>NC_041006.1:8685984-8990942 GCF_004193775.1 Glycine soja | reverse complement strand
CAAGCTCCTCCAAAATGTTACGCGGAAAAAGAGGCTAGAGGAAGGGTGATCGACTCTTACACCAAAAGGCAACCATGTGGATGGATCGGTTTGCTCTTACTTGAACGGGAGTCAAGAACTTCCCCGATTGTTAGCCAAGGCCAAGGCAATGGCGGACACTTACTCCGCCCCCGAAGAAATTCATGGGCTTCTCGGCTATTGTCAGCATATGATAGACTTAATGGCCCATATAATTAGAAACCGCTAGGAAACTTGTATGGTCTCTCAGATCTTGACTAGATACGACTTTTTTTTGAAATAAAATGAGTTGGTCCCATGTTTCTACTCCAAAAAGCTTGTGCGAATCAAATCACTCCTGCATTTCATCTCTAGCATGCATTTTTTCTTTCTTTACCCACTCCTCACGTTTGGTTTTTTAGGGAAAAACACCATAACTAAACGCGCCACAAGGCATCCCTATCGCACCAGATCCAAATCTAGAACGATGGGGTGATCAAGAGGAGACACAGGAACAGATGAAAGCCGACATGTCGGCTCTGAAAGAACAGATGGCTTCCATGATGGAGGCCATGTTAGGAATGAGGCAGCTCATTGAGAAAACATGGCCACCGCTGCCGCTGTCAGTTCGGCTGCCGAAGCAGACCCAACTCTCTTGGCTACCGCACGCCATCCTCCCTCAAACATAGTAGGGCGGGGAAGGAACACGCTAGGGCATGACGGCAACCCTCATCTGGGATACAACCGAGCGGCTTACCCTTATGGATTGCCGCCCAACTACTCACCACCTGTCCTACAAGACGATGCGGGCCATATTGCTTCTCCCGTCCTTGAAAGAGAGCCTCCCCAACAACCCGACGAGGTCCACGAAGACCCTTAAGACTATGTTCACAGGGATGTCGAGTTCTATCCCCCGATCCCCGAAGGGCCAGCACCCAGCACGTTGCCTCAGCCCAACATCACAGCACAACCAATAGTTTTGTCCATGGAAGGACCGCCCCCGGCAACTGAGGAAAGGAGGAAGCTCGATCTCCTCAAGGAGAGACTGAGGGCCGTAGAAGGATTCGGTGACTATCCGTTCGCAGACATGACAGATCTCTGCTTAGTACCCGATGTTGTTATCCCCCCGAAGTTCAAAGTACCGGACTTCGACAAATATAAAGGGACGACTTGTCCCAAGAACCATCTCAAGATGTACTGCCGCAAGATGGGCGCACACTCTAAGGATGAGAAGCTATTAATACACTTTTTTCAAGATAGCTTGGCCGGAGCTGCGGTAGTTTGGTACACTAATTTGGAAGCTTCCCGTATCCGTACTTGGAAGGATCTGATTACTGCCTTCCTAAGGCAATATCAGTATAATTCTGATATGGCTCCCGATCGCACTCAGCTGCAGAATATGTTCAAGAAAGAGGGCGAAACCTTTAAAGAATACGCACAACGGTGGAGAGACCTGGCAGCACAAGTGGCTCCTCCCATGGTCGAGAGAGAGATGATCACTATGATGGTAGACACGTTGCCAGTGTTCTACTATGAGAAGCTAGTAGGTTACATGTCGTCCAGCTTCGCGGACCTAGTGTTCACCGGGGAAAGAATCGAGGTAGGATTGAAAAGAGGAAAGTTCGATTACGTTTCCTCCACGAGTGCGAATGCCAAAAGAATCGGGACAACGGGGGCAAAAAGGAAGGAAGGAGATACCCATGCTGTCTCTTCAACGCTCGCATGGGTCAAACCCCCGCAGACACCTCATGGTACCCATCAGTACGCGCAACATCACCCAAGCTTCTCGGCTCACGCCGGGAACGCCTCTAGTTCAGCACCTGTGCAGCCTAAGGCACCCACCCAGAGGGAAGCTCCCCAAGTTCCAACTCCAAACACAACTCGCCCGGCCGGAAATTCCAACACAATAAGGAACTTCCCTCCGAGGCCATTTCAAGAATTCACCCCACTCCCAATGACGTATGAAGACCTCTTGCCGTCCCTCATCGCCAACCAATTGGCCGTGGTAACTCCCAGAAAGGTCTTCAAACCCCATTTCCCAAAGTGGTATGACCCTAACGTGACTTGAAAGTACCATGGGGGTGCCCCGGGGCATTCCATTGAAAAATGCTTGGCCTTTAAACACAAGGTCCAACATTTGATAGATGCGGGATGGCTGACTTTCCAAGAGGATCGGCCCAATGTGAAAACTAACCCGCTCGCCAATCATGGAGGGGGAGCGGTTAATGCCGTTGAGTCTGATAGGCCGCGCAGGTCTAAACCTTTAAGGGATGTGGCAACCCCTAGGAGGTTTATCTTTGAGGCCCTACAAAAGGGAGGTGTGATTCCCCATAGTGGGCGTAAGGAGGATTCCTGTTTGCTGCATTTCGACAAGCTGCATGACATGGAAACGTGTTTGGGAGTAGAGGAATTGTTACAACGGATGATAGATCAAGGTCGACTAGAAGTTGGCAGTGAAGGAAGAGAGGAGTAGCACATATGCATGCAATCCACGGATGGGAGCACTGTTGCGAAGCCCAAACCCTTGGTGATATACTTCACCAAGGGCACAGCTTCGCAAAAGCCCGGACACCCCTTGGCAGCTAAACCTGTTCCTTTCCCGTACCAAAATAGCCACGCAGTCCCATAGAGATATACACCTCCGAGGGGGAAGGAAGAAGAAGCCATCGACGTCAGCTCATTGTCGGCTAAGGTAACAAATATCACGGGACTGAGTGGTGTGACCCGTAGCGGTCGTGTGTTTGCACCCGCAGACCTACCAGTCCAACCCACAAACGTCAAGGGGAAAGCAAAAGTGGTGGAGGAACAAGATGACGAAGCACCCCTCACTTCGAATAAAGATATTCCGGCGAAAGGTCTTCCGGAGAAAAAGGATGGTAAAAAGGAGGTGTCACTAGAGGAAGCCAGTGAGTTCCTCCGTATAATTCAGCAGAGCGAATTCAAGGTTATCGAATAGCTCAACAAAACCCCGGCCAGGGTCTCACTGTTGGAGTTACTCATGAGCTCCGAGCCTCATCGGGCTCTGTTAGTGAAGGTTTTTAACGAGGCCCATGTGGCCCAAGACATCTCGGTAGAAGGTTTCGGAGGGCTGGTCAATAATATCACTGCCAACAACTATCTCGCCTTTGCCGAAGAAGAAATCCCCGCCGAGGGGAGATGGCATAACAAAGCTTTACACGTATCAGTCAAGTGTATGGACCATATCGTAGCCAAGGTGCTCATCGATAATGGTTCCAGTTTAAACGTGATGCCTAAGAGCACTTTGGAGAAATTACCATTCAATGCCTCCCACCTAAAGCCGAGTTCAATGGTGGTTCGTGCCTTCGACGGCACCCGCCGAGAGGTTAGGGGAGAGATCGACCTCCCAGTATAGATAGGCCCTCACACATGCCAAGTTACCTTCCAAATAATGGACATTAACCCCCCCTACAGTTGTCTGTTGGGGCGTCCGTGGATCCACTCAGTGAGAGTTGTTCCCTCTACGCTCCACCAAAAGTTGAAATTCATAGTGGAAAGGCATCTGGTCATCGTATCAGGCGAGGAAGACATCTTGGTGAGCTGCCCATCCTCTATGCCTTATGTGGAGGCCGCAGAGGAGTCATTAGAAACCGCTTTCCAGTCTTTCAAGGTGGTAAGCATTTCTTCCGTGGATTCCTTCTCTGGGCAAGCTTGCCTGTCCGATGCAGCTGTAATGATGGCCCGAGTTATGTTGGGGAACGGTTACGAACCCGGGATGGGTTTAGGCAAAGACAACGGCGACATAACTAGCCTGATAAACGCCAAAGGAATTCGTGGGAAGTATGGGTTAGGCTATAAGCCCACTCAGGCAGATATAAAGAGAAGCATCACGGGAAGGAAGAGCGGTAGTCAAAACTCGCGGTTGAGACAAGAAGGTGAAGGAAGCCCACCCTGCCACATAAGTAGGAGCTTTATAAGCGCCGGTCTGGGGGATGAAGGTCAAGTGGTCGCGATATACGAAGATGGTGTTCCGAGTACATTGGATTTGGTACGACCATGCCCTCCTGATTTCCAGCTGGGAAATTGGTGAGTGGAAGAACGCCCCGGCATTTACGCGACGAGCATAATGTAAACCTTTATGGTTTTAAAAGCTCTATAGTTGGGCCTAGGCTTTAGAGTTTTTCTTTTGTTAAGGCTTTGTGTCTTTTGTTTTTGAATTTATAATACAAGGATCTTTCTTCATCTGTTCCTACGTCTCTACCCATTCTCATCCATTTGCATGTTTACTTCTTTATTTCTGAAACGGCAGATCCGATGACGAGTCCCCCGAAGGTACTAATACCTGGGACCCGCCTATCAACTTCGAGTAAGAAACGAATCAAACGGAAGATGAAGGAAACGAGGATGTGAGACTTCCCCCAGAATTAGAAAGGATAGTCGCCCATGAGGACCAAGAAATGAGGCCTCATCAAGAAGAAACAGAACTAGTAGACTTGGGCATTGGCAATGGAAAAAAGGAAGTAAAGATAGGCACAGGTATTACCGCACCTATCCGTGGAGAATTAATAACCCTGCTGAGAGACTACCAAGACATCTTTGCTTAGTCGTACCAAGATATGCCTGGTTTGAGTTCTGACATTGTACAGCGCCGATTACCTCTAAATCCCGAGTGTTCCCCGGTAAAGCAGAAACTGAGAAGGATGAAGCCCGAAACATCTTTGAAGATAAAAGAAGAAGTGAAGAAGCAATTTGACGCTGGTTTTCTGGCCGTCGCTCGGTACCCAGAATGGGTCGCCAACATTGTATCGGTCCCTAAGAAGGATGGGAAAGTACGAATGTGTGTGGATTATCGGGACCTGAATCGGGCCAGTCCCAAGGACAATTTTCCTTTACCACACATCGACATCCTCGTAGATAATACGGCCAATTTCGCTCTATTTTCCTTCATGGATGGTTTCTCCGGTTACAATCAGATAAAGATGGCGCCAGAGGATATGGAAAAGACTACCTTCGTCACCCTGTGGGGAACATTCTGTTACAAGGTAATGTCCTTTGGACTCAAGAATGCCGGGGCAACTTATCAACGGGCCATGGTAGCTTTGTTCCATGATATGATGCACCAAGAGATCGAGGTCTACGTGGACGACATAATTGCCAAATCTAAATCCGAGGAAGAACACCTTGTCAACCTGCGGAGGTTGTTTGAAAGGCTTAAGAAATATCAATTAAGGTTGAACCCCGCCAAGTGTACCTTTGGGGTCAAATCAGGGAAATTGCTTGGTTTCATTGTAAGCCAGAAAGGGATAGAGGTAGACCCCGAAAAGGTGAAGGCTATCCTTGAGATGCCAAAACCCCGTACAGAGAGGCAAGTCCGAGGTTTCCTGGGACGCTTGAATTATATTGCCAGATTCATATCGCAGCTCACCGCCATTTGTGAGCCATTGTTCAAACTCTTACGCAAAAACCAAACTGACCACTGGAATGAGGGTTGCCAAGAGGCTTTCGGAAGGATCAAGAAGTGCCTCATGAATCCCCCTGTGCTTATGCCACCAGTACCTGGAAGGCCTCTCATCTTGTACATGACAATCTTGGACGAGTCAATGGGGTGTATGTTGGGGCAACATGACGAATCCGGAAAGAAAGAACGCGCTGTCTATTACCTGAGTAAGAAGTTCACGGCCTGTGAAATGAATTACTCATTGCTCGAAAGAACATGTTGTGCTTTAGTATGGGCATCCCATCGCCTAAGGCAGTACATGCTGAGCCATACTACTTGGTTGATATCCAAAATGGACCCGGTCAAGTACATCTTTGAGAAGCCAACTCTCACAGGACGAATCGCCCGGTGGCAAGTCCTACTATCCGAGTTTGATATAGTTTACGTCACCCAAAAGGCGATAAAAGGAAGCGCCTTGGCAGATTATTTGGCTCAGCAGCCTCTTAACGACTATCAGCCCATGCATCCCGAATTCCCGGATGAGGACATCATGGCCTTGTTTGAGGAAAAATTGGACGAAGATCGGGACAAATGGACCGTATGGTTTGACGGAGCGTCGAATGTTCTAGGCCATGGCGTTGGAGCAGTATTGGTCTCTCCGGACAATCAATGCGTGCCTTTCACAGCCAGGTTAGGATTCGACTGCACCAACAACATGGCCGAATATGAAGCATGTGCCCTGGCCGTCCAGGCAGCGATTGACTCCAATGTCAAACTACTCATGGTGTACGGCGACTCAGCGTTGGTAATCCATCAGCTGAGAGGGGAATGGGAAACTAGAGATCCCAAGCTGATACCCTACAAAGCCTATATCAAGGAATTGGCTAAAACCTTTGATGAGATCTCCTTCCATCATGTTCCCCGCGAGGAAAATCAAATGGTGGATGCGCTTGCTACTTTGGCGTCTATGTTCCAGCTAACGCCGCACGGGGACCTACCATACATTGAATTTTGGTGTCGTGGCAAACCCGCGCATTGTTGCCAAGTAGAAGAGGAACGGGACAGTAAGCCTTGGTATTTCGACATCAAGCAATATGTCGTAAGCAAAGAATACCCACCAGAGATTGCCGACAATGATAAAAGGACATTGAGAAGATTGGCGGCCAGTTTCTTCATGAGCGGAAGCATACTATATAAGAGAAACCACGACATGACACTCCTGCGGTGCGTGGATGCCAAAGAGGCGAACCACATGATCGAGGAAGTCCATGAGGGCTCGTTTGGAATGCACGCCAACGGGCATGCTATGGCCAGAAAGATCCTAAGGGCAGGTTATTACTGGCTTACCATGGAAAGTGATTGTTGTGTCCACGTAAGGAAATGCCACAAATGTCAAGCATTTGCGGACAATGTCAATGCCCCGCCGCATCCTCTGAATGTCATGTCCGCCCCTTGGCCTTTCTCCATGTGGGGAATAGATGTCATCGGGGCCATTGAGCCCAAGGCCTCGAATGGTCATCGCTTCATCCTAGTAGCGATAGATTATTTCACCAAGTGGGTCGAGGCGGCTTCCTACACCAATGTCACGAGGGGTGGAGTGGTCAGGTTCATTAAGAGGGAGATCATCTACCGGTATGGTTTGCCAAGGAAGATTATCACGGACAATGGCACCAACCTGAATAACAAGATGATGGGGGAAATGTGCGAGGAGTTTAAAATCCAGCATCACAATTCCACGCCCTACCGACCAAAGATGAATGGAGCCGTGGAAGCGGCCAATAAAAATATCAAAAAGATTATCCAAAAGATGACCGTGTCGTACAAAGATTGGCACGAGATGCTCCCATTTGCGTTACACGGTTACCGAACTTCAGTACGAACGTCAACTGGGCAACGCCGTTCTCATTGGTATATGGAATGGAGGCTATGCTACTGTTTGAGGTAGAAGTCCCGTCATTAAGGATCTTGGCGGAATCCGGATTAAAGGAATCAGAGTGGGCTCAAACACGCTATGACTAGCTCAACCTCATTGAAGGAAAGCGCTTAACGGCCATGAGTCATGGGCGCTTGTACCAGCAAAGAATGAAGAATGCATTCGACAAGAAGGTACGCTTGCGCAAGTTCCATGAGGGAGACCTTGTGTTAAAGAAAATGTCCCATGCTGTCAAGGACAATCGAGGAAAATGGGCCCCAAACTACGAAGGGCCTTTTGTTGTGAAGAGGGCTTTTTCCGGAGGAGCCCTGGTGCTCACCAACATGGATGGCGAAGAGCTACCTTCACCCGTGAACTCTGATGTCATCAAGCGATATTATGCTTAGAATCTGGGGCAATTAAAGATGTCGCTGCATGTTCTTTATCTTTATGTGTTTTCTGGGTTTCCCCCAAGGATTCCCCGTCTACTGTATCTCTCGTTACAATCTTTCAAAGGAGTAAACGTGGGTTCGAGGCTTTAGTCCTCACGTTGGCTTTAAACTTTGCGTTAATTTGTGATCACCTGAGCCCTTCCGCTCAATTCATGGGATGCCCCAAGCGCTTAATTAAAATTGAACCTAAACCAACTTTCACTAAGATTTGCTGCGTTTGAAAACGTTCATGCATACGCATACGCATGCATATTGTTGTGGTAAAAATAGGGGCAGGATCATCTCGAGCTACCTTCTGGGGTAGAGACAAAGTTAAAGCGGCAGAAAACCAATCAAGGTAAGACAACAACCCGGTCATGATTGGCCGCACATTGTCTTTTTCCTACTTGTAGGTATTTAGGAATGGACGCAAATGGAGGATAGGGTCATGACTGACCGATCGTCATTCCTTCCCGGCGCTGGACAAGCAGAGAACGTCGCTGCAAGGCAGCCCAGTATCCTTTGAATTCACAGTGATTATTACTATTTTATGTTTTACATAAGTAAACCGATGCCTAATTCTAACTTAAGTAAGTTCGAGTAGGCAAACATTAACCTGTAAAGAGAGGGGGGCCATGGTTATGTTTCCCAAAAAAAAAAAAGTGCAGGTTAGCTCGCCTGGGCGAGCAACCCCTGCACCAAAATATAAAAAATGACGAAAGGGGGACGTTTTTGCATTCAAAAACTTCTTTTCACCCCATTCAAAAGCCATACCCACGGAATTTACGAGTTTGCAGCCCTAGGATCACTACTTTTTTCATTTTTAGATTCCGTTTTGCGCTTTTAGTCATCACCAACAAGTAAGTATTCCATCCTTAAGCTTTCTATCTTTTCATTGGTGTATTTTGATCTCCTTTTGGTGCTCTAAATTGTGGGGATGTGCTCAAATATGTGGGGCAATTTTGATTTGTTTTCTTGCTTGGTTGGTTTGAATTGGGGGTGTGTATGAGATGGCCCTAGGCCTATAATGTATTTTGAAGTAATGGGGCATGCCACATTGTCCCCGTTCTCTTGCTATTGATGCCTAAACGCGCGCCCACCAAGTGTTCGGTGAAATGCCTCAATGGCATTAGCGCGTGATTTTTGTAGGGAAACAACCTATGGGGCAATTTGGTTTGCACATATTTTCTATTTTTTGGACATGCATTCAGTTTCGGAAGGGCTAGAGTAATTGCCCCACATATATCCTAGGCCTAGGAACCAAAGTTTTTATGCAAGAGAATACAAGAATGGGTGCATATTGGGTGAAGCTACCCTTTTTTTTGGCCAGCAATCAGCTATGAGCCACGCTACAATAGTTTCCCTATGCCTTGATGTTTACGAATTTTGTTCATCATAAATGTGTAGGTGTGGAATAAGTAGCAAAATACCTTTGGCAATTTACACTTTGGGTATGGTAGCAAAATACTTGGATGTATGTACATGTAATTTTTGGTAGTCAAAATGTCTCACAAAAAATATATATATGTTGCATGTTATGTAAAGAAAATACCTTACAAAGATACCTTTTAATTTGAATGCAATTTTAGTCAGCTAAAGAAAATATACTTGAATTTGCATGCGGCTTTAGGTAGCAAAAACACTTGAATAAAGCATGAAATATAGCACCTTATTGTGTAGGTAGCCAAGATTCATCACGAAGTTTGTGTATGTATAGGTATTAGAAATACCAAAATGTGCATGTATGCAATTTTTGATAGCCAAAGTGCTTTGAGTATGCATGTATGTAAATTTAGCAAAGGAAATGCATGTGATGTAGGTAGCAAATACACCTTGGAAGTGTATATAAGTGATCTAGGTAACGAAGGTGCCTTGATTGTGCGTGGGTGCATTTTTCTTAGTTAGAAGAATATCTTGTGTGAGTGAATGTTCGTAAGGAAGTATGTGCATGAGTTTGCTCTAAATTTATATTAACGTTTGTGTTTATTGGAGGAGGTTGTATGCCATTTTCGTTTTAAGAGTAGCATTTCTTGGTAAAACTAACTTTCCAAATGTTTGCCTTCGCAGGAAATGGCCCCGAGGAAGCTTGCCTCAAAGAGGTCCAGGAAGGATAAAGCGGCCGAAGGAACCAGTTCCGCTCCCGAGTATGACAGCCACCGCTTTAGGAGCGCTGAGCACCAGCAGCGCTTCGAGGCCATCAAGGGGTGGTCATTTCTTCGGGAACGACGCGTCCAGCTCAGGGACGATGAGTATACCGATCTCCAGGAGGAGATAGTTCGCCGGCGGTGGGCATCATTGGTTACCCCTATGGCCAAATTCAACCCAGCCGTAGTCCTCGAATTTTATGCCAATGCTTGGCCTACGAAGGAGGGCGTGCGAGATATGAGATCCTGGGTGAGGGGTCAGTGGATCCCGTTCGATGCGGATGCTATCAGCCAGTTCCTAGGATATCCTTTAGTGCTGGAAGAGGGCCAGGAGTGCGAGTATGGCCAGAGGAGGAACCGGTCCGATGGTTTTGATGAGGAGGCCATCGCCCAGTTGCTGTGTATACCGGGGCAGGATTTTGCCCGGACTGTTGCAGGGAGGCGAGTGCGAATTATGCGCACCAACATGACCACCCTGACCCAGATATGGATGACGTTGCTGCTCAGCAACATCCTGCCCAGCGATCATAATTCCGACCTCCCTCTACCGAAGTGTCAGCTGGTGTACGCCATCCTGAGATGGATAAGTATTCACGTGGCTTAGTTGATCGCTGATGCCATTTATCTATTTGCAGGTATGGCGCCGACCAGGCACCCTATGGACCCAGATAAGTCCAACCGGGCCCTGGGATTTCCCGCACTGATCACAGGACTCTGCCAGTCGTTCGGAGTCCCCGTGGCACCTACCAAGGTGATTCGGCCGCCCATCACCCGGGCTTTTATTGAGAAGTACTGCACCCAGAGACAGGCTCAGGGTGATGCTCCACAGGCCGCAGGCGCACCACCACCACCACCTCATCAGGCTGGCCCGACTGGGTCATTTGACATGGAGCAGTATTTACAGCATTTGGTTCGCTAGCAGGCGGCCAACCACCGGGCACATGTACAGACCCATGATTGTCTGTACCAGCTGAGCCTCAGCATGCAGAGCCAGGGCTTCGCTTCTTTTTCATGCCCTACTCCAGACCAGTTCAGGGCAGAGGTCGCATGGCCCGGGGATTGGCCCGAGGCCCAAGTAGGAGAGGCACCCCCAGAGGCTCCCGACGATGGAGAGGAGGCCCACGAGGACGAGGAGATGGCCGATTTGCTTGACTTCTTGGGAGGGAGTGGAGCTACATGACCGGGAGATCCCCAGATTCATGTTTTCTTTCATATTTCCTTTATCATTTTTTATGTTATGTTATTTTTTTTACTTGAGAGACTAATGTTTGTTTTTGTTGTTTCGATTGTCTTTTGTACAGCACATACATTTTTGTTTGGATTGTTGTGTTAATGCTTATATCATTATTATCGATGATGTTTATTTGAAATTCTGGAACCGTGTAGAGTTCTTCGTTTAGGAACATCGTCCAAAAAATAAAACAAACAAAAATCATGATAAAAATAAAAATAAAAAAAAGGAAAAGAATAAAAAAAAAGAGAGCAAATAAAAAAGGATAAAAAGAATAAAAAAAAAGAGAGCAAATAAAAAAGGATAAAAAGAATAAAAAGAAAGGGGAGAGCAAGTAAGAAAAAAAGAGAGGAAAAAGAAAAGAATAATAAGTTGTCTAGCTGAAAAAAACCAACATGCTTTCGAAAAGAGATGACTTCCAACTCTTCTTTGAAAAAAATTTCGCTGATCATAGCTAGTTGTTGAAAAAAAATGTGTGTACACCTGAAGGGTGAATGCTGTGAAATTTTCCCGAATACCCAAAATGGACTCGGATGAATGCACAAATTGATAAAAGAACATATTTTGGAAACATTGTGTTGACTAAAATAGAGGAAATGAATCCTGAGCCCTAGCATCACATGACCATAAAAGTTTGACACTTGAGTGTCTGCATAGGTGCATGCATGACCAGTTTTGCATAAAATTTCCAAATCATCATTTTTGCATTTGTGTCATGGAAATAATGTGGGGCATCCCTTTTTATCCTTGAACCAAACCCAAACCCTGACATGTATCATGTCTAGCCATTCTACGAGCCTTGAGCCAAAATCCTAACTCACCATAAACCTTGACCCAGGGTGAGAATGTCAATCCTTACTCTCGGAAGCAAAAAAGAAAAGAAGGAAAATTTCCAATCAAAGAGAAAGCAAAAAGAAAAGAAAGAAAATTCCCAATCAAAGAATGGGAGAAAGTAAAAAAGGAAGAAGAAGAAGAAGGAAAGAAAGCTCCTGATCAAGGATCGAAAGAAAACAGAAGAAATGTGCAGAAAGGTCTTTGGACCGGACAATATCTGAACAATACAGAATTGTCACCAAATGAACGAAAAGAAGGAAAGGAAACCATGACCTAAAGTGGTCTTCTCCCTTTAATTGCCAACCAAAATCTTGTGTGCTAGCGACTTTTTCGCCCCGCACTAAACCAAAACAGAAAAGGAAAAAAGCCAAAAAAAGGCCAAAAAAAAAGAAGAGGTCAAAAGCCGAAAAAACCCACCAAAAGAACCCGTTTCCAAGGGAAGTCCTATTGATCCATGATCACGCATGTAATCTTTGGTTTGATAGGAAATGATTTGTAAAATCACGTCATGACATATCTATGGTTCGGAATTAGGATAAAACACTTACCTGTGCGAGATTGATACACTTTGAGTGGATTTCTTCTATTTTTGTCGAACCCAGTGTTTCCTCTAAATGGTCATTTAGAAACGAAATGCTAACATCCAAAATCTCATTTATGGTTATGGGGGGGTTTCATCAGCAGACTCTCCTTCCCCGGTAGATGCATTGTTTTCCACTCAAAAAAGCATATGCTGCTCTAATCAGTTCGAATATTTGTCTCTTTACTAAAGCATGTTTGCATTTTAATGGAGAAAACACCGAGACTTTTTCAAGTCTCACAAGTTATCCAGAACTACGTAGGTCTGAGTTCCTCATTTGAGGATACGTAGGAGCAAAAGCCTTGCTTTTGTCGACCACACCGCTTTTTGTTACCATGACCCAAGAGCTGGTAGCCCGCGGAGACACCTTACGGTTATCCGCACTTCGTCATTTAGTGACCCCAAGTGTGATTGACGAGCAGAGGCCAATGTGGTCATCTGCGCCCTTTCCGGAGATGTCAGCATCTTCCGGTGGAGACTTTTTCAAGTCTCACAAGTTATCAAGAACTGCGTAGGTCTGAGTTCCTCATTAGAGGATACGTAGGAGCAAGAGCCTTGCTTTTGTCGACCACCCTCACAAGTTCTGTCATGTTGGCACTGGAGTCACGTGACATGCGGAGATACCCAAGTGGTTGTCCGCTCTTTCAAAACCTTTTTGCTATCTGTAAGACGAAAAGCCTGATAGCACGCAGAGACTAACGTCGTCTTCTACGCCCTTCGTCAATCGCGGCCGACAAGCCCGTTGACACGCAGAGATTTACGTCATCTTCCGCGCTCACAAGATCTGTCATACTGACATTTGAGTCACGCTGACGGGCGGAAATACCCGAGTGGTTATCCATATAAACATTCTTTTTTGCTGTCTGTAAGACGAAAAGCCTGATAGCACGCAGAGACTAACGTCGTCATCTGTGCCCTTCGTCAATCGCGGCCGACAAGCCCGTTGACACGCGGAGATTTACGTCATCTTCCGCGCTCACAAGATCTGTCATACTGACATTTGAGTCACGCTGACGGGCGGAGATACCCGAGTGGTTATCCGTATAAACATTCTCTTTTGCTATCTGTAAGACGAAAAGCCTGATAGCACACAGAGACTAACGTCATCTTCTGCGCCCTTCGTCAATTGCGGCCGACAAGCCCGTTGACACGCGGAGATTTATGTCATCTTCCGCGCTCACAAGATCTGTCATACTGACATTTGAGTCACGCTGACGGGCGGAGATACCCGAGTGGTTATCCGTATAAACATTCTTTTTTGCTATCTGTAAGGCGAAAAGCCTGATAGCACGCCGAGACTAACGTCGTCTTCTGCGCCCTTCGTCAATCGCGGCCGGCAAGCCCGTTGACACGCGGAGATTTACGTCATCTTCCGCGCTCACATGATCTGTCATACTGACATTTGAGTCACGCTGACGGGCTGAGATACCCGAGTGGTTATCCATATAAACATTCTTTTTTGCTATCTGTAAGACGAAAAGCCTGATAGCACGCAGAGACTAACGTCGTCTTCTGCACCCTTTGTTCCCCCGGGAACAACAAGTCATTTGCATGCGGAGATTTTATGGTCACCCACGACTCTCGTCAACCGAGAGGAACAAAATTAGTGTCTTATCTTTACTTCCCTTTTATCTCCAATAAAAGACAAGTAAAGAGGGGCAACTGTCATACCCTAATTTCGTCCGGGGACCTTGGCTTGGATGCATGTAACTTGTATTTGGTCATTTTTGAGGTGCTTGGCACCCATCATTAGGCAATTTGTAAGGTTCCGTGACACACCGGAAATCAAAAGGAAGCATCGTTGCACAATTAGTGAGGTTCCGTAACATTCCGTAAGTCAAAAAAGGGGATGATTATGTAATCCGCTAGGTTCCGTAACATTACGGAAAGAAAACAAGTATCGTTGCGAAATCCGTAAGTTTCCGTAACTTTACGAAAAAAGAATCACCAAAAAAAGGGCAAGGGGGTGTATTTAGTAAAAATGGGGGTGCAAATAGCAACCAGGCCCACTTGGGCCCTCCAGAAGATTCCTCCAGAAGGCTGTTGCTTTTGGAGGAAGCAACCTTGCTCGCCTGAGCGAGCTGGGTGGCAAGCTTCTCCCCCAATTTTCTATAAATAGGGGGAGAAGTGAAGTAGAAAAGGGTTCAGCCCCTTAGGCACTTCTCTCTCTTTCGAATTTGCTTAGGAAAATTGTTTCCGTGAAGAAAATCCAAGCCGAGGCGCTTCCATAACGTTTCCGTAACGTTTCCGTGAGTGATTTCGCGAAGGTTTTCGACCGTTCTTCGACGTTCTTCATTCGTTCTTCAGTCTTCAACGGGTAAGTACCTCAAACCAAGCTTTTCAATTTATTCTATGTACCCGTGGTGGTTCACATTTGGTTTCATGTATTTTTATTCTCGTTTTCAGTTACTTTTTATAACCCCTTTTGACGTGCTTAAGCCATTTATTTAAGTCATTTCTCGCTTAACCTAAAAATAAAATAAGTTTCCACCGATCGTTTGAATTGTATCATCTGTTAACTTTGGTTGAAATGAATTCCGACCGATCGGTCGTGCCGCAACCATGTTGGAAATAAAAAAAAAAAGAGGTAAATAATAATATAATAATAAAAAAATATACCTTTTAGTAAAATAAAGCGAAAAATCAATCGGACGTTTTCTCTTTGGGATTTCTCATTCTTAATTGAATTGACTAAATAACTAAAGTGAAACTAAGGCTAAAATCGACTCGCCTAGTCAAGCTCGTCCACAAAAATAGGATTTTGAAAGTTTATCATTTCTGTTTCTTACTAAGTAAAATGGATCATTTTCAAGGTCCAACGCCTTAAAATGATCACCTTTTAAGTAAAAAATAATCACTTGATTCACGCATAAGCAAGAACTACATAGGTCTGATTTCCCCATCATAATTGAGGAATACGTAGGAGCAAAGGGAAACACCCTTGTCGACCACAAAAAAGGAAAAAAATATAAAGGGTATAAAGACATAAGAGGGAACATAAAAAATCAAAGTCATGTTTGCACGTTCGATTAAAGGCTGTTGTCCTTCGAGACAAACGTGAGAGGTGCTAATACCTTCCTCAAGCGTAAATACAACTCCCGAACTTAGAATTTTCTTTTTGACCGGTTTTCCTTCGGTTTTTCTGATGTTTTCCTCAAATAAACGTTGGTGGCGACTCCGTGCGTATTCCTTTCGTGGAACACGCATCCCGCGAGTCACGCATCGCCCGCCCACAAAGGGCACGTTGCGACAGTGATCAATCATTAAGGCTTTGATAAACCATCATGGTCGTTGTTGTAGACAAAGGATCAAGCTGATGTTTTGATGATGCCAAAGGATCACATGCGTCTCAAAGCTTTATTCAAGACAAAGAAATTAAAGATATTCAAGATGGATGATCAAGACAGTCTTTAGAGTCTTAGAAGGTATATTAAATAGGAAGGGAATTCCAATTGAAGTAGCAAAAGGTTTGGTCAAGAAATTTAAGTTAAAAAGTCTTTTACAAGAAATTTACTCTCTGGTAATCGATTACCAGAGGATGTAATCAATTACCAGTGGCCAAAACTGATTTACAACAGCTATTAAAATTTGAATTAAAAATTTGCACTGTGTAATCGATTACACATATATGGTAATCGATTACCAGCAGTTTCTGAACGTTTTAATTCAAATTTTAAAGCTTGTAATCGATTACACACATACTGTAATCGATTACTAGAGGAGATTTTCAGAAAATATTCTCAACAGTCACATCTTTTTGTGTGGTTCTTGAATGGCTATCAAAGGCCTATATATATGTGACTTGAGACACGAATTTGAAAAGAGTTTTTCTGAACAAAAAGGTCTTATCCTCTTATAAAGCAAAATCGTTTTATCCTCTTACAAATTCCTTGGCCAAATTACTTGTGATTCAATAAGGAATTATTTGAGTGTTCAAATTGTTCAATCTATCTCTTTCAAGAGAGATTTCTTCTTTTCTTCTTCTTTATTCTGAAAAGGGATTAAGAGACCGAGGGTCTCTTGTTGTGAAAGAATTGTAAACACAAAGGAAGGGTTGTCCTTGTGTGTTTAGAACTTGTAAAAGGAATTTACAAGATAGTGGAACTCTCAAGCGGGTTGCTTGGGGACTGGACGTAGGCACAAGGGTGTGGCCGAACCAGTATAAATCTGAGTTTGCACTTTCTCTTCCCTTAAACTCCTTTATTTATTATTGTTTTATATTCATATTCAAATTGTTCTATTTGAATCAACATTTAAGAAATTCATTATTAAGGGAATTTATAACTTGAATAGAATGTTAAATAGAATTTTTAATTGGGAAAATAATTTGTAATATCTTAATTCAACCCCCCCTTCTTAAGATATCTGAGGCCACTTGTCGAACAAGTGGTATCAGAGCTTCATTCTTGTATAAAGTTTAGAAGCTTCAAGAATTATGGCCTCATTAAACTACTTGTTTCCTGAGGGAAATTCTATAAATAGACCTCCTATCTTTAATGGAGTGGGTTACCACTACTGGAAAACCCGCATGCAAATCTTTATAGAGGCAATAGGTTTAAATATTTGGGAAGCCATAGAACAAGGACGTTATGTTCCCTCTATAATAGCCGGAAGTGCAACAATAGAAAAACCTAGAGCAGACTGGACTAAGGAAGAAAGAAGATTAGTACAATATAATTTAAAGGCCAAAAATATTATTACATCTGCCCTAGGAATAGATGAATACTTTAGGGTTTCAAATTGTAAAAGTGCTAAGGATATGTGGGATACACTACAAGTAACGCATGAAGGCACAACAGATGTTAAAAGATCTAGGATAAACACTTTAACTCGTGAATATGAACTTTTTAGGATGAATATAAATGAAAGTATACAAGACATGCAAAAGAGATTTACACACATAGTTAATCATCTTGCATCTCTAGTAAAAACTTTTCAAAATGAAGATCTAGTAAATAAAGTTTTAAGATGTCTTAATAGAGAATGGCAACCAAAGGTAACAGCCATCACAGAATCTCAAGATTTGTCTAGTATGTCTCTTGCTACGTTATTTGGAAAATTGCAGGAGCATGAAATGGAATTATTGAGATTAAATCAACATGAAGAAACTAATAAGAAGAAGAAGGGAATCGCTCTTAAAGCCTCATCTGCAATCCAAGAAGACAGTGATAAAGAAGATTCAATTGACTTGGATAATGATGAAGATATTAGTCTTTTTGTAAAAAGATTCAACAAGTTCCTGAGAGTCAGAGGAAATCAAAAGAGGCCCAATTTTAAACATAAAAGAAGGACAGAAACTTCATCCTCTACTCTAAAATGCTTTGAGTGCAATCAACCTGGACATCAGAGGGTTGATTGTCCCATCTTCAAGAAAAAGATGGAGAAGTCTGAAAAGAAAAATATCAATGAAAAGAAATTGAAGAAAGCATACATTACATGGGATGAAAACAATATGGAATCTTTTGAAGATTCAGAAAATGAAGAGATAAACCTCTGCCTTATGGCTAAAAGTTATGAAAGTGATGAAGAGGTAACATCTTCAAATAACTTATCTATTTCTTTTGATGAATTGCAAGATGCATTTGCTTATCTGCATAAAGAGTCAATTAAACTTGCAAAGTTAGTTTCATCTTCTAAGAAAACAATCTCAAATTTAGAAAATGAAATTTCAAAATTAAACAAAGAATTAGATCATCTTAGAAATGAAGTCTCAATTTCTAAACCAAATGAAAAAGTTCATATCTCTACTATTTCTGACAAGAAAATGTCAGATTCTTGTAGTTGTTGTGAAAAGTATGAAAAAGAAATCAAAGAGTTGAAAAACTCATTTGCAAAATTCTCTTATAGTAAAAATAATTTAGATGTCATATTAGGAAAACAAAGACATGCCTCCAATAAGGCTGGACTAGGATATAAATCTGAAAAACAACAAAAATTTCATAAAAACTTCTATACTTCCACACAAAAATATAATTCTAGTTTTATCAGATGTTTTTACTGTGGAAGAAAAGGGCATGGCACATCTACATGCTATTTTAGAAGAAATTGTAACATTATTAAAATGATTTGGGTCCCAAAAGGATCTGTTATTCATACTAACACACAAGGACCCAATAAAGTTTGGGTACCTAAGTTACAACGTTGATTTTGTAGGAACCCTTGAAGAAAAAGTGGTACATAGATAGCGGATGCTCAAAACATATGACGGGAGACGAATCAAAATTCACACATATCTCTCCCAAGAAAAGCGGACATGTAACTTATGGTGACAACAACAAAGGTAGAATTCTTGGAGTTGGAAAAATAGGTACAAATTCTTCAACCTCCATTGAAAATGTTCTACTTGTTGAAGGTCTTAAACATAGTCTGCTTAGTGTGAGTCAATTATGTGACAAAGGCTATCTGGTATCATTTGATTCTCAAAAGTGTGTCATTGAACATAAACATGATACGAATATAAAGCATATAGGGTTTAGAGTCAACAATGTTTACATGATAGATTTAAGTCAAAAACTAGATAATAATCAATGTTTTCTTAGTAAAGATGATGATCCATGGTTATGGCATAAACGGATTGCACATATAAACATGGAACATTTAAATAGATTAATATCAAAAGATTTAGTTGTTGGTTTGCCAAAACTAAGATTTGAAAATAATAGGCTATGTGATGCTTGTCAAAAGGGAAAACAAACTAGAGTTTCTTTCAAATCTAAAAACATTGTTTCAACTACTCAACCCTTACAATTACTACATATGGATTTGTTTGGTCCTTCCAGAATCATGAGTTTTGGAGGAAGTTACTATGCTCTTGTTATAGTTTATGATTATTCTAGATACACATGGACTCTTTTTATCACTCATAAGAATGATGCATTCCAAGCATTTAGAAAACTTGAAAAAATCATTTAAAATAAGAAAAATCTCAAGATTATATCTATTAGGAGTGATCATGGGGGTGAGTTTGAAAATAAAGAATTTGAATTATTTTGTGATAAGCATGGGATTGAGCATAATTTTTCTGCACCAAGAACCCCTCAACAAAATGGTGTTGTTGAAAGGAAAAATAGATCTTTGGAAGAGATTGCTAGAACTTTATTAAATGATACACCTCTTCCAAAATATTTTTGGGCTGAAGCCGTTAACACTGCATGCTACATTTTAAATAGGGCTTTAATAAGACCCATCTTAAAGAAAACTCCATATGAATTGTTCAATGGCAGAAAACCAAACATCTCACATTTTCATATCTTTGGTTGTAAATGTTTTGTATTGAATAATGGAAAAGATAACTTAGGAAAATTTGATGCTAAGTCAGATGAAGGTATTTTCCTTGGATATTCTCTGCATAGTAAAGCTTATAGAATATATAATAAAAGAACAATGACAATTGAAGAGTCTATACATGTTTCCTTTGATGAGTCTAATGCCATTCTTCCAAGGAAGGATTTTTTAGATGATATTTCAGATTCCTTAGAAGATACACATATTCATGGAAATGATTCTAAAGAAAAAGATGAAGGAAGCAATGAGGATTCTCAAAATAATGGGGCTAGAGGAAATAATGAACTTCCAAGAGAATGGAAAGCCTCAAGAGATCATCCCCTCGACAACATTATTGGTGATATATCAAAAGGGGTAACAACTAGACATTCTCTTAAAGATTTATGCAATAATATGGCTTTTGTATCTATGATTGAACCTAAAAATATAAAAGAAGCCACAGTAGATGATAACTGGATCATTGTCATGCAAGAAGAACTGAATCAATTTGAAAGAAACAATGTGTGGAAACTAGTAGAAAAACCTGAAAATTATCCTGTCATAGGAACAAAATGGGTTTTTAGAAATAAATTAGATGAACATGGCATAATTATTAGAAATAAGGCTAGGTTAGTAGCAAAAGGGTATAATCAAGAAGAGGGAATAGACTAGGAAGAAACATATGCTCCAGTTGCAAGATTAGAAGCCATTAGAATGCTCTTAGCATATGCATCCATAATGAATTTTAAGCTCTATCAAATGGATGTTAAAAGTGCTTTTCTAAATGGTTTAATTCAAGAACAAGTATATGTTGAACAACCTCCAGGTTTTGAAATCCCAGATAAACCAAATCATGTTTATAAATTACAAAAAGGCTCTTTATGGTTTGAAACAAGCCCCTAGGGCGTGGTATGAACGTTTAAGTAATTTTCTCCTAGAAAAAGAATTTTCTAGAGGAAAAGTGGATACCACATTATTCATAAAGAGAAAGCATAATGATATTTTATTGGTTCA
Organism: Glycine soja; assembly: GCF_004193775.1. Taxonomy (NCBI): domain Eukaryota; kingdom Viridiplantae; phylum Streptophyta; class Magnoliopsida; order Fabales; family Fabaceae; genus Glycine; species Glycine soja. The sequence goes on along the minus strand of NC_041006.1, from coordinate 8,970,141 downwards.
AATATATGTTGATGATATAATTTTTGGATCCACTAATGATTCATTGTGCAAGGAGTTTTCCCTTGATATGCAAAGTGAATTTGAAATGTCAATGATGGGAGAACTAAAGTACTTCCTGGGATTACAAATCAAGTAAACTCAAGAAGGTATATTCATCAATCAATCCAAGTACTGCAAGGAATTGATCAAAAGATTTGGGATGGAAAGTGCAAAACACATGGCTACACCGATGAGCACTAGCTGTTACTTAGATAAAGATGAATCAGGTCAATCAATAGACATGAAACAGTATCGAGGTATGATCGGATCTCTTCTCTATTTATCTGCTAGTAGGCCTGATATTATGTTTAGTGTATGCATGTGTGCTAGGTTTCAATCCAACCCTAAACAATCACATTTGAGTGCAGTTAAGAGAATCATGAGATATCTATTAGGTACAATAAATTTAGGATTATGGTATCCTAAGAACTCAACATGTAACTTAATAGGATATTCTGATTCTGACTTTGCCAGATCTAAAACTGATAGAAAAAGCACAAGTGGAACTTGTCAATTCATTGGATCCGCTCTTGTCTCATGGCATAGTAAGAAACAAAACAGTGTTGCTTTATCCACTGCTGAAGCGGAATATATTTCTGCCGGCAGTTGTTGTGCACAAATTTTATGGATGAAGCAACAATTATCTGACTATGGTATCCTTTTTATTCGTATACCTATTAGGTGTGATAATACTAGTGCCATAAATCTATCCAAAAACCCTGTTCAACACTCTAGAACCAAACATATAGAAATTAGGCACCATTTTCTTAGAGATCATGTCCTAAAGAGAGACTGTATATTAGAGTTCGTTGATACAAAGAATCAGCTTGCTGATATCTTTACAAAACCTCTCCCAAAAGAAATATTCTTTTCAATAAGAAGAGAATTAGGCCTTTTAGACCTTAGTGATTTGGATAGGTAATTTTTATGAATGATTGATTGTGTTTTGATTAAGTATGACACTTGTTTTGTTTAATTTAGTTTAGTTTTCTTGTTAGTATAATTAACTCTTAAAATAGTATAAGTTTTTAGACTTCGAAATAAGTTTTTCTTTTATGAAAAGGCTATTTTTTGTTCTGGTAATCGATTACATGAATACTATAATCGATTACACTAGAACAAATGGCCTGTAATCGATTACAGTATTCATGTAATCGATTACCAGTAGGCTGCCTCCTCCTGTAATCGATTACCATTACTTGTAATCGATTACCACGCGTCCTGCTCTATAAATATCACATTTTCCAGAAATCCCTGCGCAGCCCCTTCCTCCTTGCGACGTTCCTCCATTCCCAAACCTCCAAATCTTCCTATCTCACTCATTTCTTCATCAAATCAACTCCCGTAAATTGCAATCTTCTTCTCTTTCATTTTTCTTTTGATTTCACCGATTGAAATCTGCAAAAACTCCTTCAAATGGCAGAATCGTCAAAGAAACGTAAGGGTTCATCCTCCTCCGCTTCGGCTTCAAGAGCTCATCGTTCCGGAGCCACTAGCGCATCCACAACACCAATTCCACCCTCATTATCCTCTTCCACATTGTTTTCTTCCGAAGAATAGCAGAAACGGTATTCAAATCTCTTCTCATCTCGTTCCATTATCGACCCTAAGTTTATTGATATGGAATTCTTTTCTGCTGAAACTTTTGATTGCATTCAAGCCTTTCAGAACCTAGGTCTTATACCTTTCATGTCATTACAATTGCCTGTTTATCCTAATTGGTTAAAGCCTTTTATTGTAATCTTGAAATTCAGGACAGCACTTTAATTTCTGAGGTTTTTGGGATAAAAATGGTCATTGACCAATCCCTTTTCCATGACTTAACCCAATTGTCCAGTGACGGTGTACCATTTGAAGGTACACTGAATGACGATTGGAAGTTTGATTTTTCTGCACATGATGCCTACCAGTTGGTTTGCACCAACAATGCGGATATGACCGGACACCTTCTTGCCGGTTCATTGGCTTTTGAAAGTCGCATCCTACATTATCTGATTGTGCGGATTTTGCTTCCACGATCTTCCAATCTTGCCCAAGTTTCTAAGGAAGATCTTGTTATCATGTGGGCCTTTCATACCGGCCGTCAACTTGACTGGGCACATCTTGTAAGATATCGCATGCATAAGGCATTGCGATTAAATGCACCTTTGCCATATCCACATCTTGTCACACTCTTTTTCCGCCATTTTCAAATTCCTCTTGATTCTGAACCTTATGTTCCAATCAAGAGATCCTTTTTAATTGGTGCTGCTATGATTGCTTCTTTTGGTTACCGCAATGACCATGATGGCTCTTGGGTCAAAAAGGGTGCTCAACCCGCTGATGAAGAAGGCAACCTACCAGTTGAAGATAATTCCACTCTTCTTCGAAGGCTTATGGACAAGTTTGATGGACTTCAGACTTTTGTTGGTGACAAGTTTGATGCCATGGAATTGCAAGTCGACATGTGGTTCGATGCCATGGAATCAAGGATCACCAAAGTTGAAGAAGATGTCTCCTTCATCCGTACTTGCTTTGATCCACCACCACCGCCTCCATCATCCTCTTAGCTTAAGTATTATGACTAAGTATTATTAGTAATTAAGTATTATTAGTACTTTGGTTTATCGCCGTGTATTTGGCTTATTATTGCTTAGTTATCGTAATCTTGCACTTATATTATAATTCTTGACTTTGATTTGGTTGGTTATGACAATGTATGGATTTATTTTGGTTTATTGTATGGCTCTGTTTGGATATTAATTATGGTGCTTAGTTCTTTTTGATGTTGCCAAAGGGGGAGAGAACTTGAGAGGAGAACTTGGGTTAGAAATCAATTATCAATTAGAAATTTATCATTAAGTAAAGTTAGGCATACATGCCAAAAGATAAGGGGAGTAAGGGTTGTGTGAACGTGCTATCATCTTGTATATAGCTTGTCTTGATTTCAGGGATTGTCATCATCAAAAAGGGGGAGATTGTAGACAAAGGATCAAGCTGATGTTTTGATGATGCCAAAGGATCACATGCGTCTCAAAGCTTTATTTAAGACAAAGAAATTAAAGATATTCAAGATGGATGATCAAGACAGTCTTTAGAGTCTTAGAAAGGGTATATTAAATAGGAAGGGAATTCCAATTGAAGTAGCAAAAGGTTTGGTCAAGAAATTTAAGTTAAAAAGTCTTTTACAAGAAATTTACTCTCTGGTAATCGATTACCAGAGGATGTAATCAATTACCAATGGCCAAAACTGATTTACAACATCTATTAAAATTTGAATTCAAAATTTGCATTGTGTAATCGATTACACATATATGGTAATCGATTACCAGCAGTTTCTGAACGTTTTAATTCAAATTTTAAAGCTTGTAATCGATTACACACATACTGTAATCGATTACCAGAGGAGATTTTCAGAAAATATTCTCAACAGTCACATCTTTTTGTGTGGTTCTTGAATGGCTATCAAAGGCCTATATATATGTGACTTGAGACACGAATTTGAAAAGAGTTTTTCAAAACAAAAAGGTCTTATCCTCTTATAAAGCAAAATCGTTTTATCCTCTTACAAATTCCTTGGCCAAATTACTTGTGATTCAATAAGGAATTATTTGAGTGCTCAAATTGTTCAATCTATCTCTTTCAAGAGAGATTTCTTCTTTTCTTCTTCTTTATTCTGAAAAGGGATTAAGAGACCGAGGGTCTCTTGTTGTGAAAGAATTGTAAACACAAAGGAAGGGTTGTCCTTGTGTGTTTAGAACTTGTAAAAGGAATTTACAAGATAGTGGAACTTTCAAGCGGGTTGCTTGGGGACTGGACGTAGGCACAAGGGTGTGGCCGAACCAGTATAAATCTGAGTTTGCACTTTCTCTTCCCTTAAACTCCTTTATTTATTATTGTTTTATATTCATATTCAAATTGTTCTATTTGAATCAACATTTAAGAAATTCATTATTAAGGGAATTTTTAACTTGAATAAAAAGTTAAATAGAATTTTTAATTGGGGAAATAATTTGTGATATCTTAATTCAACCTCCCTTTCTTAAGATATCTGAGGCCACTTGTCCAACAGTTGTCAACTTGGTTATCATCATGGTTGTGCTAATTTCATTAGGGCTCAACGTCGAAAATTCATTAAAGCCTTCGTGGATTGATCATGACTCAACTTAGATCTGCATCCAAAAAACCATCATGACGTTGAATTGATCAAGGCTATGATCAAAACACACTGGCAGTCACTTATACTGAGGGTATAAATAGATTCTTTTAGACCTTAGGTTTTTAGTTTTTATTTTTTTGTGTATTTGTGAGTTTTGAGAGAGTGAGAGTATTGTGTAAGAGTATTTAGCCCCAACAAAGCGTGGAGATCACGATTAGGAAGATTCCTCATCCGGATTTTGACCTTCTTGGTATGTTTGTACTTCTTTTTAAGAATTCTATCATGTTCATGGCTATGCTAGTGTCCCTAGTGTAGGGATTATGATGTAACCTACCTTGAATCCCTTTCTTGATTTTAATGAGATTCTCAATGTTATTTGGTTAATTGATTCTCTTTTGCTTAATTTGTATTTTGAAATGGTCATTCCAATACATAATCGATTGCATAGTAGTGATCATTTGCATGTAATTGGTAGAATTAGGAAGATTGTGTTTTATACCAAATTACATAGCCAAATTGGTTGGATAATCTCTAATAGGTTAATTAGGAAACTAAATAATCACCCTGATCATCAATCTTAATCCATAATTAACACATCAATTGTCAATTGAGTATTGTTTAAGGCCAAAAGCATTATTAAACCACCTCCAATGGCTAATAATTGACTTTAGAAAACAACCATTAACAATTATAAGAATCTTTTTAGAATTAGGATTAGGGGAATTGGTTGTGTTAAATCATAATCCTTGGATATTCATCTCATCTTATCTTTCACATTATCTAGCTTGTTTAGATTCATGTGCATTAGATAATTATTTTATCAATCACACCTTTATTTCAAATTCTTTCTTCAATTACTTAGCTACAAAATATATTATTATGGAAACACAATTAGTCCTTTGGGTTCAATATCTGAACTTTTAGTCCTTGATACTACTGTGTAGGGTACACCTGTCCTCGTGCATTAATATTTTAGGCATCAAGCTTTTGGCGTTGTTGTTGGGGACTAGTTGTAGAGTTCCCGAGTAATTAGTTTTTTTTAATGAGTAATTTTGTTTGTGGTAATTATTTAATTCTTTATTTATTTTTCCATTGCCTATGACGCTTGAGCCCTTTTTACTTATTTTGATAGTGCATGCAAACCAAGTCTCAAAGGCCAAAACTTTTAGAAGAATGTGAGATAGAAAGAATTGCTCACAAACTTTGAAAAGAGCAATGAGCAAGAGCAATGGTCGAGGCAGATGATGCTACGCGAACATTGATGAACTATCTCACCCCCAAGGTGGGAGAAAGTAATAGCATTCAATTACCAGCCCTGCCCTAGGGAGTTACCTTTAACTTCAAACATGGGTTCCTCCAAATGATTGAAACTAACTAGTTCAATGGAGGTTCCCAAAAGGACCTCATGATGCACTTGAGGAGGTTCTTAAGGTTCTGTAACATGATCAAACAACCCAACATTAGCAAAGAGTATGTAAGGTTGGTTGTCTTTTTCCTTCTTTCTAAATGGGAAAGCATGAGAGTGGCTTAGTTCACTTTCAGAGGATAGCATTACCAATTGGACCCAATGTTCCAATGCCTTCCTTTGAAGGTACTTCTCTGTGATGAAGACTAATAAGCTTCAAAAGGACATTAGCAACTTCACTCAAAATGAACAAGAGAACTCTTCAGAAGCCTGGGAAAGATTCCAAGAGTTACTCAGGAGTTGCCCACATCATGGGTTTAACCAGTAAAGGATAGTGTACATTTCTATAGTGGAGTGTCCTCTCACAACATGACTGGCCTTGATGTATGTCAAGGCAATTTGATCATGAAGCCAACCGTTAATGCCATTATAATCATTGAAGATATGTGCTCAAATCCCTATCACAATTATGGGGTTAGGAGAATCATGAAGACGCTCGATCAACCAGGTGGAAACTGAAGCAGCTACTTTTGGCCTTGGACGATAGATTTAAGCATTGTCCAAGAAATTCAGAGTTGAATGAAAGCTAAGTCTCAAGTGCCTATCTCTACACCTCCCAATCACACTTGTGATAGGTGTGGATGTGTTCATGGTCTAGGAGAATGCACTGTGGAAGGTGAGTTGGCTCAAGCCATGGATGAGCTTAATTATGTGAGAGGGAGGAACAATCACTATGAGCAGTTCTTTAACAACAACAACTTCCATCAGGGATAGAATTACAAGCAGGGGTTGAATCAAAACTTGCATAGGCCTCCCCACATGCAAAATCAAAGGCATAAAGAAGAGGAGAGAGAACCCGGTATACAAGAAGTGTGGATGCAATAATCTCCCAAAATGATCGACGCATGAAGCTTGTAAAGTCTTAGCTCACTTCTATACATTCTCTTTTGTCACAAAGAGCTCCTGGCACACTTCCTTATCTAACTAAAACTATTCCAAAGAAGGAAGAGGCCAAGGTTATCATGACATGAAGCAAGAAATTTAAAGAGGACTTGAAGAAGAAAGAGAAGTCTACTCTAAATGCCACAAAAGAAGTTCTTATTGAAGAGAGCCTAGTGCCAAAAAAAAGAGGTAAAGGAAAAGGAGGTACTAACATCTCCTTAGGTAAGCATTCCTTTCCTTCAAAGGGTCAAAAGTGAGCAACATGATGTGCAATTCAAAAAGTTTATTGATGTAATAAGAAACTTCACATCCACATTCTTTTCATTGAGGTTATTTCACAAATGCCAAAATATGACTGTCATACCCTAATTTCGTCCGGGGACCTTTGCTTGGTGGCATGCAACTTGTGTTTGGTCATTTTGAGGTACTTGGCACCCCTCATTAGGCAATTTGTGAAGTTCTGTGACGTGCCGAAAATCAAAAGAAAGTATTGATGCACAATCCGTAAGGTTCCGTTACACACCGGAAATCAAAAAGGAAGCATCGTTGCACAATTCGTGAGGTTCCGTAACATTCCGTAAGTCAAAAAAGGGATGATTATGTAATCCGCAAGGTTCCGTAACATTACGGAAAGAAAGCAAGTATCTTTACGAAATTCGTAAGTTTCCGTAACTTTACGAAAAAAGAATCACCAAAAAAAGTCAAAGGGGGTGTATTTAGTAAAATGGGGGGTGCAAATAGTAATCTTCGAATCTGGGCCCTTCTAGAGGTTTCTGGGCAATTTCTTGCTTAAGGATGAAGTAACCTAGCTCGCCGGCGAGCTAGATGGCCACCACACCCCCCGTTTTGTTGAAAAATGGGATTCCGGGGCTTCCGGGACACCCGTAATGCTTCCGTAAAATTCCCATAACTCTAAATAAGCATAATTAACTTAATACGGGTGAGACGGAAGAGAAAAAAAGAAGAAAATCAAGTCCTATATGATTCCGTAAGGCTTCCGTAACTTTTCCATAAATTACGAAAGAAGGGGGGTGAACTTATCCAAATTGGGGGGTGCAAATAGCAATTTCGAAATTTTGAATTGGGCCTTCCAGAATGTTTTTTGAAGCTGGGTTGCTTCTGGAGGAAGCAATCCAGCTCGCCTGGGCGAGCTGGGCGGCAACCTCATCCCCCTTTTTCCTATAAATAGGCTGAAGGGGGCTGTTCTAAGGATCCCCCAGCCCCCTGGCTATGTATTTCAGCTGTTTTGGGTGAAAAAAATTGTTTCCGTGATGAAAATTGAAGCCGAGGTGCTTCCGTAACGCTTCCGAGATGTTTCCGTAAGCAAATCCGTGAAGGTTTTCATCCGTTCTTCACCGTTCTTCATCGGTTCTTCATTCTTCAACGGGTAAGTTTTCGAATCCGAGACTTTCAATTCATTTCTTGTTTTTTTAAGCTTTCATCTTTATTTCGTTCGTTTTCGATTTCTTTTCTTCTGTCTTTAATGCGCTTTTACCGTTTATTTAAGTCGTTTTCTCACCTAATAAATGATAAAATGAATTTCAACCGATCATTTGTGTTGTAATCTCATATAATCACTTTTAAAACGAAATCCAACCGATCGTTCACGCTATAACCTCGGTTAAACCAAAAAAAGTAAAATAATCAAAATATCTTGAAAAATAATAATAAAATAATCAAAATATCTTTGAACAAAATAACCAAAAAAATCAATCGGACGTTTTTCTTTGAAAGTTTCCTTGAATGAATTGATTAATAACCAAAGTGAAACTAAGACTAAAATAGACTCACAAATCAAGTTTTGTCCGAAAAATCACTAAAAATCGTTTTAAGGTCCAACACCTTAAATGGTCCTCTTTGCTTTTATCGGTTAACATGGACCGTTCAAAAGCATAAAATCAACATGTAACTTTACCGCTGTTGCAAGAACTACATAGGTCTGATTTCCTCATCGCAATTGAGGATACGTAGGAGCAAAAGCCCCGCTTTTGTCGACCACCCCGAGAGATCGTTAATGGTCCAAGTGCCTTAACGTTTCTCTCCTTTCAAAAACAAGAGATCGTTAGTGGTCCAACGCCTTAACGTTTCTCTCCTTTCAAAATCGAAAGATCGTTTAATGGTCCAACACCTTAAATGACCTTCTTGTTCAATCAAAATATATCTTGCAAAAAGATAAAAAAAAATAACTTAACCAAACACTTTGTTCCGAAAGAACTACGTAGGTCTGATTTCCTCATCACAATTGAGGAATACGTAGGAGCAAAGGGAAACACCCTTGTCGACCACAAAAAGATAAAAAATATAAAAAGGGTATAAAGGATATAAGGACATAAAAGGGAACGTAAAAATCAAAGTCATGTTTGCACATTCGATTAAAGGCTGTCGTCCCTTGTGACGGACGTGTGGGGTGCTAATACCTTCCCCGTGCGTAAATACAACTCCCGAGCCTTTCACTTAAAAATTCGTAGATCGCGTCTTATTTTGAACAGGAGTCAAGAACTTACTTTGAACAGGAGTCAAGAACTTCCCCGATTGCTAGCCAAGGCCAAAGCAGTGGCGGACACCTACTCCGCCCCCGAGGAGATCCACGGACTTCTCAGCTATTGTCAGCATATGATAGACTTAATGGACCATATGATTGGAAACCGCTAGGAAGTTTGTATTGTCGCTCAGATCTTGACTAGTTATAACTTTTTGAATAAGATGAGTTTATCCCACATTTTTACTCCAAAAATCAGTGCGAATCAAGTCCCTCCCGCATTTTATCTCTAGCATGCATTGTATGTTGGTCTCGTCTTTTGTCACGGGAAGCCGGAAGGTCCATATCACCTTCTTAATTGTACACATGGGGCACTGCGCCCCCAAATGCGCAAGTAAGAAGAGATAATTTTCCGGGCTCTCGTGTCCGTAAAATGCATTCATATCATGCACCGCATAAACATCTCTTCAGCATCATAATGAACATATCGTTCCTGCATTTGTCCATTATCACATTCCCATTTTGCATGAGTCATTGCATCATCATATGAGTTCAACATACTTTTTGTTTGCTCATACATGATCCTTGTATTTTCCTCTACAAAACAAAAACAAAAAAAAGGGAAGTACGAAAATTCACGCTGCATTCTTAGTTGCATATATTCGGTACCATGAGCCAACCATGTTGGGATCATAAACCCATTTCACTTAAAAACAAAATGATTGAACATGGTACCTAATGCATGCTTAACTAAGAAAGGATGTTTCTCAGGCATCTCAATCTCATAATTACATTTTCCATGCATAGCATGCGTATTCTCGAGTCTTTCATCCCTATGAAATGTTGTTGAAGTATTGGCGATCAAAATTGCCATTCCCTGGGATATGGGGTTGAACCAAGCTCCCGCTTTTACGAGAAGGTTCATCGAGTCAAGTTGAAGCATGGAAGTGACCATCTTGCAAAAATTGGGGCAAAAGATGGATCGTGTTACATCATTGCTTCGTCTACTGCCAAACACGTTTAGGATTATTGATATCCTTGTTACTTCCAGCTTCACCTTGACAAAGATGTCATGGACCATGTTGAAAATTTAAATTGATTCAACCCCATGTCCTGCGTAAAAATTCGCAATACTTCAACTGTACATCATTCGCATGCATCCATGCTTTTCATTGGTTGCATTGCTCATTGCATTCTTTCCTTGAAAAATAAAATAAAATGAACTTAATCATTGTTATAAAAAAGAAAAGGACATGCTTTACGGCGCCCTTACCGAACTCGTGCTAGAGCTAGAGTAATGGGTGAAGCAGAGGAGGTGCAAGAGAAGATGAAGGCCGAAATGGAGGCCATGAAAGAGTAAATGGCCACAATGATGGAGGCCATGATGAGCAAGAAGATAATGGAAGCCAATGCGGTTATAGTTGCCGCTACTAGCGCTGTCGCTAAGGAGAACCCGATGCTCCCATCTGGCCTCAAGCAAATGAATCATCCAACCTCAAATATGGTAGGCAAAGATTTGGGAAGTACGGATGACCCCATGATGTGCAAATTCAAAACAAGCACGCCTTCCCGCCATATGGCTTGCCTCCTAAACTATACACCACCCAATGTGGCGTACATTCCCAATAAGGATGTCAATAACTCCACACCCATACTCATTAAGAGCCAACAACCTCAATCTGATCATGCACATGTCTCTCGACCCATGGAGGAGACACATGGAATGCCCCACCACAATCTAGCCGACTTCGAGCCTTGCCTCGGATATGCCACTGAAGGGCAAGAAGTTGGTGGTATACCCCTGCAAAACACTTTGGAGGTCCCTCAGTGTCACCCACAACCACAACCCTCACATTCCACAGCGGTTAAAAACCCTCATGCTATGGCAGAAATGGGAAAGAGGAAAGGCTCAGGGCCATTGAAGGAGGTAAAGATTATGCATTTGCTAACCTAGAAGAGTTGTTCCTAGTACCCAATATCATCACCCCTCCCAAGTTCAAGGTGCTGGACTTTGACAAGTACAAGGGGACTACTTGCCCCAAGAACCATCCAAAGATGTATTGTCGGAAGATAAGGGCATACGCAAAGATGAGGAACTGCTAATACATTTCTTCCAAGAAAGTCTTACTGGGGTAGCTGTTACCTGGTACACTAACTTGGAACCTTCCCGAGTCCATACTTGGAAGGACCTAATGGTTGCCTTCGTTAGGCAGTATCAGTACTATTCTGATATGGTTCCAGATAGGATGCAACAACAGAACATGTGCAAAAAGGGAGACGATAATCGTGATGGTAGACACATTATCGGTACTCTACTATGAAAAGATGGTAGGCTATGCACCCTCAAAGCTTTGCGGATTTGGTCTTTGCCAGTGAAAGGATCGATGTGGGTCCGAAAAGAGGCAAATTTGATCATCCTACTAGGACGACTGAGAAAACTGGGGCAAATGAAGAGGGTGAGAAAGAAGGAGAAACCCATGCTGTGACTGCCATTCCTATACGGCCAAGTTTCCCACCAACCCAACAATGTCATTACTCAGCCAATAACAAACCTCCTCCTTACCCACCACCCAGTTATCCACAAAGGCCATCCCTAAATCAACCACAAAGCCTGTCTACCGCACTTCCAATGACGAAGACCACCTTTAGCACAAACCAAAAACACCAAAAAAAAAAGGAATTTTGCAGCAAAAAGCCTGTAGGGTTCACCCCAAATTCCGTTGTCATATGCTAAACTTGATCCCATATCAACTCGATAATTCAATGGTAGCCATAACCCCAACCAAGGTTCCTCAACCTCCATTTTTCTGAGGATACGACTTGAACGCAACGTGTGCTTGTCATGGAGGAGACCCGAGGCATTCCATTGAGCATTGTATGACCCCGAAGCATAAAGTGTGAAGTCTAATTGATACGGACTGGCGGAAATTTGAGGAGAATCGCTTGTTGAATCCTAACATTGACAAGCAACACCATACATGGGGCAATTTTGGAAGCTGTTGTTATGACTCATCAGGATTTTCAAGTTTATGCCATTATTATAAACCACAGTTACAATGCTAAATGATATGGATAAAATGGACATCCTTGTCTCTCTCATCATCTCACAAACACATCTTTTCTTATTCAACTTCCACCGGAATGTGAGTGTAAGCCATTGGTTTGTTTGCTCTAAGCGACCTGCGCTCTTGAGTGTTAACTTCCAAGACCGTTCAATCAGAGATTGCTCGTCCTGCACGTTGGTGGGGGTGCCGTAAAAAAACGAGTAAAAATTCAAAACAAATAAGTTTCAAAATATAAAAAAAAAACATTTGATTAACTGTGTTTTCAAGACGTTCATGTGACCTCATTTTAACATTCCAGAAAGTTTGTCTTTTTAGAGAGAAGTGAGTTATCAAGAATAGGATGTTGGACAAATGGCCTCAGTTACCTTAAGAAAAAGGGGGGTTGAATTAAGATACAAGGACTATTCCCTAATTAAACTTTCACTCTCTCTTTTCGGATTAACAATGCACCCTTAACATGAATTACTCAAAAGACAATTCAAAGTAAACTTCTTTAAAGCAAAAGATAAATAGCAATAAATAAAAGAAGTTTAAGGGAAGAGAGGAATGCAAACTTGATTTATACTGATTCGGCCACTTCCCGTGTCTACGTCCAGTCCTCAAGCAACCCACTTGAGATTTTTCACTCTCTTTGTAAAACTCCTTTTACAAAGTCTGAACCACACATGGACAACCCTTCCCTTGTGTTCAGGAATCCTCTACAACAAGAGACCCACAGTCTCTTAATCCTTTTTCAGAAATAAGAAGAAGAAATCTCTCTTAAAAGAGATAGATTGTACAATGAAGATCAATCAAAATTCCTTATTGAATATGCAAGTGGTTGACCAAGGAATCTTTTTGAGAGGATAAGACATTTCAGTTCAGAAAAACTCTTAATCTTTTGAGAGGATAAAACTTTTTGGTCAATGAAAACTCTCTTTAAATTCGTGTTTCCAAGTCACCTTTGATGGCCATTCATAAACCATTTGAATAGATGTGACTCTTGGAAATTATTTTCTGAAAATCTCCTCTGGTAATCGATTACAAGACTTGTGAAATCGATTATAGGCTTTAAAATTTGAATAAACTACTGGTAATCAATTACCATCCATGTGTAATCGATTACACATTATAAATTTTGAATTCAAATTTCTAGTGACTGTTATAAACATTTTCAGCTGCTGGTAATTGATTACCAGAGAGTAAATCTCAATTTAAATTGATTTAGATAGAAGTCTTTGGCCAAACCTTTTGCTTTTTCAATTTGGAAACTTCTTCCTAAGATTCTAGAGATCAACTTGATCATATATCTTGATTTTCTTGGATTCTTGTATTCTTGTCTTGAATAAAACTTGGAAGCACTTGATCCTTTGGCATCATCAAAACATCAAAACATCTTGCTTCTACATAGGAGTCATTTGACTTAATCCATCAAAAAATCCTTCAACTATTTCTCGTCCTTGGAAAATTCTTTTTGCAAGAATCAACTGCTTCTTTCATTCTTCCTCACTACGAGGCTATGAAAACAAGACAACGATTGGTACCTCAAAGCCTTACACTGGGGCAATGAGGGGCATCGTGCATGAGCCTCAAGTGAACCTAGGGGCAGATTAGAAGTTCTCACCCAATAGGTTCCCTCCTACAAGGTCATGACGAAAGACAACGATTGGTACCTCAAAGCCTTACACTGGGGCAATGAGGGGCACCGTGCATGAGCCTCAAGTGAACATAGGGGCCGATCAAAAGTTCTCACAAAAAAAGGGGGGACAAACCCTAGGATTTCAATGGATTGATCAAACATCAAACGACTCCATTGCCGTCACTCCAAAATGGTCAAGTGACTAAATCAAACAGAACACACACTCTGAGGGAGTTCTCGGAGAGATTTGCAAAAGATAGGATAAGGTTGCATGGACTATCACCTCTTTCAAAAGGATAGTCAATTTGTGTTTTCCAAAAAAAAAAATCAAATCAAAATCAAAATCACAAAATAGGGAAAGAATGTCATGAACATTGTACAACTTTCCATTACATTGCATTGTTTCATATGAGGTTTGCATTTACCAAATTTCACGACAAAGGTTGCATGCATCTGCATCCCTAAAAATCATGTTAACTGCATAGATTTCCTACATCTAATGTCCAAATCATATGGATTTGGGATGACCGGCCCTCTCGATGAGTCGATCTCTTGCTTTCTCATAAGGGTGGACCCTTGGGTACTTGTACCTATCGCCTTTAGAGGACTACACATCCTCGCCTTCAGAGGACTGCACGTCCTCACCTTGAGAGGACTACACGTCCTCGCCTTCAGAGGACTACACGTCCTCACTATTAGAGGGCTACACGCCCTCACCTCCAGAGGACTACATGTCCTCGCCTTGAGAGGGCTACACGCCTTCACCTTGGGTACTAGTTACCCTCACCTTCAGAGAACTACACGTCCTCACCATCAGAGGGCTGCACGCCCTCACCTCCAGAGGACTACACGTCCTCGCCTTGAGAGGGCTACCCGCCCTCGCCTTGGGTACTAGTTACCCTCACCTTCAGAGGACTACACGTCCTCACCTTTAGAGGGCTACACGCCCTCGCCATCAGAGGACTGCATGTCCTCACCTTCGTAGGGCTACACGCCCTCACCTTTAGAGGACTAGACGTCCTCGCCAACAGAGGGCTGCACGCCCTCACCTTGAGAGGACTACACGTCCTCGCCAACAGAGGGCTGTACGCCCTCACCTTGAGAGGACTACACACCCTCACCTCTAGAGGACTACACACCCTCACCATCAGAGGACTGCATGTCCTCACCTTCAGAGGGCTACACGCCCTCACCATCAGAGGACTGCATGTCCTCACCTTCGTAGGGCTACACGCCCTTACCTTTAGAGGACTACACGTCCTTGCCAACAGAGGGCTGCACGCCCTCACCTTGAGAGGACTACACGCCCTCACCTCCAGAGGACTACACATCCTCACCCTCAGAGGACTGCACGCCCTCACCTTTAGAGGGCTACGCGTCCTCATTTTCAGTGTGCTCCACATCCACACCTTAAGAGAATTTAAGGTCCTCTGCCCTTAAATGCTTAACCGAGACTTGCACTCCCGGTTAAGGGGCCAGTAGTTTCCTTTTAACGATTCCTGGGCCACCCCCTGATATTGGAGGAGGGCCAACTGTGCGAGCACAACCAGAGAGGGAGGCTATCACACAGCTACTATGCATACTGGGGCAAGATTTCACCCGTGCCGCTGCAAAGAGACGAGTGTGGATCATGCGCACCAACATGACCACTCTTACACAGATATAAATGACGTTGCTGCTTAGAAACATTCTGCCCAACGACCGCAATGCCGATCTCCCCCTGTGGAAGTATCAATTGGTCTGTGTCGTTCCGACATAGGTAAGTATGCATATGGTTCAATTGATTTCTGATGCCATCTATTATTTGCAGGGATTGCATCCACAAGACACCCAGTGGACCCGGAAAAGTCCAACAGGGCCCTGGGGTTTCCAGCTCTGGTTACGGGCCTCTATCAGTCCTACAGGTTGCCCATACCCCCCCCCCCCCCCGCAGCAAGGGATCGCGCCCGCAGGACACCCGGTGGACCCAAAGAAGTCCAACAGGGCCCTGGGGTTTCCAGCTCTGATTATGGGCCTCTGTCAGTTCTACGGAGTGCCCGTCGCCCCAACAAGGTCATTAGGCCCCGCATTAACCAGGCTTTCATCAAGAAGTACTGCGCCCCCAGACGGGCGCAGGGCGAGACACCACAGTAGCATTGGGATGGCCGGTAGCGGGCAATAGACGCACCGCCACCACCTCTAGAGTTCACCTCTGCTCATCCACAAAAAGGTTTGAGTATTGCCTACACCAAGTCCAAAGCCAAAGGTAAGCAAAGTACTAGGTCAGTGACCGACAAGTCATAAGGCGTCCAGCTCAAGACGTTAAAGAAGCGCTACTAGGAGGCAACCTAGTACCTTTTGAATCTATGCTTGTTATTTGATCACTTTTTATAGTAGGACGCACCTAGTTGCTCATGATCCTGGGAATTTAAATAAAACAAGCGCAAGCTCGGAAGGTAGTCATACCTCACAAAATATATATATGTATGTTTAGGTAGTGAAAATACCTTAGATATGCATGTATGTAAACCAAAAAACACTTCACAAAATATATATATGTATGTTTAGGTAGAAAGATACCTTAGATATGCATGTATGTAAAAAAAAATACTTCACAAAATATATATATGTATGTTTAGGTAGAAAGATACCTTGGATATGCATGTATATAGCAAAAATACCTTACAAAACATATATATGTATGTTTAGGTAGCAAGATACCTTGGATATGTGTGTATATAGCAAAAATACCTCACAAAAATATACACATGTTTAGGTAGCAAAATACCTCATGAAAAAAAAGAGGAAAAAAAAACAAAAAAAAAACAAACAAGAAAAAGAAATAAACAAATGATAATGATAAAAAAAAAAGGAAGAAAAAAAAAGAAAAATAAGTTGTCTAGCTGAAAAACCAACATGCTTTTGAAAAGAGATGACTTCCAACTTTTTTTTAAAGAAAAATTCGCTGATCATAGCTAGTTTTTGAAAAAATGTGTATACACCTGAAGGGTGAATGCTGTGAAATTTTCCCGAGTACCCAAAATGGACTCGGATGAATGCACAAATTGATAAAAGAGCATATTTTGGAAACATTGGGTTGATTTAAAATAGAGGAAATGAATCATGAGCCCTAGCATCACATGACCATAAAAATTTGACACTTGAGTGGTTATCCGTATAAACATTCTTTTTGCTATCTGTAAGACGAAAAGCCTGATAGCATGCAGAGACTAACGTCGTCTTCTGCGCCCTTCGTCAATTGCGGCCGACAAGCCCGTTGACACGTGGAGATTTACGTCATCTTCCGCGCTCACAAGATCTGCCATACTGACATTTGAGTCACGCTGACGGGCGGAGATACCCGAGTGGTTATCCGTATAAACATTCTTTTTTGCTATCTGTAAGACGAAAAGCCTGATAGCACGCAGAGACTAACGTCCTCTTCTGCGCCCTTCGTCAATTGCGGCCGACAAGCCCGTTGACACGTGGAGATTTACGTCATCTTCCGCGCTCACAAGATCTGTCATACTGATATTTGAGTCACGCTGACGGGCGGAGATACCCGAGTGGTTATCCGTATAAACATTCTTTTTTGCTATCTGTAAGACGAAAAGCCTGATAGCACGCAGAGACTAACGTCGTCTTCTGCGCCCTTCGTCAATCGCGGCCGACAAGCCCGTTGACACGCGGAGATTTACGTCATATTCCGCGCTCACAAGATCTGTCATACTGACTTTTGAGTCACGCTGACGAGCGGAAATACTCGAGTGGTTATCCGTATAAACATTCTTTTTTGCAATCTGTAAGACGAAAAGCCTGATAGCATGCAGAGACTAACGTTGTCTTCTGCGCCCTTCGTTACTCGCGGCCGACAAGCCCGTTGACACGCGGAGATTTACGTCATCTTCCACGCTCACAAGATCTGTCATACTGACTTTTGAGTCACGCTGACGGGCGGAAATACCCGAGTGGTTATCCGTATAAACGTTCCTTTTTGCTATCTGTAAGACGAAAAGCCTGATAGCATGCAGAGACTGACATCGTCTTCTGCACCCTTTGTTCCCCCGGGGACAACAAGTCATTTGCATGCGAAGATTTTATGGTCGCCCACGACTCTCGTCAACCGAGAGGAACGAAATTAGTGTCTTATCTTTACTTCCCTTTTATCTCCAATAAAAGACAAGTAAAGAGGGGCAACTGTCATACCCTAATTTCCTCCGGGGACCTTTGCTTGGTGGCATGCAACTTGTGTTTGGTCATTTTGAGGTGCTTGGCACCCCTCATTAGGCAATTTGTGAAGTTCCGTGACGTGCTGGAAATCAAAAGAAAGTATTGATGCACAATCCGTAAGGTTCCGTGACACACCGGAAATCAAAAAGGAAGCATCGTTGCACAATTCGTGAGGTTCCGTAACATTCCGTAAGTCAAAAAAGGGGATGATTATGTAATCCGCAAGGTTCCGTAACATTACGGAAAGAAAGCAAGTATCGTTACAAAGTTCATAAGTTTCCGTAACTTTACGAAAAAAGAATCACCAAAAAAAGCCAAAGGGGGTGTATTTAGTAAAATGGGGGGTGCAAATAGTAATTTTCGAATCTGGGTCCTTCTAGAGGTTTCTGGGCAATTTCTTTCTTAAAGTTGAAGTAACCTAGCTCGCCTGGGCGAGCTAGATGGCCACCACACCTCCCGTTTTGTTGAAAAATGGGATTTCGGGGCTTCCGGGACACCCGTAATGCTTCCGTAAAATTCCCATAACTCTAAATAAGCATAATTAACTTAATACAGGTGAGACGGAAGAGAAAAAAAGAAGAAAATCAAGTCCTATATGCTTCCGTAAGGCTTCCGTAACTTTTCCGTAAATTACGAAAGAAAGGGGTGAACTTATCAAAATTGGGGGGTGCAAATAGCAATTTCAAAATTTTGAATTGGGCCTTTTAGAATGTTTTTTGGAGTTGGGTTGCTTCTGGATGTTTCTCCTAGAAGTTGGTTAGCTACTTCTCATTTTGTTCTAGGATTCTTCCTATTTGTAGGCCATTTATGGCACGCGGGAAGAGCTCGCGCAGCTGCCGCAGGATTTGAAAAAGGAATTGATCGAGATTTTGAACCAGTTCTTTCCATGACTCCTCTTAATTGAGACATGAGATCCTATGAAGTAGAAATCACTTTTATTTTACTATAAATATTACTATAAATATTGGGTTGAATTGAGCGGGTCGTATTTAAATAAGAATTTCTTTTCCTTTTTTCTTAGTTTCTATCGAAAAAAAAAAGATTCGATAGAAACTAAGAAAATAAACAAATTGATTCGCCGAGAAAGAGGAGAGAGAGGGATTCGAACCCTCGATAGTTCTTTGTTCCGAACTATACCGGTTTTCAAGCGCCTGGGCGAGCTAAGGTCGCCTGGGCGAGCTGGGCGGCAACCTCATCCCCCTTTTTCCTATAAATAGGCTGAAGGGGGCTGTTCTAAGGATCCCTCAGCCCCCTGGCTATGTATTTCAGCTGTTTTGGGTGAAAAAAATTGTTTCCGTGAAGAAAATCCAAGCCGAGGTGCTTCCGTAACGCTTCCGAGATGTTTCCGTAAGCAAATCCGTGAAGGTTTTCGTCCGTTCTTCACCGTTCTTCATCCGTTCTTCGTTCTTCAACGGGTAAGTTTTCGAATCCGAGACTTTCAATTCATTTCTTGTTTTTTTAAGCTTTCATCTTTATTTCGTTCATTTTCGATTTCTTTTCTTCTGTCTTTAACGCGCTTTTACCGTTTATTTAGGCCATTTTCTCACCTAATAAATGATAAAATGAATTTCAACCGATCATTTGTGTTGTAATCTCATTTAATCACTTTTAAAACGAAATCTAACCGATCGTTCACGCTATAACCTCGGTTAAACCAAAAAAAGTAAAATAATCAAAATATCTTGAAAAATAATAATAAAATAATCAAAATATCTTTGAACAAAATAAACAAAAAAATCAATCGGACGTTTTTCTTTGAAAGTTTCCTTGAATGAATTGATTAATAACCAAAGTGAAACTAAGACTAAAATAGACTCACAAATCAAGTTTTGTCCGAAAAATCACTAAAAACCGTTTTAAGGTCCAGCACTTTAAACGGTCCTCTTTGCTTTTATCGGTTAACATGGATCGTTCAAAAGCATAAAATCAACATGTAACTTTACCGCTTTTGCAAGAACTACGTAGGTCTGATTTCCTCATCGCAATTGAGGATACGTAGGAGCAAAAGCCCCGCTTTTGTCGACCACCCCGATAGATCGTTAATGGTCCAAGTGCCTTAACGTTTCTCTCCTTTCAAAAACAAAAGATCGTTAGTGGTCCAACGCCTTAATGTTTCTCTTCTTTCAAAATCGAAAGATCGTTTAATGGTCCAACACCTTAAATGACCTTCTTGTTCAATCAAAATATATCTTGCAAAAAGATAAAAAAATCAACTTAACCAAACACTTTGTTCCGAAAGAACTACGTAGGTCTGATTTCCTCATCACAATTGAGGAATACGTAGGAGCAAAGGGAAACACCCTTGTCGACCACAAAAAGATAAAAAATATAAAAAGGGTATAAAGGATATAAGGACATAAAAGGGAACGTAAAAATCAAAGTCATGTTTGCACATTTGATTAAAGGCTGCCATCCCTTGTGACGAACGTGTGGGGTGCTAATACCTTCCCCGTGCGTAAATACAACTCCCGAGCCTTTCACTTAAAAATTCGTAGATCGCGTCTTCTTCGGTTTTTCCGACGTTTTCCTCAAATAAACGTTGGTGGCGACTCCGCGCGTATTCCTTTCGTGGAACACGCATCCCGCGAGTCTCGCGTCGCCCTCCCGCCGAAGGGTAGGTTGCGACAATGACAAGTAATTAAAAGACATACTTTCTAATAAGATGAAGTTGGAAAAATTTGCATCTGTGGGCCTTAATGAACCTTAGGAGTTTTACAATTTTGTGCATGATAAAGAGCCTTATTTTGAAAAATGCTTGTGTGATTTGGCGGCTAGCATAAATTCAATGCCTTATTCTGCCTTTAAAAAAATAAGCATGAGGGAACTTGAACCCACTAATATCACTCTTCATCTTGCTGATTGTTCAATGGTCCATCCTAGAGGGGTGATAGAGGATGTTTTGGTTAAGATTGATAAGTTCATTTTCCTTGCTAATTTTGTGGTTCTAGACATAGAAACAAATGAAAATATCCCTATCATATTGGGACGCCCTTTTCTGCATACTTGTGATTTAGTGGTAAGGCTTCATTGACTCACCCTTCGATTAGTTGATGAGAAGGTAGTGTTTAATTTTCCTGATGACATGAAAAAGCATGTTTCCTTTGCTACTTGTAATTTTGTGCAAGCCACCAACAAGATGAAAACAATTAGGGCTAAGCATCGCCCAAGTGTAGGAAAGGAAAACCCTCTGAAAAGGGACATTATTCTAAAGGATCATCATGGAAGGGGTATAATAGATGAGAATATTAGAGATGGCATCACCATTCAAGCTCTTGGCTATAAAGTCGATGATCATACTGAAGGATTATTTCATGAAGGGATTGTCACCCCGTTCGAGGTTGATTGACTTACTTCCCTTTTCACACATCGGGCTTGAGACGTAAAACAAGCGCTCCCCAGGAGGCAACCTATGGCCAGTATACTTTTATTTTCGAACTTCAATGATTTTATTTTAGGCATACATTACTTCATTTAAATTTCCCTTTATTCAATTTTCATTAAAATTGCACTGTAGGGTTTATCACGACCCTGATGGACATGGGCATTGAACTCGACGCTCAGATGTGATCAAATAATCATGAATTTGATCAAAGAACCACCGAGAGATTGTGAGAAGAGTGAACTAATAGCTCAATGAGATTATTATGCTAGACCAACTAAGCCTAGGGGATTCCTTGAGTTATTCTGTGGAATCTGATGTGTTTGAATGGTTTGTATGAAGTAGTATAGGAAACTCTATTACATGAGACTTAACTTGAGGAAATTTGTTTAACTTTGATATAAGAATCAAGACAATTGTGATTAGTAGTTTTAGGCTTATTACAAGCATTTATGATATACTGGATTTTGATTAGGTGTGGGGAGGTTGATAAACCAGATTTTGATCACCCTTTTATTTTTAGTTTTAGGCCTAATACGAACATTTATGATATAAATTGTTGGCAAAACTCACAGTCTACGATTAGTTTTGTTAAATAGGTAATCAGGGAGCATTTGGAGAAAAAAGGCTCAAACACATGCCAAAAATTGATGAAGTAACTCTGACTATTCATCAAGGCATTGATTAGTCATCAAGGTCGTGATTGTTAGAATTAGGATTAGGGGAATTGGTTGTGTGAAATCATAATCCCTGGATATTCATCTCATCTTATCTTTTCACATTATCTTGCATGTTTAGATTCAATTGTGCATTAGATATTTTCTCATCAATCACATCTTAATTTCAATTACCTAGTTACAAAATGTATTATTTTGGGAGCACAATTAGTCCTTTGGGTTCAATATTTAGACTTTTAGTCCTCAATACTACAACATAGGGTACACTTGCCCTTGTGAATTCATATTTTACACATCATTCATCAATTCACATTACTATCACTAACACAATTTCTCACACATGTAGAGCATAATCTCACACTTCATATAAGTGGCAAACAATACATTCGTGGCATTCACAACACACACCACATATTTCAAACACTTTAAAAGCAATGTATGATACAATGCAATGCTTGATTTTCTTCTATTCTCATATGCATGGGGTGACTAAACTTGACCAGAACCGCATTAAGACATACATACCAACAACTAGGTTACCGTACCCCGATCCCTTGTGACAATACGATAAACTAGCCACGTCCTATCAAGTTTTAAGGATCGAACCATTTCCCAATGTTGAGTGATCCTAACTAAGCATGCATCTACTTGATCAAGGCAAAAGCATACTAACATGAAGTACTGATAGTACAGAGAACACATAAAACATCATCAGATAGATATAAAAGTATTTACATCAAGTACCCCATAGGAAGAACCAACTGAGGATTTAGCTCTCCATAGCAGGGAGGCTTCTTTTACAACAAAGAGAAGAGAAAGTGAAAGATTGAAGAATTAAAAGTAGTGGGGATGTCCCCTCCACCTCTAGAAACCTCACAATCACTCAAAATCTCATCCAATGCTTCGTAAGATAGCTTCCTCTTCAAGCTCGGTTCTATCCAGTCTCTCCACAGCCAGAAACTCTCAAAAAACTCAACAACCACCACTTCAAACTCGAGATTCAGCTTTAAATAGGCAATTCTGATAGGAGGTGCGCACTTAGCGGGAGATAGGCTCGCTTAGCGTGTGTAAGTGACTTCTGGATTAGCGCCAGGCATGCTCACTCAGCCTGGAGGTTTGAGCGGTGTGCTTGGCGAATTGATTCTCGTTGAGTGCATCTTGGACAACTCATCTGCTTCCAGGATCTTCTACATGCTTAGCCACAAACTACTGCGCTTAGCAGATGGCTCGCTAAGCCAGAGAATGTAGAAGCAAAGCTTCAAGAATTATTTTGATGATGCCAAGGAATTATAAAGATCATTCAAGAATAAAGAAAGCAAGATTTCAAGCAAAGGCAAAGGTCTCAAGAAAAGAATTAAGATAGGTTTTAAGATAGACTATTAGAAAAGATTTTGAAAAGCACAAATGATTGGCCAAGAGAGTTTTTTTATCTTAAGAATAATTTTTCCAAGCTTGTTACTCTCTAGTAATCGATTACCAGAAGTTTGTAATCGATTACCAGAAGCCCAATATTTTTGAAAATGGTATTTCAAAAGTGAAATTGATTACCATGACTTTGTAATCGATTACCAATGCTTATAACGTTCAAAAATATTTTGAAAAGCCTTGTAATTGATTACACAAAACATGTAATCAATTACCAGTGGCTCTGAATGTTGGAAATTCAAATTTTAAATGAAGAGTCACAACTTTTCAAGAAAGATAACTGTGTAATCAATTACACCAGGATTGTAATCGATTACCAGTGGGAAGTTTTGAGAAAATCTGCCAACAGTCACGTCTTTTCTTTTTATTTTTAAATGGACATCAAAGGCTTATAAATAAGTGACTTGGGCACGAATTTTCTTCAGATTTTTCCCTATTCACAAAAGGCATAATCCTCTCAAATAAAAATCTCTTATCATTCAATATTCCTTGGCCAAACACTTGTGATTTTCATAAGGAATTGAGATCCTCAATTGTAATATCTATCTCTTTCTAGAGAGATCATTTACTCTTCATCTTCTTTCTGTTCAAAGGCTTAAGAGACTGTGAGTCTCTTGTTATAAAGGAAATCTGAACACAAAGGAAGGAAAGTCCTTGTAAAGAATTTACAAAGATAGTGGAACTCTCAAGCGGGTTGCTTGGGGACTGGACGTAGGCACACGGGTGTGGCCGAACCAGTATAAATCTGGTTTTGCATTCTCTCTTCCCTTTATCTCTTATATTTACTGTTGTTGATTAGTCTCATTTGATTCGTCGTCTAAGTAATTTGTTATAAAGGGAACTTAGAACTTGCATAAAAATCTAAGTAGGTTTTAATTAAGGGAATAGTTAGCATAATCTTAATTCAACCCCCCCCCCCCTTCTTAAGATTTCTGAGGCCACTTGTCTAACAAGTGGTATCAGAGCTTCATTCTTGTATAAAGTTTAGAAGCTTCAAGAATAATGGCGTCAACAAACTTCTTATTCCCAGAAGGAAATTCAATCAATAGGCCTCCTATCTTTAATGGAGAGGGTTACCACTACTGGAAAACCCGAATGCAAATCTTCATTGAGGAAATAGACTTAAACATTTGGGAAGCCATAGAAATAGGACCTTATGTACCCACCATAGTAAATGGAAGCACAACAAGTGGAAGCACAACAATAGAAAAACCTAGAGATAAATGGTCTGAAGAAGATAGAAAAGTTCAATATAATCTTAAAGCTAAAAACATCATTACTTCTGCCCTAGGAATAGATGAATATTTTAGAGTCTCAAACTGTACTATTGCCAAGGAGATGTGGGACACCCTTCAACTCACACATGAGGGCACAACTGATTTTAAGAGATCTAGGATTACTACTCTAACCCATGAATATGAACTTTTTAGGATGAAAACATACAAGATATGCAGAAAAGATTCACACATACAGTTAATCATCTTGCATCATTAGGAAGAATATTTCCAAACAAGGATCTCATAAATAAAGTGTTTAGATGTCTAAGTAGAGATTGGCAACCAAAGGTAACAGCCATCACGGAATCTACAGATTTGTCTACTGTGTCTCTTGCCACACTATTTGGAAAATTACAGGAACATGAGATGGAGTTGCAAAGACTAAATCAACATGAAGAAAACGACAAAAGGAAGAAGGGAATAGCACTCAAAGCTTCATCTTCTATTCAAGAAGAAAGTGACAACGAAGACTTGGAAGAAGATGAAGATCTCAATATTTTTGTCAAAAGATTTAACAAGTTTCTTAAAATGAGAGGAAATCAAAGACGCCAGAACTTCAAACCAAAAAGGAGAACTTAAGAATCATCTCAAACTTTAAGATGTTATGAGTGCAATCAACCCGGACATCTAAGGGCTGATTGTCCAAATTTTAAGAAAAGGATGGAGAAATCCGAGAAGAAGAACTTTGGAGAAAAGAAGGCAAAGAAGGCCTACATCACATGGGATGATAACGACTTAGAATCATCTGATGATTCTGAAAAAGAAGTTATTAATCTATGTCTAATGGGCAAAAACTATGAAAGCGACGAAGAGGTAACATCTTCTAACAAATCTATTTCCTTTGATGAATTACAAGATGCATTTGTTGAATTACATAGTGAATCTATTAAACTTGCAAAACTTGTTTCTTCATCTAAGAAAACTATTTCAGATTTAGAGAAATAGATTTCAAAGTTAAACAAAGAGTTAGATCATCTTAAGACTAAAGTTTCAATCTCTAAATCAAGTAGTAAAGTAAATGCTTCTACTATGACTATTGAAAAAGAAAATTCATGTGAATGTTGTAGTAAATATGTAGAAGAAATTAAAAACCTGAAAAACTAACTTGCAAAATTTTCAATTGGCAAAAACAACCTAGATATTACATTAGGAAAACAAAGATGTGTTTTTGATAAAGTAGGGATTGGATATAAACCAGAAAAACAACAAAAGTTTTATAAAAATTTCTTTTCTTCCACACAAAACTATAATTCTCCTTTCATTACATGTTTTTACTGTGGAAGAAAAGGACATGGAACATCTACATGCTATTTTAGGAAAAATTGCAACAATATTAAAATGATTTGGGTCCCAAAAGGATTTGTTGTTCACACTAACACTCAAGGACCCAATAAAGTTTGGGTACCTAAGTCACAATATTGATCTTGTAGGGACCATTGAGGAAAAAGTGGTACATAGATAGTGGGTGCTCAAAACATATGACGGGAGATGCATCAAAGTTCACACATATCTCTCCCAAGAAAAGCAGGCATGTAACTTATGGTGACAACAACAAAGGTAGAATTCTAGGAGTTGGAAAAATAGGTACGAATTCTTCAACTTCCATTGAAAATGTTCTACTTGTTGAAGGCCTTAAGCATAGCTTGCTTAGTGTTAGTTAATTATGTGATAAAGGCTATCTAGTATCATTTGATTCTCAAAAATGTGTCATTGAACATGAACATGATACAAATATAAAGCATACAGGGTTTAGAGTCAATAATGTTTATATGATAGACCTAAATCAAAAACTAGGTGATAATCAATGTTTTCTTAGCAAAGATGATGATCCATGGCTATGGCATAAAAGGATTGCTCACATTAACATGGAACAATTAAACAAATTAATTTCAAAAGATTTAGTTGTTGGTTTGCCAAAACTAAAATTTGAAAAAGATAGACTATGTGATGCATGCCAAAAAGGAAAACAAACTAGAGTTTCATTCAAATCCAAAAACATTGTTTCAACTACTCAACCTTTGCAATTACTACATATGGATTTGTTTGGTCCTTCAAGAATCATGAGTTTTGGAGGAAGTTATTATGCCCTTGTTATAGTTGATGATTATTCTAGATACACTTGGACACTATTTATCACTTATAAGAATGATGCATTTCAAGCATTTAGGAAACTAGAAAAAATCATTCAAAACAAGAAAAAATCTCAAAATTATATCTATTTGGAGTGATCATGGGGGTGAATTTGAAAATAAAGAATTTGAATTATTTTTTGATAAGCATGGCATTGAACATAACTTTTATGCTCCTAGAACCCCTCAACAAAATGGAGTTGTTGAAAGGAAAAATAGATCTTTGGAAGAAATTGCTAGAACCTTATTAAATGACACTCCTCTTCCAAAATATTTTTAGGCTGAAACCGTTAATACTGCATGCTATATCATGAATAGGGCTTTAATAAGATTCATTTTAAAGAAAACTCCATATGAATTGTTGAATGGTAGAAAACCCAACATTTCACACCTTCATGTTTTTGGTTATAAATGTTTTGTATTAAACAATGGAAAAGAAAACTTAGGAAAGTTTGATGCTAAGTCAGATGAAGGAATTTTCCTTGGTTATTCCTTGCATAGTAAAGCTTATAGAATATATAATAAGAGAACTATGACTAATGAAGAATCTATTCATGTTTCCTTTGATGAGTCTAATGTTATTTCTCCAAGAAAGGATATTTTAGATGATATTGCGGAATCTTTAGAACAAATGCATAGTCATGGACAAGATTCTAAAGGAAAAGGAGAAGGAAGCAATGAAGATCCTCCAGTAGAAATCACAGCAAATAATGATCTTCCAAGAGAGTGGAAATCTTCAAAAGATCATTCCCTTGACAACATTATTGGTGATATCTCAAAAGGGGTAACTACTAGACATTCTCTTAAAGATTTATGCAATAATATGGCTTTTGTGTCTATGATTGAACCTAAAAATTTAAATGAAGCCATAATAGATGATCATTGGATAGTTTCTATGCAAGAAGAACTAAATTAGTTTGAGAGAAACAATGTGTTGGATCAAGTGGCCTCGGAATAATTAAGAAGGGGGGGTTGAATTAATTATTAATGAACCTTTGCTAATTAAAATTTACCTTTCTTAGGCTTTTACTATGTTGTTAAGAAAGTAAAGAACAGAAATATAAACTTAACCAAAAGTAAAAGCGGTAATTAAAGTGCACAACGGAAATTAAAAGAGTAGGGAAGAAGAAGACAAACACACAAGAGTTTTATACTGGTTCGGCAACAACCCGTGCCTACATCCAGTCCCCAAGCGACCTGCGGTCCTTGAGATTTCTTTTCAACCTTGTAAATTCCTTTACAAGCAAAGATCCACAAGGGATGTACCCTCCCTTGTTCTCTTTGAACAACCTAGTGGATGTACCCTCCACTAGAACTAATCCACAAGAGATGTACCATCTCTTGTTCTTAGTCACAACAACCCAAGTAAATGTACCCTCTACTTGTACCACAAAGGATGTACCCTCCAATGTGTTAAGACAAAGTTCTCAGGCGGTTAGTCCTTTGAAACTTTGTGCATGGGGAAACAAAAGAATTCTCAGGCGGTTAGTCCTTTGAAATCTTTTGTTTATGGGAAAGGGAAGAATCAAAAGAATTCTCAGACTATGTCGTTTTGAATTCTTTGACAAGGGAGAAGGGAGACACAAAAGAATTCAGGCGGTTAGTCCTTTGTTCTTTTGGAAAAGGGAGAAGAGATACACAAAAAGAATTTAGGCGGTTAGTCCTTGGCGAATTCTTTTTGGCAAAGGGAGAAGGGAATGAAAAAAAATGAATAGCTTTTGACAAAGGAAGAAGAAGAAGAAATTCTTTTTAGAAAACCAGAACACTTTAGAAAGCTTTTGACAAAGGAAGAAGAAGAAGAAATTCAAGAAGATGTTCAAAGAGACTCAAGGGTTGTAAAGGATTGAAATCAATGTATTCAATGTCTATAAAATGCAAGTTAAGGTCTTGCTTTTATAGACTCTTCATGTCTGGTCAAGAAAACCATTAAGAGTTATAACTTTTAGAAAAACATGAAAACCATTGGAAGAGTTACATCTTTTGATTTTTATTCAAAACTTATCACTGGTAATCGATTACCAAATCATTGTAATCGATTACACAAAGCATTTTTGTGAAAGGATGTGACTCTTCACATTTGAATTTGAATTTCAACGTTCAAACACACTAGTAATCGATTACCAATATATTGTAATCGATTACACCATTTTGAAATTGATTGGAACGTTGTAAATTCAGTTGAAAGCTTTTTGAAAACAAAACTTGCCACTGGTATCGATTACAATAAACTGGTAATCGATTACCAGAGAGTAAAAACTCTTTGGTAAAAGCTTTTGTGAAAACTTCATGTGCTACTCAATGTTTTGAAAAACTTTTTTGTACTTATCTTGATTGAGCCTTTTCTTGATTCTTGAATCTTGAGTCTTGAATCTTGATCTTGATTGTTCTTGATTCTTGATTCTTGAAAACTTGAAACTTGAAACTTCTCTTGAATCTTTCTCTTGATTCTTGAATTGTTCTTGACTCAATCTTGAAATCATTCTCATGGGCTTTTTGTCATCATATTTGTTATCATCAAAACACCTTGAATCAATCTTGATTCATCATCATGAATCAATCTTGATTCATCATCATGAAGCAATGAAGCTTGCTTCTACACAACGTGTGGGAACTAGTAGAGAAACCTGAAAACTACCCCATCATAGGAACAAAATGGGTTATTAGGAATAAGTTAGATGAACATGGCATAATCATTAGGAATAAGGCTAGGTTAGTTGCAAAAAGGTATAATCAAGAAGAGGGAATAGATTATGAAGAAACATATGCTCCTGTTACAAGATTAGAAGCCATTAGAGTGCTTTTAGCTTATGCATCCATAATGAATTTTAAGCTTTATCAAATGGATGTTAAAAGTGATTTTCTAAATGGCTTAATTCAAGAACAAGTATATGTTGAACAACCCCCAAGTTTTGAAATCTCAGATAAGCCAAATCATGTTTATGGATTGAGGAAAGCTCTATATGGTTTGAAACAAGCTCTTAGAGCATGGTATGAACGTCTAAGTAAATTTCTTTTAGAGAAAGATTTTTCTGGAGGAAAAGTGGATACCACACTATTCATAAAGAGAAAGCATGATGATATTCTGTTAGTTCAAATATATGTTGATGATATAATCTTTGGATCCACTAATGATTCACTGTACAAGGAGTTATCTCTTGATATGCAAAGTGAATTTGAAATGTCGATGATGGGAGAACTAAACTACTTCCTGGGGTTACAAATCAAGCAAACTAAAGAAGGTATATTCGTCAACCAAGCAAAATACTACAAAGAACTGATCAAAAGATTTGGGATGGAAAGTGCAAAGCACATGGCTACACCTATGAGTACTGGTTGTTACTTAGATAAAGATGAATCTGGTCAGTCTATAGATATGAAACAATATTGAGGTATGATCGGATCTCTTCTCTATTTATCTGCTAGTAGACCGGATATCATGTTTAGTGTATACATGTGTGCTAGGTTCCAATCCAACCCCAAACAATCACATTTGAGTGCAGTAAAAAGAATCATAAGATATCTATTAGGAACAATCAATTTAGGATTATGGTATCCTAAAAACTCAACATGTAACTTAATAGGATACTCTGATTCTGACTTTGTCGGATCTAAAACTGATAGAAATAGCACAAGTGGGACTTTCCAATTCATTGGATCTGCTCTTGTCTCATGGCATAGTAAGAAGCAAAACAGTGTTGTTTTATCCATTGCTGAAGCAGAATATATTTCTGCTGGCAGTTGTTGTGCACAAATATTATGGATGAAGCAGCAATTATCTGACTATGATATTCTTCTTGATCACATACTCATTAGGTGTAACAATACTAGTGCCATTAATCTATCCAAAAACCCAGTACAACATTGCAGAACAAAACACATAGAAATAAGGCACCACTTTTTAAGAGACCATGTTCTTAAGGGAGACTGTGTTTTAGAATTTGTGGATACCAAGAATCAACTTGCTGATATTTTCACCAAACCTCTCCCTAAGGAAACCTTCTTTACAATTAGAAGAGAATTAGGTCTTTTAGATATTAATGATATAGGTCATTAAGAATTATTTTTTTGAGTTATGATAGAATTGCTTTGATATGTTTGGATGATTAGAATTAATTGATGTATTATTATTGTTTATGGTTGATTTATGTGATTTACTTGTCAATGATTGATTGTCTAATTGATTCCTGAAATTTAATGAAGTTTTTAGACATAGAAATAGGTTTTTCTAGAAGAAAAGGCTTGATATAATACTCTGGTAATCGATTACCACTCTGTGTAATCGATTACACAAGAACAACCTTCCTGTAATCGATTACAGTGGCCACCTAATCGATTACCAGAAGGGTGTTTGTTCTGCTAATCGATTATCAACCCTTGTGATCAATTACCAAACGTCCCTTCCTATAAATAAGAATCTTCAGCAGCTGCATTTTCACGATTTCTTCCCTCGATAATGCCTTCTCTTCCCCAATCTTCATACTACCATATCTCCTTCATTTCTCAACCAAATCACCTCCCACAAAGCCCATTTTTCATCATTTTCGATTCTCTTTCATTATAACCGATAAAAATCTTCAATAAACTTCACCAAATGGCAGAATCATCCAAGAAGCGCAAGGGTTCATCCACCTCCACTGCGGCAACAGGAACTTGACATCACGAAGCCACCGGAGCACCCCCCGGCACCAATTCCACCTTCATTGTCATCATCCACACTATTCTCATCCGACGAACAATGTCTACGGTACTCATCTCTTTTTTCCTCTACGCAAATTCTTGATCCCAAGTACCTAGACCTAGAATTCTTTGATGATGAAGTCTTTGACTGTTTTCAAGCATTTCAAAATTCCAGATTAATTTATTTCATGTCTTTAAAACTTCCCCACTATCCTGAATTGGTTCGTGTCTTTTATTCAAACTTAGAAATTCAGGGTAGTTCTTTAATTTCTTAAGTTCATGGAATAAGAATGAATGTTGATGAATCTGTCTTTTTTGAGTTAACTCAGTTGTCCAGTCAAGGTGTACCTTTTGAGGGCACCATTGTTGTGTAGAAGAAGGCTTCATGATGATGAATCAAGTTGATTCAAGTAGTTTTGATGATGACAAAGATGATGACAAAAAGCCCAAAGAATGATTTCAAGATTGAGTCAGCAAGTTCAAGATCAAGATTAGTTTCAAGTTTCATGAGAAGAAATCAAGAAGATTCAAGAATCAAGAGAAGTTTGATTTCAAGATTCAAGAGAAGATGAATTCAAGATTCAAGAGAAGAAATCAAGAAGACTTCACAAGGGAAGTATTGAAAATATTTTTCAAAAAAACAAACATAACACAGTTTTTGTTTTTCAAAAGAGTTTTTCTCAAAATTTTCTAAGTTACCAGAGTTGTTACCCTCTGGTAATCGATTACCAGTTTCCTATAATCGATTACCAGTGGCAAACTTTGATTTCAAAAAGTTTTTAACTTAATTTGCAACGTTCCAATTGATTTCAAAATGGTGTAATCGATTACAAGATATTGGTAATCGATTACCAGTGTATCTGAACGTTGAAATTCAAAATCAATTGTGAAGAGTCATATCCTTTCATAAAAAGCTTTATGTAATCGATTACATGGTTTTGGTAATCGATTACCAGTGACAAGTTTTGAATAAAAATCAAGAGATGTAACTCTTCCAATGGTTTTCAGGTTTTTCTCAAGGTTATAACTCTTCCAATGGTTTTCTTGACCAGACATGAAGAGTCTATAAAAGCAAGACCTTGACTTGCATTTTGAGTACTTGATATAACTTTTCATATATTCTTTTACAACCTTTGAATCTCTTTGAACATCTTTTTGAACTTCTTCTTCTTCTTCCTTTGCCAAAAGATTTCTGAGTTTTCTGGTTTCCAAACTTTTTTCTTTCACAGAAAACAAAAGTGTGCTATATCTTTTCATTCTCTTCTCCCTTTGCCAAAAAGAATTCGCCAAGGACTAACCACCTGAATTCATTTTGTGTCTTTTTTCTCCCTTTTCCAAAAGAACGAAGGACTAACCGCCTGAATTCTTTTGTGTCTCCTTTCTCCCTTGTCAAAGAATTCAAAACGACACAGTCTGAGAATTCTTTTGATTCTTCCCTTTTCCTTAAACAAAAGATTTCAAAGGACTAACCACCTGAGATATCTTTTGTTTCCCCTTCACAAAGTTTCAAAGGACTAACCGCCTGAGAACTTTGTCTTAACACATTGGAGAGTACATCCTTTGTGGTACAAGTAGAGGGTACATCTACTTGGGTTGTTGTAACTGAGAACAAGAGAGGGTACATCTCTTGTGGATCAGTTCAAGTGGAGGGTACATCCACTTGGTTGTTCAAAGAGAACAAGGGAAGGTACATCCCTTGTGGATCTTTTCTAGTAAAGGATTTTACAAGGTTAAAAAGAAATCTCAAGGACCGTAGGTCGCTTGGGGACTGAATGTAGGCATGGGTTGTTGTCGAACCAGTATAAATTCTTGTGTTTGTCTTCTTCTTCCCTACACTCTTTAATTTTCACTGTGCACTTTAATTATCGCTTTTACTTTTGGTTAAGTTTCTATTTTTGTTCTTTACTTTCTTAACAATATAGTAAAAGCCTAATTGAATCTAGTAACATTAAGAAGGATAGATTTTTAATTAGTAAAGGTTCACTAATAATTAATTCAACCCCTCCTTCTTAATTATTCCGAGGCCACTTGATCCAATATGTTGATGACTGGAAATTTGATTTTTCAAGTCATGATGCCCGCCAAATGGTCTGCACCGATCAGGCGGAAATGACCGGCAGATTGCTTGCCGATTCATTGACTTTCGAATGTCGCATCATGTATTATCTGATTGTGTGTATTCTTCTTCCTCGTTCATCAAATCTTGCTCAGGTCTCCGAGGAGGACCTAATAGTTATGTGGGCATTCTTAACCGGTCGTCAGATTGACTGGGCCCATCTGGTCAGGTATCGCATGCATAAGGCATTGTGATCCAATGCTCCACTACCTTATCCTCATTTAATCACTTTATTTATGCGTCATTTTAATGTACCTCTTGCTTCTGAGCCTTTCATCCAAGTAAAAAGATCCTTCTATATAGGTGCTGGAGTGGTCACCTCTTTTGGTTACCGTAAGGAATTGGATGGCTCTTGGGTGAAGAAAGATGTCCAGCCACAGCCTGCCAATGAGTGTATCCCTTCCCCTCCACGACATGACTCTTCTATGCTTCTGAATGACATTCTCACAGAGTTACGCAGCCTCCGAGCACACTTTGATGACCGCTTGGATAGGATCGACACACACTTTGAAGAGATGGACATCCGCATCGATCAGCTTGCAGATGACATGAGCTACATCTGCCGCTATTTTGATCTACCAGCAGATCCTTAGTTCTATTTTATTATGTTTAAATTTTTTGCATTGTTGTTATCTTCTGAGACGTGTATTTGACTAAGTTTTTTGTCTTATGACTTGGTTTGTTTGTGATTTCTGAATTAGTCTCTTATTTGGATTTGCTTGGTTCTGATTATATCTGCATTTTCTCTTAATGATTAATTGCTCTGATTATATGCATTTTGGATATACTATTTTTGTTTTGCGTACTTTGACCTTTTTGATGTTGCCAAAGGGGGAGAAGAAAAGAAAGAACCGGGTTTAAAGAACAATCAAGAAATCTTTTCAAATAAGTTTTTTTTTAGTTTTACAAGTTTAATTTTTTATAAATAAACTTTAATTATGTGTTAATTCTTATTTTAATGATTTCTATTAGAAAATTAAAAGTTTGTTTGATTTCTACTACAAAATTAAAGTTTGTTTCAAGTTTTAAACTCAAAACTTTAAATCTCTTAAATTAAAATTATGTTACAAAGTTTTAAACTCAAATTTTAAATTTTTTTTAATTAAACTTCTGTTTCAAAATCTTAAATTTTAACTTAAGTTTTCACTCAAATTTCAACTCTTCAAAACTCAGAAGAATTAAGCATAACTTCTAAAAAGATAGGGGGAGTTTTGGAATGAGTGAACGACCGAATACAAATTGTATGTGCTTTCTTGAATCCAGGTATTGTCATCATCAAAAAGGGGGAGATTGTAGAAGCAAAGCTTCAAGAATTATTTTGATGATGCCAAGGAATTATAAAGATCATTCAAGAATGAAGAAAGCAAGATTTCAAGCAAAGGCAAAGGTCTCAAGAAAAGAATTAAGATAGGTTTTAAGATAGACTATTAGAAAAGATTTTGAAAAGCACAAATGATTGGCCAAGAGATTTTTTTATCTTAAAAATAATTTTTCCAAGCTTGTTACTCTCTAGTAATCGATTACCAGAAGTTTGTAATCGATTACCAAAAGCCCAATATTTTTTAAAATGGTATTTCAAAAGTGTAATCGATTACCATGACTTTGTAATCGATTACCAGTGCTTATAACGTTCAAAAATATTTTGAAAAACCTTGTAATCGATTACACAAAACATGTAATCGATTACCAGTGGCTCTGAACGTTGGAAATTCAAATTTTAAATGAAGAGTCACAACTTTTCAAGAAAGATAATTGTGTAATCGATTACACCTGGATTGTAATCGATTACTAGTGGGAAGTTTTGAGAAAATTTGCCAACAGTCACGTCTTTTCTTTTGATTTTTAAATGGCCATCAAAGGCTTATAAATAAGTGACTTGGGCACGAATTTTCTTCAAAGTTTTCCCTATTCATAAAAGGCATAATCCTCTCTGTCATACCCTAATTTCGTCTGGGGACCTTTGCTTGATGACATGCGACCTTTCTTTGGTCCTTGTGAGGTGCTTGGCACCCATCATTAGGCTATTTGTGAAATTCCAGGACATGCCGGAAAACCAAAAAATATTGATGCACAATCCGTAAGTTTCCGTGACACACCGGAAATCAAATGGAAGCATCGTTGCATAATTAAGTGAGATTCCGTAACATTCCGTAAGTCAAAAAGGGGATGATTATGTAATCCGCAAGGTTCCGTAACATTACGGAAAGAAAACAAGTATCGTTACGAGATTCGTAAGTTTCCGTAACTTTACGAAAAAAGAATCACCAAAAAAGGTAAGGGGGTGAACTTATCAAGATAGGGGTGTAAATAGCAATTCAAATCTAGGCCCTTCTAGAACATTTTGGAAGTTGGGTTGCTTAAGGAGGAAGCAACTGGGCGGCAAGCTCCTCCACGTTTTTGAAAAATGGTTTTCGGGGCTTCCGCGGCTTCCGTAATACTTCCGTAAAATTTCCGAAAACCTTGGGTAAGCATATTCCACTTAACATTGGTAAAAGGGAAAAGAAAAAAGATGAAAATCAAATTCGAAAACAGTTCCGTAAGGCTTCCGTAACTTTTCCGTAAAATACGAAAAGGGGGGTGAACTTAGTAATTCGGGTGCGCTTAGAAATCTTCTTCATTAAGTCTTTGGGCGGCAAGCACCTCCTTTTTTTCTATAAATAGGGGAGGGGGGAGCTGTTTCAAAATGTTCAGCCCCTTTGGCACTTCTCTCTCTTTCGAATTTGCTTGGAAAAATCGTTTCCGTGAAGAAAATCTAAGCCGAGGCGCTTCCGAAACGCTTCCGTAAGCGATTCTGTGGAAATTCTTCATCGTTCTTCACCGTTCTTCATCCGTTCTTCGTTCGTTCTTCGTTCTTCAACGGGTAAGTTTTCGAATTCGAGACTTTCAATTCATTTCTTGTTTTGTCTACTTTCACTTTAATTTCGTTTACTTTCAGTTTTCTTTTCTTCCGTTTTTAACGTGCTTTAACCATTTATTTAAGCCGTTTTCTCGTCTAATAAATGATAAAATGAATTTCAACCGATCATTTGTGTTGTAATCTCGTTTAATCACTGTTAAAACGAAATCTAACCGATCGTTCACGCTATAACCTCGGTTAAACCAAAAAAAGTAAAATAATAATAAAATAATCAAAATATCTTGAAAAATAATAATAAAATAATCAAAATATCTTTGAATAAAATAAATTAAAAAAATCAATCGGACGTTTTTCTTTGGAAGTTTCCTTGAATGAATTGATTAATAACCAAAGTGAAACTAAGACTAAAATAGACTCACAAATCAAGTTTTGTCCGAAAATCACTAAAAACCGTTTTAAGGTCCAACGCCTTAAACGGTCCTCTTTGCTTTTATCGGTTAACATGGACCGTTCAAAAGCATAAAATCAACATGTGACTTTACCGCTTTTGCAAGAACTACGTAGGTCTGATTTCCTCATCGCAATTGAGGATACGTAGGAGCAAAAGCCCCGCTTTTGTCGATCACCCCGAGAGATCGTTAATGGTCCAACACCTTAACGTTTCTCTCCTTTCAAAATCAAAAGATCATTTAATGGTCCAACACCTTAAATGACCTTTTTGTTCAATCAAAATATATCTTGCAAAAAGATAAAAAAAACAACTTAACCAAACACTTTGTTCCGAAAGAACTACGTAGGTCTGATTTCCTCATCACAAATTGAGGAATACGTAGGAGCAAAGGGAAACACCCTTGTCGACCACAAAAAAGAAAAAAAATATAGAAAGGGTATAAAGGATATAAGAACATAAAAGGGAACATAAAAATCAAAGTCATGTTTGCACATTCGATTAAAGGCTGTCGTCCCTTGGGACGGACGTGTGGGGTGCTAATACCTTCCCCGTGCGTAAATACAACTCCCGAACCTTTCACTTAAAAGTTCGTAGATCGCGTCTTTTCCGGTTTTTCCGACGTTTTCCTCAAATAAACGTTGGTGGCGACTCCGCGCGTATTCCTTTCATGGAACACGCATCCCGCGAGTCACGCGTCGCCCTCCCGCCGAAGGGTAGGTTGCGACAGTTGGCGACTCCACTGGGGACTGTTTTTAGAGAGTTAGGCCATTTAATCTTGTGCAATGTTTTACCGTGACTTATCCCTTTGTTGGTTTTCCTTCATTATGTTCTTATGTATATAAACTCTTTGTTGCTTTTAGTGCGTTTTAAAATGTATGCATGGGGTAAATATTTATTCATTTGATGCACACAAACACCAACACTATTTGCACACACTGTGAGTGAAAAAGGGCCCTATACCCGGGTTCATGGGAACATAAGGAGCGGAGGTGAATCTGTGGTCATGCTAGGTCTCCGACTTGCTTGATTACAGTGAACCCTCATCTAGAGCTTTTTTCTTTGAAAACTTATTGTTGCTAGTAGTCCCTACTGCTGCAATATGTTTTTCGAAGAGAATGATACCTCTAGAAACTATCAAAAGAGATATGACTACCTTGGGGGTTATTACTAAAAGCCTAGTTAGCTCTCTCCCTTATAGGTCCCTTAAATAGGGGCACGGAGCAAACACGCTGCGTGCCATTTTTCACACTGCCATGCATAAGTGTCATATACCCTTTTACTTATATTCAGTGAGTATTGTCATACTATGTACATTCCCATGTTGCGCCTTTCGCATATGCATCGCACATGGGTTCTGTCTTGATCCCCTCTGTAAACAAACCAACGAAGGGTCCGTGTCACCGTTTTAAATACATACGTTGGGGCACTTTGCTACCCCTAGACGTTGTATCTAAGAAGGAGACAGTTTCTCGGGCTCCCGTATTCGTAAATTGCATCTGTGTCATATGCATTTCTTCATGCATTCATCCATTCCACCCATGATAGATGTCAGAGTTTTGATTCGCACTAGATTTTATTTCACTTTAGTAAAACATGGGATCAAGTCAAAAGCCTTCGCTTAAAAAGAGGTTCTATCAAGTCAAAATCAAGAGCTTAGAGGTCACTAGTTTAGGAGAGTTGGGGCAATTAATGGGTCAACTTCAACGGCAAGCCTTCCGCAAAGCCTATGGTAAGATTTGGGACCTAGCTAGGGTAGAAGTCTCCATGGAACCGATTGCATCCCTTTCCCCAGTATTATGACCAGCCCCTAAGGTGCTTCACATTTGAGGACTTCCAGCTAGTGCCGACTGTGAAAGAGTTGGAAGAAATCCTGGGATGCCAACTGGGAGGAAGGAAGCCATATCTTTTCTTTGGGTTCTATCCCTCCACGACAAGAGTTGCCAAGGTAGTGAATATCTCAGCACAAGAGTTGGAACGTCTAAAGCAAAACAGAAATGGAGTAGTCGGAGTACCAAGGAAGTGTTTGGAGGAAAGGGCAAAGGCCTTGGAAAATCAAGGCGAATGGGCTTTCTTTTATTGACATCTTGGCGTTTTTTATCTTTGGAGTTGTCCTCTTTCCGAATATGGAAGGGTTAGTGGACCTAGCAGCGATTGACGCTTTCCTCGCCTTTCATCATGGCAAGGAAAGCCCGGTCGTCGCCATTTTGGCCATGTATGACACGTTCGACCGGGGATGTGAAAAGAGCAGCGCAAGAATTGTTTGTTGTGCACTGGCTCTCTATGTGTGGCTGGTTTCACACCTTTTTTCTCCAAGAAGGTAGGCCCGTCTATCCGCTACAAGGTCACCGCTCGTGCGTCGAAAAGGGAAAGGGTAATTGATTCATTGCACCAAGAGGCAACAATGTGGACGGACTGATTTGCTCTTACTTTGAACAGGAGTCAAGAACTTCCCCGATTGCTAGCCAAGGCCAAAGCAGTGGCGGACACCTACTCCGCCCCCGAGGAGATCCACGGACTTCTCAGCTATTGTCAGCATATGATAGACTTAATGGACCATATGATTAGAAACCACTAGGAAGTTTGTATTGTCGCTCAGATCTTGACTAGTTATAACTTTTTGAAAAAAATGAGTTTATCCCACGTTTTTACTCCAAAAATCAGTGCGAATCAAGTCACTCCCGCATTTTATCTCTAGCATGCATTGTATGTTGGTCTCGTCCTTTGTCACGGGAAGCCGAAAGGTCCATATCACCTTCTTAATTGTACATATGGGGCACTGCGCCCCCAAATGCGCAAGTAAGAAGAGATAATTTTCCGGGCTCTCGTGTCCGTAAAATGCATTCATATCATGCATCGCATAAGAATCTCTTCATAATATCATAATGAACATATCGTTCCTGCATTTGTCCGTTATCATATTCCAGCCTCACATTTTGCATGAGTCATTGCATCATCATATGCGTTCAACATACTTTTTGTTTGCTCATACATGATCCTTGTATTTTCCTCTACAAAACAAAAACAAAAAAAAAGGGAAGTACGAAAATTCACGCTGTATTCTTAGTTGCATATATTCGGTACCATGAGCCAACCATGTTGGGATCATAAACCCATTTCACTTAAAAACAAAATGATTGAACATGGTACCTGATGCATGTTTAACTAAGAAATGGTGTTTCTTCGGGCATCTCAATCTCATAATTACATTTTCCATGCATAGCATGCATATTCTCGAGTCTTTCATCCCTATGAAACGTTGTTGAAGTATTGGCGATCAAAATTGCCATTCCCTGGGATACGGGGTTGAACCAAGCTCATGCTTTTACAAAAAGGTTCATCAAGTCAAGTTGAAATATGGAAGTAACCGTCTTGCAAAATTGGGGCAAAAGATGAATCGAGTCACATCACTGCTTCGTCTACTGCCAAACATATTTAGGATTGTTAATGTCCTTGTTACTTCCAGTTTCACCTTGACAAAGATGTCATGGACCATGTTGAAAATCTAAATTGATTCAACCCCATATCCTGCGTAAAAATTCGCAATACTTCAACTGTACATCATTCGCATACATCCATGCTTTTCATTGGTTGCATTGCTCATTGCATTCTTTCCTTGAAAAATAAAATAAAATAAAATAAAATGAACTTAATCATTGTTATAAAAAAAAAACATGCTTTACGGCGTCCTCACCGAACTTGTGCTAGAGCTAGAGTAATGGGTGAAGTAGAGGAGATACAAGAGAAGATGAAGGCCGACATGGAGGCCATGAAAGAGCAAATGGCCACAATGATGGAGGCCATGATGAGCATGAAGAAGATAATGGAAGCCAATGCGGTTATAGTTGCCGCTACTAGCGCTGTCGCTAAGGTGAACCCGATGCTCCCATCTGGCCTCAAGCAAATGAATCATCCAACCTCAAATATGGTAGGCAAAGATTTGGGAAGTACGGACGACCCCATGATGTGCAAATTCAAAACGAGCACGCCTTCCCATCATATGGCTTGCCTCTCAACTATACGCCACCAATGTGGCGTACACTCCCAATAAGAATGTCAATAACTCCACTCCTATACCCATTGAAAGCCAGTAACCCAAAACTGATCATGCACATGTCTCTTAAACCGTGGAAGAGACCCATGAAGTTCCCCATCACAATCTAGCCGACTTCGAGCCTTGGCTCGGATATACCACTGAAGGGCAAGCAGTTGGTGGTATACCCCTACAAAACCCTTTGGAGGGCCCTCAGTATCACCCACAACTGCACCTCTTGCATTCCACAGCGGTTAAAAACCCTCATGCTATGGCAGAAATGGGAAAGTTGGATCATCTAGAGGAAAGGCTCAGGGCCATTGAAGGAGGTGAAGATTATGCCTTTGCTAACCTAAAAGAGTTGTTCCTAGAACCCAATATCATCACCCCTCCCAAGTTCAAGGTGCTGGACCTTGACAAGTACAAGGGGACTACTTGTCTCAAGAACCATCTAAAGATGTATTGTCAGAAGATGGGGGAATACGCAAAAGATGAGGAATTGTTGATACATTCCTTCCAAGAAAGTCTTACTGGGGTAGCTGTTACCTGGTACACTAACTTGGAACCTTCCCGAGTCCATTCTTGGAAGGACCTAATGGTTGCCTTTGTTAGGCAGTATCAGTACAATTTTGATATGGTTCCGGATATGATGCAACTACAGAACATGTGCAAAAAGGGGCACAAATCTTTCAAAGAACACGCCCAAAAGGTGGAGGGATCTGGCGGCCCAAGTGGTACCCCCAATGATGGAAAGGGAGACGATAATCATGATGGTAGACACATTATCGATACTCTACTATGAAAAGATGGTGGGCTACGCACCCTCAAAGCTTTGCAGATTTGGTCTTCGCCAGTGAAAGGATCAATGTGGGTCCAAAAAGAGGCAAATTTAATCATCCTGCTTAGACGAATGAGAAAACTGGGGCAAATAAAGAGGGTGAGGATGAGGGAGAAACCCATGCTGTGACTGCCATTCCTATACGGCCAAGTTTCCCACCAAACCCAACAATGTCATTACTCAGTCAATAACAAACCACCTCCTTACCCACCACCCAGTTATCCACAAAGGCCATCCCTAAATCAACCACAAAGCCTGTCTACCGCACTTACAATGACGAACACCACCTTTAGCACAAACCAAAAAAACACCAACCAAGAAATGAATTTTGTAGTGAGAAAGCCTGTAGAATTCACCCCAATTCCAGTGTCCTATGCTGACTTGCTCCCATATCTACTTGATAATTCAATGGTAGCCATAACCCTAGCCAAGGTTCATCAACCTCCATTTCTCCGAGAATACGACTCGAACGCAACGTGTGCTTGTCACGGAGAAGCCCCGGGGCATTCCATTGAGCATGGTAGGGCTCTGAAGCGTAAGGTGCAAGGTCTAATTGATGCGGGCTGGCTGAAATTTGAGGAGAATTGCGTGTAAATCCTGACATTGACAAGAGATGCCACACATGGGGCAATTTTGAAAGCTGTTGTTAGGTGTCCCTAATGACTCATCAGGGTTTCCAAGTTTATGCCATTATTGTAAACCACAGCTACAATGTTAAATGAAATGGATAAAGTTGATATCTTTGTCCCTCATCCTCTCACAAACGCATGTTTGCTTATTCAACTTTCACCGGAATGTGGGTGTAAGCCATTGGTCTGTTTGCTCAAGCAACCTGCGCTCCTGAGTGTTGACTTCCAAGACCGTTCAATCAGAAATTACTCATCTTGCACGTTGGTGGGGGTGCCGTAAAACAACGAGCAAAGTTCAAAACAAATAAGTTTCAAAATAAAAAATAAGTTTCAAAATAAAAAATAAAAAATAAAAAGGCATTTGATTGACTGTGTTTTCAAGTAAAAATATAGACGTTCATGTGACCTCATTTTGTCTTTTTAGAGAGAAGTGAGTTATCAAGAATAGGATGTTGGACAAATGGCCTCAGTTACCTTAAGAAAAAGGGGGGTTGAATTAAGATGCAAAGACTATTCCCCAATTGAACTATCACTCTTTCTTTTTGGATTAACAATGCACCCTTAACATGAATTACTCAAAAGAAAAATCAAAATAAACTTCTTTAAAGCAAAAGATAAATAGCAATAAAAGAAGTTTAAAGGAAGAGAGGAATGCAAACTTGATTTATACTGGTTCGGCCACTTCCCGCGCCTACGTCCAGTCCTCAAGAAACCCACTTGAGATTTTCCACTCTCTTTGTAAAACTCCTTTTACAAAGTCTGAACCACACAGGGACAACCCTTCCCTTGTGTTCAAGAATCCTCTACAATAAGAGACTCTCAGTCTCTTAATCCCTTTTCAAAAATAAGAAGAAGAGAAGAAGAGGTCTCTCGTAAAAAAGGTAGATTGTAAAATGAAGATCAATCAAAATTCCTTATTGAATAAGCAAGTGGTTGACCAAGGAATCTTTTTGAGAGGATAAGACATTTCAGTTCAGAAAAACTCTTGATCTTTCGAGAGGATAAAACTGTTTGGGCAATGAAAACTCTCTTTAAAACATTTGAATGGCCATTCATAAAACATTTGAATAGATATGTCTCTTGGAAATTATTTTCTGAAAATCCCCTCTGGTAATCAATTACAAGACTTATGTAATCGATTACAGGTTTTAAAAATTTGAATTAAAACATTTTCAACTAATGGTAATCGATTACCAGAGAGCAAATCTCAATTTGAAATGATAGAATTCTTTGGTCAAACCTTTTGTTTGTTTCAATTTGGAAACTTCTTCCTAAAGATTCTAAGAGATCAAACTTGATCATATATCTTGACTTTCTTGGATTCTAGTCTTGAATAAAACTTAGAAGCACTTGATCCTTTAGCATCATCAAGACATCAAAACATCTTGCTTCTACATAGGAGTCATTTGACTTAATCCATCAACTGAAAGATCCTTCAACTATTTCTCGTCCTTGGAAAATTCTTTTTGCAAGAATCAACTGCTTCTTTCATTCTTCCTCACTACGAGGTCGTGAAAACAAGACAACACTTGGTACCTCTAAGCCCTACACTGGGGCAACGAAAGGCACCATGCAAAAACCTCAAGCGAACCTAGGGGCAGATTAGAAGTTCTCACCCAATAGGTTCCCTCCTACAAGGTCATGACGAAAGGCAACGATTGGTACCTCAAAGCCTTACACTGGGGCAATGAGGGGCACCGTGCATGAGCCTCAAGTTAACATAGGGGCCGATCAAAAGTTCTCACCCATCGATGTTTTCAACAAAAAAGGGGGGGACAAACCCTAGGATTTCGATGGATTGATTAAACATCAAATGGCTCCATTGCCGTCACTCCAAAATGGTCAAGTGACTAAATCAAAAAGAACATACACTTTGAGGGAGTTCCCGGAGAGATTTGCAAAAGATAGGATAAGGTCGCATGAATTATCACCTCTTTCAAAAGGACAGTCAATCTATGTTTTCCAAAAAAAAAATCAAATCAAAATCAAAATCACACAATAGGGAAAGAATGTCATTGTACAACTTTCCATTACATTGCATTGTTTCATATGAAGTCCGCATTTACCAAATTTCACGACAAAGGTTGCATGCATCTGCATCCCTAAAAATCATGTTAACTGCATAGATTTCCTACATCTAATGTCCAAATCTTGTGGATTTGGGATGACCGGCCCTCTCGATGAGTCGATCTCTTGCTTTCTCATAAGGGTGGACCCTTGGGTACTTGTACCTATCACTTTTAGAGGACTACACGTCCTCGCCAACAGAGGGCTGCACGCCCTCACCTTCAGAGGACTACATGTCCTCGCCTTGAGAGGGCTACACGCCCTCATCTTGGGTACTAGTTACCCTCACCGTTGAGAGGACTACACGTCCTCGCCTTGAGAGGACTACACGTCCTCACCATCAGAGGGCTGCACGCCCTCACCTCTAGAGGACTACATGTCCTCGCCTTGAGAGGGCTACACGCCCTCACCTTGGGTACTAGTTACCCTCACCGTTGAGAGGACTACACGTCCTCGCCTT
Source organism: Glycine soja (assembly GCF_004193775.1). Lineage (NCBI taxonomy): Eukaryota > Viridiplantae > Streptophyta > Magnoliopsida > Fabales > Fabaceae > Glycine > Glycine soja. Next base: position 8,925,234 of record NC_041006.1, on the reverse strand, counting down.
GAGAGGACTACACGTCCTCACCATCAGAGGGTTGCACGCCCTCACCTCTAGAGGACTACATGTCCTCGCCTTGAGAGGGCTACACGTCCTCACCTTGGGTACTAGTTACCCTCACCGTCAGAGGGCTACACGCCCTCACCTTGAAAGGACTACACGTCCTCGCTAGCAGAGGGCTGCACGCCCTCACCTCCAGAGGACTACACCTCCTCGCCTTGAGAGGGCTGCACGCCCTCACCTTTAGAGGGCTACGTGTCCTCATTTTCAGTGTGCTCGACATCCACACCTTAAAAGAATTTAAGGTCCTCTGTCCTTAAATGTTTAACCGAGACTTGCACTCCCGGTTAAGGGACCAGTAGTTTCCTTTTAACGGTTCCTGGGCCAGCCCCTGATATTGGAGGAGGGCCAACTGTGCGAGCACAACCAGAGAGGGAGGCTATCACACAGCTACTATGCATACTGGGGCAAGATTTCACCCGTGCCGTTGCAAAGAGAAGAGTGCGGACCATGCGCACCAACATGACCACTCTTACACAGATATAGATGACATTGCTACTTAGCAACATTCTGCCCAGCGACCGCAATGCCAATCTCCCCCTGCGGAAGTATCAGTTGGTCTGTGCCGTCCCGACATGGGTAAGTATGCATATGGTTCAACTAATTTCTGATACCATTTATTTGTTTGCAGGGATCGCACCCACAAAGACACCCAGTGAACCTGAAGAAGTCCAACAGGGCCCTGGGGTTTCCAGCTCTGGTTACGGGCCTCTATCAGTCCTACAGGGTGCCCGTACCCCCCCGGCAAGGTCACATCATCATAGGTAAGTATGCACATCGCTCAACTGATTTCTGATTTCATCTATTGTTTGCAGGGATCGCGCCTGCAAGACACCCAGTGGACCCGAAGAAGTCCAACAGGGTCTTGGAGTTGTCAAGCTCTAATTACGGGTCTCTGTCAGTTCTACGGAGTACCTGTCACCTCCAGCAAGGGCATCAGGCCCCCTACTAATCGAGCTTTCATCAAGAAGTACTGCGCCCCCAGGCAGGCGCAGGGCGAAACACCACAGCAGCATTGGGATGGCCGGTAGCGGGCAATAGACACACCGCCATCACCTCTAGAGTTCACCTCTGCTCATCCACAAAAAGGTTTGAGTATTGCCTACACCACATGGCCGACCAATAGGCGACCAAGTCCAAAGCCAAAGGTAAGCAAAGTACTAGGTCAGTGACCGACAAGTCATAAGGCGTCCAGCTCAAGACGTTAAAGAAGCGCTACTAGGAGGCAACCTAGTACCTTTTGAATCTATGCTTGTTATTTGATCACTTTTTATAGTAGGATGCACCTAGTTGCTCATGATCCTGGGGATTTAAATAAAACAAGCGCAAGCTCGGAAGGTAGTCATACCTCACAAAATATATATATATGTATGTTTAGGTAGTGAAAATACCTTAGATATGCATGTATGTAAACAAAAAAAAACACTTCACAAAATATATATGTATGTTTAGGTAGAAAGATACCTTAGATATGCATGTATGTATATAGCAAAAATACCTTACAAAACATATATAGGTATGTTTAGGTAGCAAGATACCTTGGATATGCGTGTATATAGCAAAAATACCTCACAAAAATATACACATGTTTAGGTAGCAAAATACCTCATGAAAAAAAAACAAAAAAAAACAAACAAGAAAAAAGAAATAAACAAATGATAAAAAAGGAAAAGAAAAATAAGTTGTTTAGCTGAAAAACCGATATGCTTTTGAAAAGAGATGACTTCCAACTTTTCTTTGAAAAAATCACTGATCATAACTAGTTTTTAAAAATGTGTATACACCTGAAGGGTGAATGCTGTGAAAATTTCCCCGGACGCCCAAAATGGACTCAGATGAATGCACAAATGGATAAAAGAGCATATTTTGGAAACATTGGGTTGATATAAAATAGAGGAAAATGAATCCTGAGCCCTAGCATCACATGACCATAAAAGTTTGACACTTGAGTGTCCACATAGGTGCATGCATGACCAGTTTTGCATAAAGTTTCCAAATCATCATTTTTGCATTTGTGTCATGGAAATAATGTGGGGCATCCCTTTTTATCCTTGAACCAAACCAAACCCTGACATGTATCATGTCTAGCCATTCTACAAACCTTGAGCCAAAATCCTGACTCACCATAAACCTTGACCTAGGGTGAGAATGTCAATCCTTACCCTCGGAAGCAAAAAAGAAAAGAAGGAAAATTTCCAATCAAAGAGAAAGCAAAAAAAGAAAAGAAAGGAAATTCCCAATCAAAGAGTGGGAGAAAGCAAAAAGAAAAGAAAGAAAATTCCCAATCAAAGAATGGGAGAAAGTAAAAAAAAAAAAAAAAAAAAAAAAAAAAAAAAAAAGAAGAAGAAGGAGGAAAGAAAGCCCCTGATCGGGGATCTAAGGAAAAACAGAAGGAATATGCAGAGAGGTCTTTGGACCGGACAATATCTGAACAATACAGAATTGTCACCAAATGAACGAAAAAAGAAGGAAAGGGAACCACGACCTAAAATAGTCTTCTCCCTTTGATTACCAACCAAAATCCCGTGCGCTAGCGACTTTTTTTTCTCGCCCCGCACTAAACAAAAACAGAAAAAGAAAAAAGCCAGAATAATCAAAAGCCGAAAAACTCCCCAAAAGAACCCATTCCCAAGGGAAGTCCTATTTGATCCATGATCACACATGTAATTTTTGATTTAATAGGAAATAATTTGCAAAGTCAAGTCATGACATATCTATGGTTCGGAATTAGGATGAAACACTTACCTGTGCGAGATTGATACACTTTGAGTGGATTTCTTCTATTTTTGTCGAACCCAGTGTTTCCTCTAAATGGTCATTTAGAAACGAAATGCTAACATCCAAAATCTCATTTATGGTTATGGGAGATTTCATCAGCAGACTCTCCTTCCCCGGTAGACGCATTGTTTTTCACTCAAAAAAGCATATGCTGCTCTAAATCAGTTGGAATATTTGTCTCTTTGCTAAAGCATGTTTGCATTTTAGTGGAGAAAACACCGAGACTTTTTCAAGTCTCACAAGTTATCCAGAACTACGTAGGTCTGAGTTCCTCATTGGAGGATACGTAGGAGCAAGAGCCTCGCTTTTGTCGACCACACCGCCTTTTGTTGCCATGACTCAAGAGCTGGTAGCCCGCGGAGACACCTTACGGTTATCCGCACCTCGTCATTCAGTGACCCCAAGTGTGATTGATGAGCAGAGGCCAATGTGGTCATCTGCGCCTTTTCCGGAGATGTCAGCATTTTCCGATGGAGACTTTTCAAGTCTCACAAGTTATCCAGAACTACGTAGGTCTGAGTTCCTCATTGGAGGATACGTAGGAGCAAGAGCCTTGCTTTTGTCGGCCGCCCCATAATCTTTGTCATACTGACCCTGAGGTCACGTGACATGCACCCTTGTATCATCCAGAGGCGGCGGGCCCGATGATACGCGGAGATACCTTACGGTTATCCGCACCCTTTTGTCATCCAGAGGCGGCGGGCCCGATGACAAGCAGAGACCAAGTTTGGTCATTCTGCACCCTTGTATCATCCAGAGGCGGCGGGCCCGATGATACGCGGAGATACCTTACGGTTATCCGCACCCTTTTGTCATCCAGAGGCGGCGGGCCCGATGACAAGCAGAGACCAAGTTTGGTCATTCTGCACCCTTGTATCATCCAGAGGCGGCGGGCCCGATGATACGCGGAGATACCTTATGGTTATCCGCACCCTTTTGTCATCCAGAGGCGGCGGGCCCGATGACAAGCAGAGACCAAATTTGGTCATTCTGCACCCTTGTATCATCCAGAGGCGGCGGGCCCGATGATACGCGGAGATACCTTACGGTTATCCGCACCCTTTTGTCATCCAGAGGCGGCGGGCCCGATGACAAACAGAGACCAAGTTTGGTCATTCTGCACCCTTGTATCATCCAGAGGCGGCGGGCCCGATGATACGCGGAGATACCTTATGGTTATCCGCACCCTTTTGTCATCCAGAGGCGGCGGGCCCGATGACAAGCAGAGACCAAATTTGGTCATTCTGCACCCTTGTATCATCCAGAGGCGGCGGGCCCGATGATACGCGGAGATACCTTACGGTTATTCGCACCCTTTTGTCATCCAGAGGCGGCGGGCCCGATGACAAGCAGAGACCAAGTTTGGTCATTCTGCACCCTTGTATCATCCAGAGGCGGCGGGCCCGATGATACGCGGAGATACCTTACGGTTATCCGCACCCTTTTGTCATCTAGAGGCGGCGGGCCCGATGACAAGCAGAGACCAAATTTGGTCATTCTGCACCCTTGTATCATCCAGAGGCAGCGGGCCCGATGATATGCGGAGATACCTTACGGTTATCCGCACCCTTTTGTCATCCAGAGGCGGCGGGCCCGATGACAAGCAGAGACCAAGTTTGGTCATTCTGCACCCTTGTATCATCCAGAGGCGGCGGGCCCGATGACAAGCAGAGACCAAATTTGGTCATTCTGCACCCTTGTATCATCCAGAGGCGGCGGGCCCGATGATACGCGGAAATACCCGAGTGGTTATCCGTATAAACATTCTTTTGTTATCTGTAAGACAGAACGCTTGATAGCATGCAGAGACTGACATAGTCTTCTGCACCTTTTGTTCCTCCGGGAACAACTAGTCATTTACATGCGGAAATTTCATGGTCACCCGCGACTCTCGTCAACCGAGAGGAGCGAAATTAGTGTCATACACTGATTTTCGTCCGGGGACCTTTTGCTTGATGACATGCGACCATTCTTTGGTCCTTGTGAGGTGCTTGGCATCCATCATTAGGCAATTTGTGAAATTCTAGGAACGATAAGTCATGGTCACCCGCGACTCTCGTCAACCGAGAGGAGCGAAATTAGTGTCATACACTGATTTTCGTCCGGGGACCTTTGCTTGATGACATGCGACCATTCTTTGGTCCTTGTGAGGTGCTTGGCATCCATCATTAGGCAATTTGTGAAATTCTAGGAACGACAAGTCATGGTAACCCGCGACTCTCGTCAACCGAGAGGAGCGAAATTAGTGTCATACACTAATTTTCGTCCGGGTACCTTTGCTTGATGACATGCGACCTTTCTTTGGTCCTTGTGAGGTGCTTGGCACCCATCATTAGGCAATTTGTGAAATTCTGGGAACAACAAGTCATTTGCATGTGGAGATTTTATGGTCGCCCGCGACTCTCGTCAAATCGAGAGGAACGAAATTAGTGTCTTATCTTTACTTTCCTTTTATCTCCAATAAAAGACAAGTAAAGAGGGGCAACTGTCATACCCTAATTTCGTCCGGGGACCTTTGCTTGATGACATGCGACCTTTCTTTGGTCCTTGTGAGGTGCTTGGCACCCATCATTAGGCTATTTGTGAAATTCCAGGACATGCCGGAAAACCAAAAAATATTGATGCACAATCCGTAAGTTTCCGTGACACACCGGAAATCAAATGGAAGCATCGTTGCATAATTAAGTGAGATTCCGTAACATTCCGTAAGTCAAAAAGGGGATGATTATGTAATCCGCAAGGTTCCGTAACATTACGGAAAGAAAACAAGTATCGTTACGAGATTCGTAAGTTTCCGTAACTTTACGAAAAAAGAATCACCAAAAAAGGTAAGGGGGTGAACTTATCAAGATAGGGGTGTAAATAGCAATTCAAATCTAGGCCCTTCTAGAACATTTTGGAAGTTGGGTTGCTTAAGGAGGAAGCAACTGGGCGGCAAGCTCCTCCACGTTTTTGAAAAATGGTTTTCGGGGCTTCCGCGGCTTCCGTAATACTTCCGTAAAATTTCCGAAAACCTTGGGTAAGCATATTCCACTTAACATTGGTAAAAGGGAAAAGAAAAAAGATGAAAATCAAATTCGAAAACAGTTCCGTAAGGCTTCCGTAACTTTTCCGTAAAATACGAAAAGGGGGGTGAACTTAGTAATTCGGGTGCGCTTAGAAATCTTCTTCATTAAGTCTTTGGGCGGCAAGCACCTCCTTTTTTTCTATAAATAGGGGAGGGGGGAGCTGTTTCAAAATGTTCAGCCCCTTTGGCACTTCTCTCTCTTTCGAATTTGCTTGGAAAAATCGTTTCCGTGAAGAAAATCTAAGCCGAGGCGCTTCCGAAACGCTTCCGTAAGCGATTCTGTGGAAATTCTTCATCGTTCTTCACCGTTCTTCATCCGTTCTTCGTTCGTTCTTCGTTCTTCAACGGGTAAGTTTTCGAATTCGAGACTTTCAATTCATTTCTTGTTTTGTCTACTTTCACTTTAATTTCGTTTACTTTCAGTTTTCTTTTCTTCCGTTTTTAACGTGCTTTAACCATTTATTTAAGCCGTTTTCTCGTCTAATAAATGATAAAATGAATTTCAACCGATCATTTGTGTTGTAATCTCGTTTAATCACTGTTAAAACGAAATCTAACCGATCGTTCACGCTATAACCTCGGTTAAACCAAAAAAAGTAAAATAATAATAAAATAATCAAAATATCTTAAAAAATAATAATAAAATAATCAAAATATCTTTGAATAAAATAAATTAAAAAAATCAATCGGACGTTTTTCTTTGGAAGTTTCCTTGAATGAATTGATTAATAACCAAAGTGAAACTAAGACTAAAATAGACTCACAAATCAAGTTTTGTCCGAAAATCACTAAAAACCGTTTTAAGGTCCAACGCCTTAAACGGTCCTCTTTGCTTTTATCGGTTAACATGGACCGTTCAAAAGCATAAAATCAACATGTGACTTTACCGCTTTTGCAAGAACTACGTAGGTCTGATTTCCTCATCGCAATTGAGGATACGTAGGAGCAAAAGCCCCGCTTTTGTCGATCACCCCGAGAGATCGTTAATGGTCCAACACCTTAACGTTTCTCTCCTTTCAAAATCAAAAGATCATTTAATGGTCCAACACCTTAAATGACCTTTTTGTTCAATCAAAATATATCTTGCAAAAAGATAAAAAACAACTTAACCAAACACTTTGTTCCGAAAGAACTACGTAGGTCTGATTTCCTCATCACAAATTGAGGAATACGTAGGAGCAAAGGGAAACACCCTTGTCGACCACAAAAAAGAAAAAAAATATAGAAAGGGTATAAAGGATATAAGAACATAAAAGGGAACATAAAAATCAAAGTCATGTTTGCACATTCGATTAAAGGCTGCCGTCCCTTGGGACGGACGTGTGGGGTGCTAATACCTTCCCCGTGCGTAAATACAACTCCCGAACCTTTCACTTAAAAGTTCGTAGATCGCGTCTTTTCCGGTTTTTCCGACGTTTTCCTCAAATAAACGTTGGTGGCGACTCCGCGCGTATTCCTTTCATGGAACACGCATCCCGCGAGTCACGCGTCGCCCTCCCGCCGAAGGGTAGGTTGCGACACTCTCAAATAAAAATCTTTTATCATTCAATATTCCTTGGCCAAAGTCTTGTGATTTTCATAAGGAATTGAGATCCTCAATTGTAATATCTATCTCTTTCTAGAGAAATCATCTACTCTTCATCTTCTTTCTGTTCAAAGGCTTAAGAGACTGTGAGTCTCTTGTTGTAAAGGAAATCTGAACACAAAGGAAGGAAAGTCCTTGTGTGGTTCAGTACTTGTAAAGAATTTACAAAGATAGTGGAACTCTCAAGCGGGTTGTTTGGGGACTGGATGTAGGCACAGGGGTGTGGCAGAACCAGTATAAATCCGGTTTTGCATTCTCTCTTCCCTTTATCTCTTATATTTACTGTTGTTGATTAGTCTCATTTTAGTTTGCTCATTTGATTCATCATCTAAGTAATTTGTTATAAAGGGAACTTAGAACTTGCATAAAAATCTAAGTAGGATTTAATTGGGGGAATAGTTAGCATAATCTTAATTCAATCCCCCCTTCTAAAGATTTCTGAGGCCACTTGTCTAACAGAGAATTGGCTTAGCGAGCGGCTCAAAATTAGCACTTCCACCAAACTTGCCTAATTAGCCTGAAATTGAAAAGGAATGATCATTAAATACACAAAATGGGGATACTTAGTACTTATTACCTATATTTATCAAAAAGTAATTACAACACTACAAAAAGAACCATAAATGGGAGGAGTCATATACAATATACACAAGTTTCTTACACAAAAGTTAGTCGTATTATCCGACTAACAAAATCCCCCAAATTTACAGCCTTGCTTGTCTTCAAGCAAATAAAGAACAACTCACTGATCCCCAAGTGACAAAACATGCAATGATTATGTACAAAGGTGTGCGGTTCACAAAATATTAATTACATGATAACAAAAGAATCATAATGTCTTTATCAATTGCTTTTCACAAGGCATGCAGTTTTTCAGAGAAGAGAAAATCTTAGTTAGGAACACAACTATATGAAGCTAGGCAGGAGACAGATTTCATGGAAAGATACTTAACCAAATTCTCAAGGCCAATGTATCACTCACGCACAAGTGTTTAAGCTATTTAGCAATAACAATTAACAAGAGGTCCAATCTTTATACTTCATCTCATGCCATAAAGTCAGAAATACACAAATTGAATCAGAAGGACTTTTATTGGCTTGTAATGAGGCTGAGCTACAAAAATATTGGTTTTTCTAGGATGCAAAAGCTTGAGTTCTAAGAGAGCACAAATCCTAGACTAACCCAGTTCGTCTTTTCAATCCACTTAGCCCATTCATCAGCCTTTCACTTGACTTTGTTTTAACAACACACACTCATTTGAATTTCTCTTTTTCTTCTTTTTTTTTAACACATAACATTTTATTAATTTGCTATGTGTGTTGTAGTTTCTTACCTTTAAATTTATCCATCCAACAAACTCCCCCAAATTTGGGGCAAAATTGTCTTAAACCAATGTGCTCTCCTAAAACCTAAGCAAGGTAAATAGAGATAATAATTTCAAAGCTTAGGGTTCAATTTGACAATTACAATTCAGCTCAAAGATGGGCGCAAATGATATCATCATTAATAAACAGGTAAGCTTTTGGTCAAGTGGCTTGTATATACAACAATAATGGCCTTCATCATATCCACATTTATGCATTTCGTTCTAAAATTCAAAGATTGATACAAAAATCATAGCTCTATGCTAGTCGTTCTCTCAACAATTAAGTTCACACTCTCACCGGGTTATGGTTCAAGCTTTTCTTTCTCAATCAATCTGTCCACTGACTAACATTTCTAATCATGATCCTACATTCTTGTTCTTTCTCATCTAGCATACATGCTCATTCAAAACTCATGATTTCAACACATGCTTCACCCTTTCATGCAATCAATTCACAGCACCAATTTCACAACAAAAATAATTATGTTTGCACTGCATACTCAAATAATCAAGTCAAACTATTCAATATGCTTCAACCCATGGAAACTACTATTCACAATCAAAAGTATGTAATCATAAATATAAACCCGTATCACAAAAAAGACAAGTGTACTAAAAGCATCGTAATTATAATATTTATCAAAAAACAAGAACAAGAATCTAAAACTCCTGTGACTGGTCATCCTGCTGGGTCTCCTGATCCTGAGTGCCCTCCTCATCTGCCAAATGTAGCACAGGAGTGGCTAGAGGAGTGGTAGTCAGTCCCAGGACTGGTGTGGAAGGGTCCTCTGGAAGATCAAGTAATGGTGTAGACGGGTCTGTTGGAAGATCAAGCACTGGTGTAGGAAGGTTTGCTGGCTGCTGAAGAAAAGATTGATCCACCACTGGAGAGGGTGGATCTGGTGAAATCTGTGGTGATCTCTCGGAAGTAGCAGCCTCCTGCCTTACCTGTGCCCTGCCTGCCTAAAAAATGAATTGCTCAGGGATGGTGGCCTCAGATGATGCATCTTGTACCTGTTGAGGTACCTGAGGATTGGGACCCTCACCTTCTCTCACAACAAAAGGCAAGGTTCCAGGCCAAGATACCTTCTCAATGAACTGCTCTACCGATAGAATGGACCTTGGAGGAGCTATCACTTGCAAGCTCTACAGTAATAAAATTTGTCCCTGATGAATACTCTGAAGCATGGCTTCAAAGCACTGAGAGTCCTGAGTAGATGAGCCTAGATGAGCCGGTGTAGGAGTAGTAGAATTGGAAGGAGCTGGTAGAGTAGAAGAAGAAGGAACATCAGCTGGTCTCACCCTTGCCTTCCTCGCCCCTCTGAAGTTAACTGTTAGATCATCCACAATCCAACAGTTTTTCTTAATGTAGGCCTAGTTAATGGCCAGGCTCAGGCTCTCATAGGTCAGACTGTTAGAGGTAACTCCTCTAGCTCCACATAGGGCAGTGATCAAGGCTGGAAATCCGAGCCTAAAGGACTTACTCTGAGCAATAGAAGAAATCTGACCTGAGATAAGGGCTCCGATATTCATGTCCATGTTAGTCACCAAGCCATATACCAACCTAGCTCTATCCATATTTAGATCTGAAGTGTGGGGTGTGGGAGCTAGGTTGGAGTAAGAGAAGACACTCCATCTCAGGGCCAGTGTCATCAGATCTTTTCTGAGAAGCTACCATGGTTGGCCCTTAGCATTCAAAACAAACCCCTTGCGGGGAATATAGAGCCTAGCTTCAATCTCCTAAGAATTAGTCCTCAACTTGCAAAATCTAGAGTAAGTGGGTAAAGATTCCCCCTCATTCAATACCATTGGCATCTGAAGGAACTCATTCAGGCTGTCTGCATCTATTTTGATCAGGTGTCCTCGTACTCTGGCTTGCTTAGGTGCTTGCTCCTTTGTGGTGTATAAATTAGCATAAAACTCCTTCACCATAGCTAGATCTATGCTTCCATCTTGGAGATTGGCGAGCGTTTGTGTAGATTACGCCTCTCCAATTCCACTTTAAACTCATCAAACTCAGTATGATAAATCTGCACATTTTTCTCCGAAAGGATATTCCGGCCGAGAATGTTATCCATGTATCTATTCCAAGCGTCCAAAGAATGGAATCTCCTGGTATCATACTGAGCTTGAGGTCTGGAAGCAGTGCTTTTCCTCTTCCTAGATGATGGAAGCTTGCTTGTGGGGCTTCTATGGAGGCTGGATCTTTAAGCTTCAATGAGATCCTTTAATGGTGATTTTCCACCATGGAGATGCAGCGGAAGACAAAGGAGAAGAGGTGAGAGAAGGCGCCATCCACTAGGGAATAAGCCATGGAAGAAGGAGCTTCACCACCAAGATGAGCCTTGGATAAGAAGCTTGGAAGGATGCTTCAATGGAGGAAAAGAAAGAGGGAGAGAAAGAGAGAGGGGGGAGCACGAAATTGAAGGAATAAAAGAGGGAAAGAAGTGGAACTTTGAAGTATGTCTCACAAGACTCTCATTCATCAAAGTTACAATAAGTGTTACACATGTTTCTATTTATAGACTAGGTAGCTTCCTTGAGAAGCTTTCTTGAGAAAACTTCCTTGAGAAGCTTCTTTGAGAAAACTTCCTTGAGAAGCTAGAGCTTAGTTACACACACCCCTCTAATAACTAAGCTCACCTCCTTGAGAAGCTTCCTTGAAAAGATTCCTAAAGAAGCTAGAGCTTAGCTACACACATCTCTCTAATAGCTAAGCTCACCTCCTTGAGATGAGAAGCTAGAACTTAGCTACACACCTCCTATAATAGCTAAGCTCACCCCCATGACAAAATACATGAAAATACAAAAAAAAAATTCCCTACTACAAAGACTACTCAAAATGCCTCGAAATACAAGGCTAAAACCCTATACTACTAGAATGGCCAAAATACAAGGCCTAAACGAAGGAAAAAACCTATTCTAATATTTACAAAGATAAGCGAGTTCATACTTAGCCCATGGGCTCAAAATCTATCCTAAGGCTCATGAGAACCCTAGGGCCTTCCCTTGGATCTCTGGCCCAATCTACTTGGAGTCTTCTATCCAATGCCCTTGCGGGGTAGGATTGCATCACTAGATGCCATCTACAATAAAAAGAACCCATCAGTTTATTAGACCAAAAGTTATAATTAAAATACAAAATAAAAACTGAAATTGGCAACGTGCGCTTAGCGAGACGCAGCTAGCTTAGCGCGCCTTAGTAAAAACAACACACTGGCTTAGCGCAGCAGGGTTGCGCTTAGCCAGTCATGATAGAAAATTTTTCTCTGCATAATTGGCTTAGCGAGATAGGCACTCGCTTAGCGCCGAGCACTTTTATTTCAAACAATGGATTAGCGAGCAGTGCTAGCTTAGCTTTATGCATGCCACAACGAATGGCACTTAGCCCACGGGGGTGGCGCTTAGCGCGAGCAACATTTCCAAAATTTTGACTGAGTTATATGGGCTTAGCGACTAGGCTCGCTTAGCCCAACCTCTGCCGCAACGAATAGCGCTTAGCTGGGCCAAGCGTGGCTTAGCGCGAGGTAGTCAACAAAAATATTTCTCTAAGGTACCTGCGCTTAGTGAGACAGCACTCGCTTAGCCACAGGTTTGTCATTAATGATCTGTACAGTGGCTTAGCGCACACGGTAGTCACTTAGCCGCGATGTTCATAATGAAGATGAACATTAAACAACCTGGTTGAACTCGCTAAGCGCATGCATGTTGGCTAAGCGAGTTCATCTAGAAATGTATATGTTCGAGGCTTAATTGATGAACTCACTTAGCGCACCAACCGCGTTTAGCGAGTTCGTTGCATTTTCCAGAAAAAAGGAAGACGAGGAAGTCTTTCAACTTCCTCTTTTAGGCCTTTAATAGGCCCCTATCAGACATGCAACACAATCAAAATTATCTACCCCTAACAACTCCTAACAAGGTCCTAACTTTTATCTATTCTACTTACAATCTAAACCTAAAAATCAAATTGCTAACTTAATGTCTTCTATCCTAAAGTATTAACAAAAGAAGAAGCATAAATGAAGTTGGAAGCTTACTTGGATCGAAGATGCTTCATGAAGATTCGGTGAAGGATGCAAAATGAGCGCAAAAATGCAATGCGAAAGTTTCAGAAAAGAGAGGTTGCAGGAAAAGCTTTTCAGATTTTTGGGGTAAGCGTGAGTGTAACTACTGTTGCACTTCACTTAACCATTTTTCGAGTAACTCGCTTAGCGAGATAATCCGCTAAGCGAGAGAGGCGCTTGGCTTTCCGCCTCCTCTCTTGGCGGGCCGACATGGGCCCATTTAAAATTCAATTTTTTTTTAACTGCGCTTAGCACAAAGAAGCGCGCTAAGCGAATTGTGCAGATAAGAAAACCTACAACTCTCGCTAAGCCGCACTCAAGGTCGGCTTAGTGAATATACTGCATCCTGCATACAGGGGGGCATGCGCTTAGCGAGCGGTTGCTAGCTTAGCGCCATCCAGGCCGCAAGGAATTTCACTTAGCGCAACTGGGTTGCGCTTAGCTCAATTAAACCAGTAATTTGACCGCAAGGAATATGGCTTAGCGTAAGCACACCGTGCTTAGCCAACAAACATGATGCACTTAGCGAGTGTACTCTCACTTAGCCCAATTCAGATCGAATTGAATTGGGCTAAGCTCTCCCATGGCCAGCTTAGTGAGCCTATCACCTTGAGATGCAAGGGTTTGAGTGCTTAGCATCGGCTAACCTCGCTTAGTGAAAGAAGGAGATGCGCTCAGCGCATAATATGTGCTTAGCGAGTGGACTGTTTTCATGAAATTGTTTTTAAGTTATTATCAGTCCACTTTCTCAAAAACATTTTAATCCAACCCCAAATATGTATGACTCATTATAAGCTGATATCCCCATTTTTCAATGATTATAAAGCAAATTCCAACCTATGCAATGCATGAAAAATAAAATGAAAGGAATCAGAACTAGGTTGCCTCCCAGGAAGTGCTATTTTAATGTCATTAGCTTGACGCATATACCTCAATGGGTGATATCAAATTTAAGATGGTGTTTGCCTTTTCAAACTCTCCACCATGGTACAGTTTCAATCGTTGACCATTCACCACCCATGTTTTGTCAAGGTCCTGAGATTGTGGATCATACAGCTCTTCAATAGAAGCTAGCTCCTCTCCTTCATTTTCACTAACTATGCATTTTGTCACATTATCGAATTCTTCCTCCAGAGGAGACTGTAATACCATGGCTGAGGCTGTTAATTCTATCTCCTGCTCCAATGTTTCTTCTTCAAAACAGGCTTCACTATCATCTGAGTGTTTCATTGCTTCAAATAAGTCAAAGGAGATCTTCTGATCCTCTACATTTAGTTCCAACTTACCTTTACCCATGCCTAATACACAACTAGCAATTGACAGACAGGGTTGTCCCAGAATAATTGGAACCTCATGGTCTTCATGCCTTTCTTCTTCTAAATCATGCTCTTTTACAAGGCTTCCCTCTTGAGCTTCAACCTCTACAAATTCTTCTTCTCTTATGCCCATAACTTGAGTCACTTCTTTTACCAGCTTACCAACCTAAATTTCAGCACTTTTAATTACTCGTTGGATAGATCCAATTGTATCCTTGCATTGCATTAACAAAGTATCCAGATTGAAACCCCTTTTTGCTTCATTTTGATAGTAGAATTGTAATTCTGGTTCCCCTTGATAATCCTCTACAAAACTCTTGCCATATTGAATCTCTTAACTTTGTATTGCATTATGATTAGCTTTAGAGCTAGCATGATATGCCATGAATTCTGAAAACATATTGTCAAGATTGGGGGCCCTTTCCTCTTCATACTGATTATAGGGATTTAACTTCTGTCTCCACCTAGGGTTATTTGTGGAGTACATATAACAATTATCCTTGTAATGCTTCCTTCGGCAAAAACCACAAGTTATTGGTGGAATAGAAATAATAATTTCCATGATGTTGAATCAAAGGATTGAGCTTATTCTTCCAGATGAACTAAATTACCTATAGGAGATCTATGCATGCAAAATAGTGACAGAAACAACGGTTATCTAGTTCAAGAAGAAAACAAATATAGACAAAACAAATATTCGCAAGTAATAAAAGAATAACAAATAGACACTTAAAGAACTGAACTAAACTTTCCAAATAAAAAGAAGTTCCCCGGCAACAGCGTCATAAACTTGGTCGACTGCCGGCAAGTGCACCAAATCTCACAAGTAGTATAAAACGGTAAGAACCGAGTATCAAACTCTCGGGGAACTTGTTTTACTTGGTAAAGTTGTGGTTCAGTAAGTGTTTGGGAGCTAGAATTTTGAGTGTGAAATTGACAAAAAATGTAAACTAAACTATTCAAAAGGCAAATCATGTGAGTCATGGTGTGTGAAGACAGAAAGACAACGTGTTGGTCTTCCTACCGGGTGATTGATGTTATTAAAGATGTTCTCTACCTAACAATGTTCATGTGTTCTATGATGTCACCTGGACTGCTAAACCCCGATGTCTCGTGCATGTTTAGCCTAATCCTAGTCAAGCGTTGTCCTCAGATCCCTCTTGTTGGACTAAACTTGACCAGAACCACATTAAGACATACATACCAACAACTAGGTTACCGTACCCCAATCCCTCGTGACAATACGATAAACTAGCCCCGTCCTATCAAGTTCTAAGGATCAAACCATTTCCCAACGTTGAGTGACCCTAACTAAGCATGCATCTACTTGATCAAGGCAAAAGCATACTAACATGAAGTACTGATAGTACAAAGAACACATAAAACATCATCAGATAGATATAAAAGTATTTACATCAAGTACCCCATAGGAAGAACCAACTGAGGACTTAGCTCTCCATAGCAGGGAGGCTTCTTTTACAACAAAGAGAAGAGAAAGTAAAAGATTGAAGAATTACAGGTAGTGGGGATGTCTCCTCCACCTCTAGAAACCTCACAATCACTCAAAATCTCATCCAATGCTTCGCAAGATAGCTTCCTCTTCAAGCTCAGTTCTCTCCAGTCTCTCCACAGCTAGAAACTCTCAAAAAACTCAACAACCCCCACTTCAAGCTCGAGATTCAGCTTTAAATAGGCAATTCTGATGGGAGGCGCGCGCATAGCGGGAGATAGGCTCACTTAGTGCGTGTAAGTGACTTCTGGCTTAGTGCCAGGCATGCTCGTTCAGCCTGGAGGTTCGAGCGATGCGCTTAGCGAATTGATTCTCACTGAGCGCATCTTGGACAACTCATCTGCTTCCAGGATCTTCTACATACTTAGCCACGAACTGCTGTGCTTAGCGGATGGCTCGCTAAGCCAGAGAATTGGCTTAGCAAGTGGCTCAAAATCAGTACTTCCACCAAACTTGCCTAATTAGCCTGAAATTGAAAAGGAATGATCATTAAATACACAAAATGGGGATACTTAGTACTTATTACCTATATTTAACAAAAAGTAATTACAACACTACAAAAAAAACCATAAATGGGAGGAGTCATATACAATATACACAAGTTTCTTACACAAAAGTTAGTCGTATTATTCGACTAACACATGGGGTATCAGTAAAACACTTTGAAAGAATCCCAGGAGGACACACAATTGATAGATTTTCACACTATGAGAAACCCAAAAACACACTCTCATTGAGATAAGACTACCAACGATGTGTCAGGTTTACCCAGCTTTGCAAGGACACTCCAACCAATGATGGGATCAGCATGAGCCACACAAAGATTTCAAACCAGATAACACCCCCAAGGACAAAGCGATACTTCAGCTTATTCATGTCATCCCTGGTTAGCTCAACAACATCTCTCAAAAAACATAACATGATATGATGCATGAGGCATACAAGACAATCATGGATTCACACACTTAGCGTAACATGGTGGTCCTTGCTCCACATGAACTCAGACCACATACTTGTTATTACAACACATTGTCGTGATATCACTTGATTCACCTCATTCACATGCATACATCATTACAACCCCATATTCTAAACACAAGCATATTGTAACGACCCGCCTCGTCGCTACGGTATCCACACTCTAATATTCGATAATTTCAATTTTTTTATAAAAAGAACTCCCTTAATTTTTGCTTATGAAAATAGAAGTGATTTTGTTACAACATAAATTCATCCAACAACACGTCATTGCTTAAGTGAATATGCATAATTACTTAGAAACAATAATTCGGTACATGTCATACATATAACGAAAATTAAATATGTTCATATATATAATTAAAATTCCAGTTTTACATCTTTAACTCAACAAAATAAAACTTAAAAACCAACTACGGAGGAGTTGATTACAAAACACAACTCTCTCCCAAAATAACGCCAACGTCATCACGTCGGCTCGGCGGCTCCTCACCAGAATCTTACTCCCTACACCCTACCACTGTCATTCTGCTCCCACGAACAAGGTTCGTGATCATCACAATTACCAACCACACGATACAAAATTGCACGGGTGAGTTTATTATAAAAGAACCAATACCAATTCCAAATAACCACAATTAGCAAGGAACATAGGCAAACATGATAAGCATACACAACAATCATTATTCAACACTCATATCCAACAAATATTCATCATTCACATCCAACAATTACTCATCATCCATCCATGGACCCAATCAAGACTGCACAGAATGATGCATGCACCTGACTCAACACTCAGATGCAATGTGGTACGTACCAACAACAACCAAATCTCAAGAAATAGCCTAAGCGTGTCCACACGACACTCTCACTTAGGGAACTGTGCTGAGTTTGTCGAGACCACCCGGTTGTGCACGTAACAGCCCCCCTCCCATAGGTGATCAGCCTGGGAGCCCAAAGGTGTTCCCTACCAGGTGACAAGCCCCCTAGTACAAAGTACACTTGGCCACGGTTACTCTATTTCCTGTGTCGTATGTGTCATACCCTAATTTCGTCTGGGGACCTTTGCTTGATGACATGCGACCTTTCTTTGGTCCTTGTGAGGTGCTTGGCACCCATCATTAGGCAATTTGTGAAATTCCAGGACATGCCGGAAAACAAAAAAAAATATTGATGCACAATCCGTAAGTTTCCGTGACACACCGGAAATCAAATGGAAGCATCGTTGCTTAATTAAGTGAGGTTCCGTAACATTCCGTAAGTCAAAAAGGGGATGATTATGTAATCCGCAAGGTTCCGTAACATTACGGAAAGAAAACAAGTATCGTTACGAAATTCGTAAGTTTCCGTAACTTTACGAAAAAAGAATCACCAAAAAAAAGCAGAGGGGGGTATACTTAGTAAAAATGGGGGTGCAAATAGCACCCAGGCCCACTTGGGCCCTCCAGAATATTCCTCCAGAAGGTTGTTGCTTCTGGAGGAAGCAACCTGGCTCGCCTGGGCGAGCTGGGCGGCAAGCACCTCCCCTATTTTGCTATAAATAGGGGAGGAAGTGAAGAAGAAAAGGGTTCAGCCCCTTAGGCACTTCTCTCTCTTTCGAATTTGCTTGGAAAAATTGTTTCCGTGAAGAAAATCTAAGCCGAGGCGCTTCCGAAACGTTTCCGTAACGTTTTCCGTGAAGAATTTCGCAAAGGTTTCAACCGTTCTTCGACGTTCTTCATTTGTTCTTCATCGTTCTTCGATCTTCAACGGGTAAGTACCTCGAACCAAGCTTTTCGATTCATTCTATGTACCCGTAGTGGTCCACATTGTGTTTCGTGCATTTTTATTCTCGTTTTGTTTACTTTTTATACCCCCTGTTGACGTGCTTAAGCCATTTTACTTAAGTCATTTCTCGCTTAACTTAAAAATAAAATCAATTTCCACCGAACGTTTGAATTGTATTATCCGTTAACTTCGGTTAAAATAAATTCCGACCGTTCGGTCGTGCCGTAACCACGTTGGAAATCAAAAAAGAGGTAAAAAATAATATAATAATAAAAAAAAAACATCTTTTAGCAAAATAAAGCGGAAAATCAATCGGACGTTTTCTCTTTGGGATTTCTCATTCTTAATCGAATTGATTAATAACTAAAGTGAAACTAAGGCTAAAATCAACTCGCCTAGTCAAGCTCGTCCACAAAAATAAGCTTTTGAAGTTTGTCATTTCAATTTCTCACTAAGTAAAATGGATCATTTTTAAGGTCCAACACCTTAAAATGATCACCACTTAAGTAAAAAAGAATCACTTGATAAGAAAGAACTACGTAGGTCTGATTTCCTCATCGCAAATTGAGGAATACGTAGGAGCAAAGGGAAACACCCTTGTCGACCACAAAAAAGGAAAAATATAAAAAGGGTATAAAGGATATAAGGACATAAAAGGGAACGTAAAAATCAAAGTCACGTTTGCACATTCGATTAAAGGCTGCCGTCCCTTGGGACGGACGTGTGGGGTGCTAATACCTTCCCCGTGCGTAAATACAACTTCCGAACCTTTCACTTAAAAGTTCGTAGATCGCGTCTTTTCCGGTTTTTCCGACGTTTTCCTCAAATAAACGTTGGTGGCGACTCCGCACGTATTGCTTTGGTGGAACACGCATCCCGCGAGTCTCGCGTCGCCCTCCCGCCAAAGGGTAGGTTGCGACAGTTGGCGACTCTACTGGGGACTGTTTTTAGAGAGTTAGGCCATTTAATCTTGTGCAACGTTTTACCATGACTTATCCCTTTGTTGGTTTCCCTTCATTATGTTCTTGTGTATATAAACTCTTTGTTGCTTTTAGTGCGTTTTAAAATGTATGCATGAAGTAAATATTTATTCATTTGATGCACACAAACACTAACATTATTTGCACACACTGTGAGTGAAAAAGGGCCCTATACCCGGGTTCATGGGAACATAAGGAGTGGAGGTGAATCTGTGATCATGCTAGGTCTCCGACTTGCTTGATTACAGTGAACCCTCATCTAGAGCTTTTCTCTTTGAAAACTTATTGGTGCTAGTAGTCCCTACTGCTGCAATATGTTCTTCAAAGGGGATGATACCTCTAGAGACCATCAAGAGAGATATGACCACCTTGGGGGTTATCACTAAAAGCCTAGTTAGCTCTCTCCCTTATAGGTCCCTTAAAATAGGGGCACGGAGCAAACACGCTGCGTGCCATTTTTCACACTGCCATGCATAAGTGTCATATACCATTTTGCTTATATTTGTTTGTGAATATTGTCGTACTATGTACATCCCCGTGTTGTGCCTTTCGCATATGCATCATGCGTGGGTTTCGTCTTTGATCCCCTCACTTTAGCAAACCGACAGAGGGTCAGTGTCGCCTTCTTAAAAACATACGTGGGGTGCCATGCTGCCCAAAAGTTGTATCCAAGAAGGGGACAATTTCTTGGGCTCCCGTATTCATAAATTGCATCTGTGTCATATGCATTTCTTCATGCATTCATCCATTCCACCCATGATAGATGTCAGAGTTTTGATTCGCACTAGATTTTATTTCACTTTAGTAAACATGGGATCAAGTCAAAAGGCTTCGCTTAAAAAGAGGTTCTATCAAGTCAAAATCAAGAGCTTGGAGGTCACTAGTTTAGGAAAGTTGGGGCAATTAATGGGTCAACTTCAACGGCAAGCCTTCCGCAAAGCCTATGGTAAGATTTGGGACTTAGCTAGGGTAGAAGTCTCCATGGAACCGATTGCATCCCTTTCCCAGTATTATGACCAGCCCCTAAGGTGCTTCACATTTGAGGACTTCCAGCTAGTGCCGACTGTGAAAGAGTTTGAAGAAATCCTGAGATGCCCACTGGGAGGAAGGAAGCCATATCTTTTCTCTGGGTTCTATCCCTCCACGACAAGAGTTGCCAAGGTAGTGAAAATCTCAGCACAAGAGTTGGACCGTGTAAAGCAAAACAGGAATGGGGTAGTCGGAGTACCAAGGAAGTGTTTGGAGGAAAGGGCAAAGGCCTTGGCAAATCAAGGCGAAGGGGCTTTCTTTTATTGGCATCTTGGCGCTTTCCACGCCTTTCATCATGGCAAGGAAAGCCCGGTCGACGCCATTTTGGCCATGTATGACACGTTCGACCAGAGATATGAAAAGAGCGGCGCAAGAATTGTTTGTTGTACACCGGCTCTCTATGTGTGGCTGGTTTCACACCTTTTTCCCCAAGAAGGTAGGCCCGTCTATCCGCTACAAGGTCACCGCTCGTGCATCGGAAAAGGAAAGGCGAATTGGGACCAACTCTTGGCTAGCATGGAGGGGTGTCTGTTAATTGGTTCCCTCGCTAGAAGGAAGGAAGAATCAGGATTCTATCTTCATTCGAAGGATGTCCAAATGTTCTCTTGATGGGAACAAGGGGTTGTATTAATTATAATCCCGTCCTTGCCATAAGACAGCTTGGCTACCCCATGAGAGAAGTGCCATCAGACAAAAGCATCACGCCTTTCATCGCACGGGGTTTCAGTGACCACAACGCGAGGGTACTCCAAGGAGTTCGCAAGGCATGGGATACGGCGTGAAGAAAGGACAGAGAGCTTAGGGGAAGCAGTAATGGGATCATCGGCGGCTATCATAAGTGGCTGAGAGTCCGAACACAAGGATTGGATTGGCTCCCAAATCTAAAGACTGTGAGAGACAATGAGGTTAAAGCTTCGGAAGAAAGTGATGAGGTACAAGCCCTAAAGGCAAAGCTTGAAAGAGCCCGGATAGTCAAAGAGAAGTTCAAGTCCATAGCCATCAAAGTCTGAAAAGAGTATGATGAACTAAGGGACGTCAATATGGCCACAGCTGAAGCCTTGGAACGAGAAACCAAGAAGGCTCGAAAGGAAGAACACGACCAAAGCAGAGTTTTGAGGGGCTTTATAGGGCAGCAATAGTGAGCTCAAGCTCCGAAGAGGTGAAAGGAATCATCATGGGTCAAAGGCATGATCTTGAAGGACGAGCTAAAGGTTTGCCTTAGGTCGAAAATAAATTTGTCCCAACAGTTAGGCGAGACTGAAGGGAATATGTGGGCCATCATCGATAAGTGCAAAGAGAAGCTAAATCTAGCGGCGACTCACGAGCAAAGGCTAGAAGATGAGTACGCCAAGATATCAGCAGAAAGGGAAGCAAGGGAAAGGGTAATTGATTCATTGCACCAAGAGGCAACAATGTGGATGGACCGATTTGCTCTTATTTTGAACAGGAGTCAAGAACTTCCCCGATTGCTAGCCAAGGCCAAAGCAATGGCGGACACCTACTCCGCCCCCGAGGAGATCCACAGACTTCTCAGCTATTGTCAGCATATGATAGACTTAATGGACCATATGATTAGAAACCGCTAGGAAGTTTGTATTGCCGCTCAGATCTTGACTAGTTATAACTTTTTGAATAAGATGAGTTTATCCCACGTTTTTACTCCAAAAATCAGTGCGAATCAAGTCACTCCTGCATTTTATCTCTAGCATGCATTGTATGTTGGTCTCGCCCTTTGTCACGGGAAGCCGGAAGGTCCATATCACCTTCTTAATTGTACACATGGGGCACTGCGCCCCCAAATGCGCAAGTAAGAAGAGATAATTTTCCGGGTTCTCGTGTCCGTAAAATGCATTCATATCATGCATCGCATAAGCATCTCTTCATAACATCATAATGAACATATCGTTCTTGCATTTGTCCGTTATCATATTCCAGCCTCACATTTTGCATAAGTCATGGCATCATCATGCATATGCGTTCAACAAACTTTTTGATCTACAAAATTGCATACCATTTGTTTTCATGTTTGCTCATCCTTGCGTTTTCCTCTACAAAACAAAAACAAAAAAGGGGAAGCGTGAAACTTCACACTACATTCTTAGTTGCATGTGTTAGGCACCATGAGCCAACCATGTTGGGATCATAAACCCATTTCTAAAAAAAAAAAAACACACAACAACAAAACAAAATAATTGAACATGGTACCTAATGCATGGTTAACTAGGAAATGGTGTTTCTTCGGGCATCTCAATTTCATAATTACATTTTCTGTGCACAGCTTAAAGTATGCCCGAGTCATTCATCCCTATGAGATGTTGTTGAAGTATTGGCGATCAGAATTGCCATTCCTTGGATTATAGGGTTGAACCAAGCTCATGCTTTTACAAAAGGTTCATCAAGTCAAGTTGAAGTATGGAAGTAACCATCTTGCAAAAATTGGGGCAAAAAATGAATCGAGTTACATCACTGCTTCATTTACTGCCAAACACATTTAGGACTGTTGATGTCCTTGTTACTTCCAGTTTCACCTTGACCAAGATGTCATGGACCATGTTGAAAATCTAAATTGATTCAACCCCATATCCTGCGTAAAAATTCGCAATACTTCAACTGTACATCATTCACATACATCCATGCTTTTCATTGGTTGCATTGCTCATTACATTCTTTCCTTGAAAAATAAAATAAAATAAGATAAAATGAACTTAATCATTGTTATCAAAAAGAAAAGGACACGCTTTACGGCGCCCTTACCGAACTCGTGCTAGAGCTAGAGTAATGGGTGAAGCAGAGGAGGTGCAAGAGAAGATGAAGGCTGACATGGAGGCCATGAAAGAGCAAATGGCCACAATGATGGAGGCCATGATGAGCATGAAGAAGATAATGGAAGCCAATGCGGTTATAGTTGCCGCTACTAGCGCTGTCGCTAAGGTGAACCCGATGCTCTCATCTGGCCTCAAGCAAATGAATCATCCAACCTCAAATATGGTAGGCAAAGATTTGGGAAGTACGGACGATCCCATGATGTGCAAATTCAAAACGAGCACGCCTTCCCATCATATGGCTTGCCTCCCAACTATACACCACCCAATGTGGCATACATTCCCAATGAGGATTTCAATAACTCCGCTCCCATACTCATTGAAATGTCTCTCAACCCATGGGGGAGGCACATGAAATTCCCCACCACAATCTAGCCGACTTCGAGCCTTGCCTCAGATACGCCACTGAAGGGCAAGCAGTTGGTGGTATACCCATGCCAAACACTTTGGAGAGCCCTCAGTTTCGCCCACAACCATAACCCTTGCATTTTGCGGTGGGAAGAGCCCCTCCTGCTATGGCTGAAAAGGGAAAGGTGGATCATCTAAAGGAAAGGCTTAGGGCCATTGAAGGAGGTGAAGATTATGCTTTTGCTAATCTAGAAGAGTTGTTCCTAGTACCCAATATCATCACCCCTCCCACGTTCAAGGTGCTGGACTTTGACAAGTACAAGGGGACTACTTGCTCCAAGAACCATCTAAAGATGTATTGTCGGAAGATGGGGGCATACGCAAAAGATGAGAAACTGCTAATACATTTTTCCTGAGAAAGTCTTACTAGGACAACTGTCGCCTGGTATACTAACTTAGGAACCTTCCTGAGTCCATACTTGGAAGGACCTAATGGTTGCCTTCGTTAGGCAGTATCAGTACAATTTTGATATGGTTCCGGATAGGATGCAACTACAGAACATTTGCAAAAAGGGGGACGGATCTTTCAAAGAACACGCCCAAAAAGTGGAGGGATCTGGCGGCCCAGGTGGTACCCCCAATGATGGAAAGGGAGACGATGATCGTGATGGTAGACACATTATCGATACTCTACTATGAAAAGATGGTGGGCTATGCACCCTCAAAGCTTTGCAGATTTGGTCTTCGCCAGTGAAAGGATCAATGTGGGTCCGAAAAGAGGCAAATTTGATCATCCTACTAGGACGACTGAGAAAACTGGGGCAAATGAAGAGGGTGAGAAAGAGGGAGAAACCCATGCTGTGACTGCCATTCCTATACAGCCAAGTTTCCCACCAACCCAACAATGTCATTACTCAGCCAATAACCAACCTTCTCCTTACCCACCACCCAGTTATCCACAAAGGCCATCCCTAAATCAACCACAAAGTCTTTCTACCGCACTTCCAATGACAAAGACCACCTTTAGCACAAACCAAAAAAAACACCAACAAAAAGGAATTTTGCAGCAAAAAGCCCGTAGGGTTCACCCCAAATTCCGTTGTCATATGCTAAACTTGATCCCATATCCACTCGATAATTCAAAGGTAGCCATAACCCCAACCAAGGTTCCTCAACCTCCATTTTTCTAAGGATACGACTCGAACGCAACGTGTGCTTATCATGGAGGAGCCCCGGGGCATTCCATTGAGCATTGTATGACCCCGAAGCATAAAGTGTGAAGTCTAATTGATACGGGCTGGCTGAAATTTAAGGAGAATCGCTTGTTGAATCTTAACATTGACAAGCAACACCATACATGGGGCAATTCTGGAAGCTGTTGTTATGACTCATCAGGATTTTCAAGTTTATGCCATCATTGTAAACCACAGTTACAATGTTAAATGAAATGGATAAAGTTGATATCTTTGTCCCTCATCCTCTCCCAAACGCATGTTTGCTTATTCAACTTTCACTGGAATGTGGGTGCAAGCCATTGGTCTGTTTGCTCAAGCGACCTGCGCTCCTGAGTGTTGACTTCTAAGACTGTTCAATCAGAGGTTACTCGTCTTGCACGTTGGCGGGGCTGCCGTAGAACAACAAAAAAAAAAGTTCAAAACAAATAATTTCAGAAATAAAAATAAAAATAAAAATAAAAATAAAAAATAATAATAATAAAAAAGGTTCAAAAGAAAAAGAAAAAAGTATTTGATTGACTGTGTTTTCAAGACATTCATGTGACCTCATTACATCATTCTGGAAAGTTTGTCCTCTTAGAGAGAAGTGAGTTATCAAGAATAGGATGTTGGATAAATGGCCTTAGTTACCTTAAGAAAAGGGGGGTTGAATTAAGATACGAAGATTATTCCCCAATTAAACTTTCACTCTCTCTTTTCGGATTAACAATGCACATAGGGATAACCCTTCCCTTGTGTTCAGGAATCCTCTACAACAAGAGACCCACGGTCTCTTAATCCCTTTTCAGAAATAAGAAGAAGAGAAGAAGAGGCCTCTCGTAAAAGAGGTAGATTGTAAAATGAAGCTCAATCAAAAATTCCTTATTGAATATGCAAGTGGTTGACCAAGGAATCTTTTTGAGAGGATAAGACATTTCAGTTCAGAAAAAACTCTTGATCTTTCGAGAGGATAAAATTGTTTGGGCAATGAAAACTCTCTTTAAAACACTTGAATGGTCGTTCATAAAACATTTGAATAGATATGTCTCTTGGAAATTATTTTCTGAAAATCCCCTCTGGTAATCAATTACAAGATTTATGTAATCGATTACAGGTTTTAAAAATTTGAATTAAAACATTTTCAACTGCTGGTAATCGATTACCAGAGAGCAAATCTCAATTTGAAATGATAGAATTCTTTGGTCAAACCTTTTGTTTGTTTTCAATTTGGAAACTTCTTCCTAAAGATTCTAAGAGATCAAACTTGATCATATATCTTGACTTTCTTGGATTCTTGTCTTGAATAAAACTTAGAAGCACTTGATCCTTTAGCATCATCAAGACATCAAAACATCTTGCTTCTACATAGGAGTCATTTGACTTAATCCATCAAAAAAATCCTTCAACTATTTCTCGTCCTTGGAAAAATTCTTTTTGCAAGAATCAACTGCTTCTTTCATTCTTCCTCACTACGAGGCTATGAAAACAAGACAACGATGGTTACCTCAAAGCCTTACACTGGGGCAATGAGGGGCATCGTGCATGAGCCTTAAGTGAACATAGGGGCAGATCAAAAGTTCACACCCGTCGATGTTTTTAAACAAGAAAAAAAGGGGGAGACAAGCCCTGGAATTTCAATAGTTTGATTAAACATCAAATGGCTCCATTCCCGTCACTCCAAAACGGTCAAGTGACTAAATCAAACAGAACATACACTCTGAGGGAGTTCCCGGAAAGATTTGCAAAAGATAGGATAAGGTTGCATGAATTATCACCTTTTTCAAAAGGACAGTCAATCTGTGTTTTCCAAAAAAATTAAATCAAAATCAAAATCACAAAATAGGGAAAGAATGTCATGAACGTTGTACAACTTTCCATTACATTGCATTGTTTCATATGAAGTCTGCATTTTCCGCATTTCAAGACAAAGGTTGCATGCATCTGCATCCCTAAAAATCATGTTAATTGCATAGATTCCCTACATCTAAATGTCCAAATCTTTTGAATTTGGGATGACCGGCTCTCTCGATGAGTCGATCTCTTGCTTTCTCATAAGGATGGACCCTTGGGTACTAGTTACCCTCACTGTTGAAAGGACTACACGTCCTCGCCTTGAGAGGACTACACGTCCTCACCATCGGAGGGCTGCACGCCCTCACCTCCAGAGGACTACATGTCCTCGCCTTGAGAGGGCTACACGCCCTCACCTTGGGTACTAGTTACCCTCACCGTCAGAGGACTACACGTCCTCGCCTTGAGAGGACTACACGTCCTCACCATCAGAGGGCTGCACGCCCTCACCTCCAGAGGACTACATGTCCTCGCCTTGAGAGGGCTACACGTCCTCACCTTGGGTACTAGTTACCCTCACCGTCAGAGGGCTGCACGCCCTCGCCTTCTAAGGGCTACACGTCCTCGTCAACAGAGGGCTGCACGCCCTCACCTTGAGAGGACTACACCTCCTCGCCATCAGAGGGCTGCACGCCCTCACCTCTAGAGGACTACACATCCTCGCCTTGAGAGGGCTGCACGCCCTTACCTTTAGAGGGCTACGTGTCCTCATTTTCAGTGTGCTCCACATCCGCACCTTAAGAGAATTTAAGGTCCTCTGTCCTTAAATGCTTAACCGAGACTTGCACTCCCGGTTAAGGGACCATTAGTTTCCTTTTAACGGTTCCTGGGCCACCCCCTGATATTGGAGGAGGGCCAACTGTGCAAGCACAACCAGAAAGGGAGGCTATCACACAGCTACTATGCATACCGGGGCAAGATTTCACCCGTGCCACTGCAAAGAGACGAGTGCGGATCATGCGCACCAACATGACCACTCTTACACAGATATAGATGACATTGCTACTTAGCAACATTCTGCCCAGCGACCGCATTGCCAATCTCCCCCTGCAAAAGTATCAGTTGGTCTGTGTCGTCCCGACATGGGTAAGTATGCATATGGTTCAACTGATTTCTGATACCATCTATTGTTTGCAGGGATCGCACCCACAAAGACACCCAGTGGACCTGAAGAAGTCCAACAGGGCCCTGGGGTTTCCAGCTCTGGTTAAGGGCCTCTGTCGGCTCTACAGGGCGCCCGTTCCCCCCAGCAAGTTCATGTCGTCGTGGCATAGGTAAGTATGCACCTCCCCCAACTGATTTCTGATGTCATCTATTGTTTGCAGGGATTGTGCCCGCAAGACACCTAGCGGACCCGAAGAAGGCCAACAGGGTCTTGGAGTTGCCAGCTCTAAATACGGGTCTCTGTCAGTTCTAGGGAGTGCCTGTCGCCCCCAGCAAGGTCATCAGGCCCCCCCTACCAATCGAGCTTTCATCAAGAAGTACTGCGCCCCCAGGCAGGCGCAAGGCGAAACGCCACATCAGCATTGGGATGGCCGGTAGCGGGCAATAGACACACCGCCACCACCTCTAGAGTTCACCTCAGCTCATCCATAAAAAGGTTAGAGCTATGCCTACGACACATGGCCGACCCATAGGCAACCAAGTCCAAAGCCAAAGGTAAGCAAAGTACTAGGTCCATGACCGACAAGTCATAAGGCGTCCAGCTCAAGACGTTAAAGAAGCGCTACTAGGAGGCAACCTAGTAACTTTTAAATTTCTGCTTGCTATTTGATCACCTTTTGTTTCTCAAGTCTTATTGGGACACACCTAGTTGCTCATGATCCTAAGAATTTAAATAAAACAAGCACAAGCTCGAAAGGTAGTCATACCTCACAAAATATATGTATGCGTGTTTAGGTAGTGAAAAATACCTTAGATATGCATGTATGTAATTTAGGTAGCAAACAACTACCTCACAAAATATATATATATATATATATATATATATATATATATATATATATATATATATATATATATATATATATATGTATGTATGTTTAGGTAGCAAGATACCTTAGATATGCATGTATGTAGCAAAAAGATACCTCACAAAATATATATATGTATGTTTAGGTAGCAAGATACCTTGGATATGCATGTATATAGCAAAAATACCTCAAAAAAATATACACATGTTTAGGTAGCAAAATACCTCATGAAAATAAAAAATCAAAAAAAAAAAAGGAAAAAGAGAGCAAATAAGAAAAAAAGAAAGCAAGTAAGAAAAAAGAGAGGAAAAAGGAAAAGAAAAATAAGTTGCTTAGCTGAAAAACCGACATGCTTTTGAAAAGAGATGATTTCCAACTTTTCTTTGAAAAAATTCATTGATCATAACCAATTTTTGGAAAATGTGTCTACACCTGAAGGGTGAATGCTGTGAAATTTCCCCGGACGCCCGAAATGGACTCGGATGAATGCACAAATTGATAAAAGAACATATTTTGGAAACATTGGGTTGATTTAAAATAGAGGAAATGAATCCTGAGCCCTAGCATCACATGACCATAAAAATTTGACACTTGAGTGTCCGCATAGGTGCATGCATGACCAGTTTTGCATGAAGTTTCCAAATCATCATTTTTGCATTTGTGTCATGGGAATAATGTGGGGCATCCCTTTTATCCTTGAACCAAATCAAACCTTGACATGTATCATGTCTAGCCATTCTACAAGTCTTGAGCCGAAATCCTGACTCACCATAATCCTTACCCTCGGAAGCAAGAAAAGGGAAAGAAGGAAAATTTCCAATCAAAGAGTGGGAGAGAGCAAAAGGAAAAGAAAGAAAATTCCCAATCAAAGAGTGGGAGAAAAGCAAAAAGAAAAGAAAGAAAATTCCCAATCAAAGAATGGGAGAAAGAAAAAAAGAAGAAGAAAGGGAAGAAAGTCCCCGATCAAAGAAAACAGAAGAAATATGCAGAAAGGTCTTTGGACCAGACAATATCTGAACAATACAGAATTGGCACCAAATGAACAAAAGAAGGAAAGGAAACCACGACCTAAAATGGTCTTCCCCCTTTAATTGCCAACCAAAATCTTGTGCGCTAGCGACCTTTTCGCCCCGCACTAAACAAAAACAGAAAAGGAAAAAGCCAACCAAAAATCAAAAGCCAAAAACACACAAAAGCCGAAAAGCCCATCAAAAGAACCCATTCCCAAGGGAAGTCCTATTGATCCATAATCACGCATGTAATTTTTGATTTGATAGGAAATAAATTGCAAAATCAAGTCATGACATATCTATGGTTCGGAATTAGGATGAAACACTTACCTGTGCGAGATTGATACACTTTGAGTGATTTTCTTCTATTTTTGTCGAACCCAGTGTTTCCTCTAAATGGTCATTTAGAAATGAAATGCTAGACATCCAAAATCTCATTTATGGTTATGGGGGGGTTTCATCAACATACTCTCCTTCCCCGGTGGACGCATTGTTTTTCACTCAAAAAAGCATATGCTACTCTAATCAGTTGGAATATTTGTCTCTTTGCTAAAGCATGTTTGCATTTTAGTGGAGAAAACACCGAGACTTTCTCAAGTCTCACAAGTTATCCAGAACTACGTAGGTCTGAGTTCCTCATTGGAGGATACGTAGGAGCAAGAGCCTCGCTTTTGTCGACCGCACCGCTTTCTGTTACCATGACCCAAGAGCTGGTAACCCGCGAAGATACCTTACGGTTATCCGCACCCTTTTGTCATCCAGAGGCGGCGGGCTCGATGACACGCAGAGACAAAATTTGGTCATTCTGCACCCTTGTGTCATCCAGAGGCGGCGGGCCCGATGACACGCGGAGATACCTTACGGTTATCCGCACCCTTTTGTCATCCAGAGGCGGCGGGCCCAATGACACGCGGAGATACCTTACGGTTATTCGCACCCTTTTGTCATCCAGAGGCGGCGAGCCCGATGACACGCAGAGACAAAATTTGGTCATTCTGCACCCTTGTGTCATCCAGAGGCGGCGGGCCCGATGACACGCGGAGATACCTTACGGTTATCCGCACCCTTTTGTCATCCAGAGGCGGCGGGCCCGATGACAAGCAGCGGCCAATGTGGTCATTCTGCACCCTTCGTCAATCGCGGCCGACAAGCCCGTTGACACGCGGAGATTTACATCATCTTCCGCACTTACAAGATCTGTCATACTGACTTTTGAGTCATGCTGACCGGCGGAAATACCCGAGTGGTTATCCGTATAAACATTCTTTTGCTATCTGTAAGACAGAACGCTTGATAGCATGCAGAGATTGACATAGTCTTCTGCACCTTTTGTTCCTCCGGGAACAACAAGTCATTTGCATGCGGAAATTTTATGGTCACCCGCGACTCTCGTCAACCGAGAGGAACGAAATTAGTGTCATACCCTAATTTCGTCCGGGGACCTTTGCTTGATGACATGCGACCTTTCTTTGGTCCTTGTGAGGTGCTTGGCACCCATCATTAGGCAATTTGTGAAATTTCGGGAACAACAAGTCATTTGCATGCGGAAATTTTATGGTCACCCGCGACTCTCGTCAAATCGAGAGGAACGAAATTAGTGTCTTATCTTTACTTTCCTTTTATTTCCAATAAAAGACAAGTAAAGAGGGGCAACTGTCATACCCTAATTTCGTCCGGGGACCTTTGCTTGATGACATGCGACCTTTCTTTGGTCCTTGTGAGGTGCTTGGCACCCATCATTAGGAAATTTGTGAAATTCCAGGACATGCCGGAAAACAAAAAAAATATTGATGCGCAATCTGTAAGTTTCCGTGACACACCGGAAATCAAATGGAAGCATCGTTGCTTAATTAAGTGAGGTTCTGTAACATTCTGTAAGTCAAAAAGGGGATGATTATGTAATCCACAAGGTTCCGTAACATTACAGAAAGAAAATAAGTATCGTTACGAAATTCGTAAGTTTCCGTAACTTTACGAAAAAAGAATCACCAAAAAAAAGCAGAGGGGGTGTACTTAGTAAAAATGGGGGTGCAAATAGCACCCAGGCCCACTTGGGCCCTCCAGAATATTCCTCCAGAAGGCTGTTGCTTCTGGAGGAAGCAACCTGGCTCGCCTGGGCGAGCTGGGCGGCAAGCACCTCCCCTATTTTGCTATAAATAGGGGAGGAAATGAAGAAGAAAAGGGTTCAGCCCCTTAGGCACTTCTCTCTCTTTCGAATTTGCTTGGAAAAATTGTTTCCGTGAAGAAAATCTAAGCCGAGGCGCTTCCGAAACGTTTCCGTAACGTTTTCCGTGAAGAATTTCGCAAAGGTTTCAACCGTTCTTCGACGTTCTTCATTCGTTCTTCATCGTTCTTCGATCTTCAACGGGTAAGTACCTCGAACCAAGCTTTTCGATTCATTCTATGTACCCGTAGTGGTCCACATTGTGTTTCGTGCATTTTTATTCTCGTTTTGTTTACTTTTTATACCCCCTGTTGACGTGCTTAAGCCATTTTACTTAAGTCATTTCTCGCTTAACTTAAAAATAAAATCAATTTCCACCGAACGTTTGAATTGTATTATCCGTTAACTTCGGTTAAAATAAATTCCAACCGTTCGATCGTGCCGTAACCACGTTGGAAATAAAAAAAGAGGTAAAAAATAATATAATAATAAAAAAAAACATCTTTTAGCAAAATAAAGCGGAAAATCAATCGGACGTTTTCTCTTTGGGATTTCTCATTCTTAATCGAATTGATTAATAACTAAAGTGAAACTAAGGCTAAAATCAACTCGCCTAGTCAAGCTCGTCCACAAAAATAGGCTTTTGAAGTTTGTCATTTCAATTTCTCACTAAGTAAAATGGATCATTTTTAAGGTCCAACGCCTTAAAATGATCACCACTTAAGTAAAAAAGAATCACTTGATAAGAAAGAACTACGTAGGTCTGATTTCCTCATCGCAAATTGAGGAATACGTAGGAGCAAAGGGAAACACCCTTGTCGACCACAAAAAAGGAAAAATATAAAAAGGTTATAAAGGATATAAGGACATAAAAGGGAACATAAAAATCAAAGTCACGTTTGCACATTCGATTAAAGGCTGTCGTCCCTTGGGACGGACGTGTGGGGTGCTAATACCTTCCCCGTGCGTAAATACAATTCCCGAACCTTTCACTTAAAAGTTCGTAGATCGCGTCTTTTCCGGTTTTTCCGAAGTTTTCCTCAAATAAACGTTGGTGGCGACTCCGCGCGTATTCCTTTGGTGGAACACGCATCCCGCGAGTCTCGCGTCGCCCTCCCGCCGAAGGGTAGGTTGCGACAGTATGAGCTATGATGACGGCCAAAAGTAAGTGCCAAAGACCATGGACCAATTAAAGCGCCTAAGCATCCCTCAGAAATGCTTAGATTCTCTAACCACGCTAGTTACCCACATCTAGGCCATCCGACAAGGTCAGTGCACTCTACCCCCCATGACATACACTCCATACGACGTATGATCGTGGTCAAAAGCTAGTGCCAAAGACCCTGGAAGGTCAGTGCACAGTGCCCCCCACGAACATACACAACATGCACATGCCAATGCATTTCCAACATCAATCAACATTCCATTTCCATGTCATTCACAACATAAATATCATCTCATCTCAATGACGTTATCAACAACAACAACAACCTCATTTCATATTCACATATTCATCAATAATAACAATTCATGTTGACATGGTCTTTATTAACAACATCATCTCAAATCAATATCATCATAATTATCATTATCATCACATATCAATTAAAATCCTCAATAGCAACATCAACAACAATTCAAACAAACACAACAATATCATTTCCACACGCACGGTCTTCAAACAACACATTTCAAACAACCAAAACAATATCATTCATCACAATACATATATATATATATATATCCCATTAGTTAAAACGTAATTTTCTTTGAAGAAAAATCAGCATGCAACAGGGGTAGGCAGATATCCTCATAGCTAGGTTCCCTGACCCTAACTATGGTGTTAAAACGGTAAATTTTATAATAAACTCCCCTTACCTATCGTGAGCTACCCCGCGGATTCCTCGTCGCATCACTTGAAGATTCCTTTTTGTCCTTGCTCGTCAATTCCACACAAGCCTCTACTATGCCAAAACGAAGGAGACTTAGTATGAATTTCAGAAAACAAAGCTAGTAACAGTGCTCTGGGTCAAACACCCACATCACTACATGAAAGAGCTGAGAGCATTTCGGGTTTTACAAAGGAACATCATTTTGAAATTCCGGCCACGCCAATGTGACCGAGGTTCAGTGTAGGTTATGAAAATAACATGCATTTCATGAAAGGATAACGTTTACAAAGTCTCTTTCTCTAAGGTTTTTCAAAGGAAGCATAAGACATACAATGGCGGTTCCAAAGTCAGAAAAGATGCAAAGACAAGATGAAACTAACAAGAAACAAGCGTATAACCATGGTTACCTCGAAAGAAAATGAAAGGTCAGATTAGGGTTTCATTCACTACCACAACCGCGAGCCAAGTTGGAAGATTCCGCTCCAATCGACGGGTTCCTCTCGTTGTGGAGTTTCAACGAAGAACAACAACGGTTTGCGGTGGCTAATGGTGGCTGTGGGTGATGGAGAAAGTTATTGGGACATTAGAAATGGCTTTGGAAGAAAAAAAGGAGAAGAAATGGCGTTTTGCCTAAGCTACACGAAAGCAAAGACTGAAATGCTTAAATAAGAAATGTTCTCGAGAACGGAAGCTTCTAGCACACTCCAAACATCTTTTCAAAGATCCCAACGGTCAGATCATGTACAAGTGTCTTGTGAAGTTTTAGACTAAATTTCGAGAAGATCCAACAGTTAACGAAGGCTGGGAAGCGTTTCTACCGAGGCAGCTTCATGTAGCTTTCTCTAGAAGCTTCATTAAGAGGCTTCCTCCAGAAGCTTCCTTGTGGCTTCTTTGAGAAGCTTTCTCAAGAGACTTCTTTGAGAAGCTAGATCCTTATCTATCCACACCCCTCTTTTAACTAAATTAACCTTCTTAAAAATAATTACGGATGAAAATAACGCAACAAATAATCAAACATCAAACATAATTACTAATAATATATAGATATATATATCAGGATGTTACACATATAAGCTTACAAACACAATGATACCATAATTGAAGTAAACACTTTTACACATAAATGTCAATCACCACATTTACCAAACATTAAGATTAGGCTAACAACTCATGGCGTGATCCCATACATAGTTCATCATCTGCAACTTACAATACACTTAATTTGGTAAAGCTTAAAGCATATAAACATAACAAAAACATAAGGTTAAAGCACATTAAAATATGGATATTTTTCAGATAGACCACACTTAGTGCAACCTAGTGTGTGTTTAGCGCAAAGAAACCAAAGTCTATCTATTTTGTACTTAGCTTGGAACTTACCACTCTTAGCCCGCAATGTGCCCACACTTAGCACAACATCTTTCATGCTTATCATGGAGTGTCCAAAGACACTCTTTTCCTTAGATAATTCCACTCTTAGCACAATTTCATTGTGCTTAGCACAACGAGATTGACAACAATTACAATTATGTGATTTTTATGCATAAACAAGGTTTTCTACTACTCCTAATGTGACCTAACTTCAAAATTCATAAGCTAAGGGTATTGTCGCAACCTACCCTTTGACGGGAGGGCGAGGCGAAATAAAATGTGTGTCTTCCAAAAAAAGGAACACGCGTGGGAGTCGCCATCAACATTTATTCGAAAAAAAACGTTAGAAAAACCAAAAGAGAGGTTTGCGAATTTTGAAAAGAAGGGTTGGAGAGTTGTTTATGCATAGGGAAGGTATTAGCATCCCACGCGCCAGTCGCAAGAGACGACAACCTTTAATCGAGTGTGCAAAAAACGGGACTTCAATATTATTTATTTTCCCTTTTTATATTTTTTATTTTTTGGGGTCAACAAGGGTGTTGCCCTTGCTCCTATGTATCCTCAAGTACGATGAGGAATTCATCCTGAAGTAACTGGCTCGCCTAGGCGAGCTACAGCTTGCCCAAGCGAGTTGGTTCCTTCAGCCTTAAACAATTTGGGGGCCCGAGCGAGCCAGAGGCTAGCCTGGGCGAGCTAGGGTTAAGAAAACTCCTTAAAAATACCATTTTGCCCCTCCTTTTTGGTATTTTTCGCATCCTTGATCAAAACATCGAACAATATTTCGTCTTGCGTGGTAACTGGTGTTGAACAACACAATTCGGCTAGCAAGAATCAAAACATCAGTGAATGATAGTCCCTAGACGAAATTAGGGTCTGACAGATATAAGAATCATTCATACATGTTCCTAATTGATTTTTAACACATAATTTTATATTCAAACACATAACTATCAATCCTTCACACAAACCAAAATCCCTAAATCCCCAATTCTTAAGAACACAAATGGGTAAAACTCTTCAAATGAAAAAAAAGAAAGGAAAATAGCAAAAAAGATAAACTCAATAACCAAGAGGGATTGAGAAAGACAAGGGGAAAAACATTCACCTAGATTGAGGCATGAGGGACAGAGGAAGAACATTTCACACAAACCAAAATCCCTAAATGTCCAATTCTTAAGAACACAAATGGGTAAAATGTGGTCCTAGTGAATTCCTCTTTCATGGAGTACCATTTATCAACTCTTTTAGAAAGTGATGGCCTGGGACAAGAGTTTCTTAATTTTGATCTACCTGGTTTGATGGTGGTGAATTCATGGATTACTTTGGGTGTGGAGATTGTGAGAACACAAGCAAAAGGAAACATCAAAAAGTGTAAGCATGAGATTAAAGAAAAAGAACACACATAGCGGAGGTTTTTAGTAAATTTTCTAAATTAATTATTTTAAAATTTAAAAGTTAACTAAACAGTAATTAAAATAAAAATAAAATATCAAAATAAAAATTTTAGAAAATAAAAAAAATTAAATTTAATATATCAAAACGAAACAAAAATAAAATTAAATGAATTAAGCTTTATTTTTAATCTCTTTTAAAAATCGAGATAAATAAGTAAATATTTCTAAGGATAAATAAACCAAAGATTTTTGACAATTTTATAAAAAAAAAAAACATTATCATTAACCATTAATTAGCTAAACAGAGGTTAATAGTTAACACTT
Organism: Glycine soja; assembly: GCF_004193775.1. Taxonomy (NCBI): domain Eukaryota; kingdom Viridiplantae; phylum Streptophyta; class Magnoliopsida; order Fabales; family Fabaceae; genus Glycine; species Glycine soja. The sequence continues at coordinate 8,888,373 of NC_041006.1, read as the reverse complement.
AACATGCTAAATGGTGCATAATTGGCGAAAACAAGTAAACAACCCGTAGATTTTTGTTTCCCTCCAACCCAAATTCTCAATTCCTTTTCACTCTCGTATCCTTCCCACACAGTACTCACAGAACTCAAAACCATAGTCTTTCGTTTCACTACAACACTCCAAAACCCCCAGACCAAAAATATCTCTTTAACCAAACCACAACAACAGACACTTCTTTCTTCTTCTAACTTTTTTGCACCGAAACTGAAACCGCCTTTCGCAAAATTTCCCAATTTCTCGAAATCCTAACCCTATGGAACTCTCGCGCCTCTTGGTTTCCGACACGTTACTCTTCTCCCCTCCGATTCGCTACTCCCCTTCGCCGGCGCTGTCCACGTTCTTCGCCGTCAAGAACCGCCGGTGCAGGAGGAGGAGCAGCTTCTGTTCCGCCTCCAACCCCGACACCTTAACCGCCGGTGGTGGCGCCGTCGTCGTCGGCGCCGGCGAGAAGCACGAGGAGGATTTGAAATCTTGGATGCACAAACACGGCCTCCCTCCGTGCAAGGTTGTTCTGAAGGATAAACCTTGCCCCAATGATTCTCATAAGCCTATACATTACGTCGCAGCAAGTCAAGATCTTCAGGTTCATTCTTGTTATTGTTATTGTCTGTGATTGTTTCTTGAGCAAATTACAATGACAGCATGCAGTTCTTTTGTAAATTCACATCACCAAGAACAGGTGTTAGTGTAATGCATTTCAATTTTCAAACAATTAAGGGGATTCAGGGGGTTATTGTAGGAATAGAAAAGCTAGGAGTATTGTGTGAATTTCGAAGAAACTAAATGAATGTTGGTCTATTTTGCACTTGTATCTTTAATGGGGTTTTGTGATGTCTTACTTGGTGAGGTTATCTTTCTTTCCTTGCAGGTTGGTGATGTTGCATTCTCCGTTCCTAATTCCTTGGTGGTTACGCTGGAGAGGGTCTTGGGAAACGAGACTGTTGGTAATTGTGAAATGATTTTTGTTCTTTGGTCTTGAATTGTCTTCTTGTGCCTCTTTCCATTACAACAGAATGCAAATTATTGCATATATTTTGCCTTGTTTTTTTTTTTTTTTACTAATTTGCAAACATGTGAGGGTGAGCCTTGATGTGCTAGTAAGGTTGTTGTCTTGTGACTACTTGGTGGGAGCCTAAAGCATTTGCTCATCCCTTTTAATTTGCTAATGAGTGATGGAAATTGAAATAGCTTGAAAGTGCAAATACATTTAATATTTTTTCTTTTGATTAAATAGCTTGAAAGTGCAACAAAACATGCATATTTATTAGTCATGGAAGTGAATATTGGCAAACACCTAATCTAGAATTCATTTATAGGACAATGGCAAGGGTGGTTTGTGTCCTTTTTCTCACTTGTTTGTAGCTATTGATTTATGTGACACTGTGCTGTTCTGGTGTAATTAAAGCTAGGTATTATGGATTGGAGGTGTATTGAAGCGTTTTTGAAATTTTAATTTACACTTTGTTCGTTATCCTTATTGCAGCTGAGTTATTGACTACTAATAAATTGTCCGAATTGGCGTGCTTGGCATTGTATCTGATGTATGAGAAAAAACAGGGGAAGAAGTCTTTCTGGTATCCGTACATCAGGGAGCTTGATCGTCAACGAGGTAGGGGCCAGCTGTCAGTGGAATCACCTCTTCTATGGTCAAAATCTGAGCTGGATTACCTGTCCGGAAGTCCAATTAAGGTATTCCCCTTTTCTCCCAATTAATTGTACTATATCCATTGTACTGATGAGCAGCAGTATTAGGTTGGTGTTGGTCTAATGCTTGATATTTTTAAAATATAACCAGACTAAATTCTGATGTCTGTGACTTAGGATGAAGTTATTCAAAGGGAAGAAGCAATAAGAAAAGAGTATAAAGAACTTGACACAGTCTGGTTTATGGCAGGTTCTCTATTTCAGGTAATAAAAAATACCCTATAACAAGTTCAGTAGTTATTTACATTTTGACATTTAGTGCTTACATTATATGCATAAATATAATGCAGCAATATCCATATGACATTCCTACTGAAGCCTTTTCATTTGAGATTTTCAAACAAGCCTTTGCTGCTATTCAGTCTTGTGTGGTGCATTTACAGGTAAAGTTTCTTTGTTATCTGATACAGAACTATACAGTTAGTTAAGTATGCAATAAAAAAAAACTCTGAACTAAATAGTGGCTGACCAATCTTGTAAGTCTATTTAGTGAGGTTGTTAAATTTGTTCATGAAATTCAATTACCTTAATTTGAAATGTTGTAATCTTCCATATCATGCCACTGAGCTTTATTTATTGATTTAATTTGTAGATATATTTTAATTTATTGATCTAAGTTGTAGATATATTTTAATTTTAAGTTTTTAACTGATTGTTGGATTTGTCAGATGAAGTGGTGATAATTTATAAATTAGATAGAAAACTTTTCTTTTTTTTTTTTGAACTGCAAATATAATTTATATTAATGGTATAAGTACCAGTGGTACTAGAAGATACAGATTAGGATTGGCTGTTGCAGGGAATTAAACATACGAACAGAATTACATAAAACACAGCCCTGCCCTTCCTAGAAACATTAAATAAATGCTAAAGACATTGCTGAAGCCCACTGGAAAAAAGGGACATTAAAGTCCCTTTCCCACCCCTTCAGCCAGGTCCACATAAGAAAAAGAATACTATCTGCCAGTTTAGAGATATCGAAGGATTGACTATGGAAAATGATATCATTTCTAAGCTTCCAGATTGCTACTGAGTGTATATGAGTTTCAGCATGCATGTATACTATTATTGATCTTATTTTTTACTTTTGCATTATGTAGTAATTTCCTTGCACTCGTTCAATAGTTGCCATTACATTTCATGATTTATCTTTAATTCAACCTTTATCCCTATATGTAAGACATTTTTTGTCTTTATTATTGAATCTATTGATTATGTTTTGACCAAAATATCCTTAATTACTTTACAATAAAGTCTATAAATTAATAAGATAAATTCATTCTCTCTTATGAGGATCGAAGAGAATGATTAACACATTAATTAATTAGGAGGAAAGCTATTAAGTGGAAATATTGGGATGATGAGTCCTAGTAATTTTAAGGGTAGTTTTGGAAAAATAATACAAATTGTTAGAAATTTAATGCCACTAACTAAATCAACTAACTTAATGTGTGAATTAGTTAAAAAAGTCTTACATTTAGGGACGGAGGGAGTATTACATTCTAGACTTCGCATTGATTTAGTGTTCTGCTTCTGCCGTTTAGTATGGGAGTGCATCACTTTTCTTCTGTCTGGACATCAGCTGTTTGCCTTATATAATATGCATGTATTGCTTCCCCTCTCTTTGTGCAAGGGGTGCAAATTGATTGCTTGCCCTTTTTGAAATCAGAAAGTTAGTTTAGCTCGGAGATTTGCTTTAGTTCCCCTGGGACCTCCTTTACTGTCCTACCAAAGCAACTGCAAGGCAATGTTAACTGCTGTTGATGGCGCTGTTGAGCTCGCGGTTGATCGCCCGTATAAAGCTGGGGACCCAATTGTTGTGTGGTATGATACGTACTTCATTTGATTGTATGTAATTTAGAAAAAAGACATGGTTTGGCAAGGACTTTGTTTCTGTATTACGAGCTTCATTATAAGATTTACAGTTGGTCATTTTCAGGTGTGGCCCTCAACCTAACTCAAAGTTGCTTATAAACTATGGTTTTGTTGATGAAAATAATTCCAATGATCGTCTTATAGTTGAGGTACGAGTTGGACATTTACTTTGTTTTGTTAAGCATTTTGTTGTTTAAATTCAAATTTAACCTTGATGATGCAACTGTCCCAGGCAGCTTTAAATACTGAAGATCCACAATATCAAGATAAAAGAATGGTGGCTCAAAGAAATGGAAAGTTATCAGTTCAAGTTTTTCATGTATCAATACTGAACCTACTGTTTTTTTTAGATAAGCACTGAACCTACTGTTGTTGAAGGTTATTTAGTGAATTATCTCATTAATTCCTTAATTCAACCTTTGTGCAGGTATATGCTGGGAAGGAGAGGGAAGCTGTCTTAGATATGCTTCGTTATATGCGTTTGGGCTATGTTTCAGATCCTTCTGAGATGCAGTCTGTCATCTCCTCTCAAGGTCCAGTTTGTCCTGTAAGTTTGTTTCATACAGTGCCTTCATTATTTGAATTTTAAGAATGCTGTGGTCACAGTCCAATATCTATACCAGATACAAGTAAAATAAGTTCCCTTGATGTCCTATCCACTCTTTCATATATTGATTTCATGAAATGATCTTTGGAAGTACTATGACAAGTTAAAACAAGATTTTATTCACTTTTTCTATAAAAAAAAAATTCTCATATAATTAAATAGAAAGTAAATCTTGTGATGTGAAAAGTTGACTCCTTTCATACATTATAGGTAAGCCCTTGTATGGAACGGGCTGCATTGGATCAGTTGGCTGATTATTTCAAGGCACGGCTGGCTGGCTACCCTACAATATTGGCTGAAGATGAATCTATGGTATTGTTTGCATGAATTAGAAGTTGATTAAATGTAATGTATGACTTGTCAACTTTTCATTGATAGTTTATTTATTTCTTTAGCTGACAGATGGTGGTAATCTGAATCCTAAGAAGCGAGTTGCTACCCAATATGTTAGGCTGGAAAAGAAAATGCTTCATGCCTGTTTGCAGGCAACCATTGATTTCATTAACCAGCTTCCAGACCACACCATATCTCCATGCCCTGCTCCCTATGCACCTTTATTGAAATGAAAGGTTCAACTCTCTCTCTCTTTCTCTCTCTCTCTCTCTCTATCTATCTTCTTTTAAACAGCATCACCACGTTCTTAATGAATTGGAAATTTCTGCTGCGAAGTTCCGTAATTTTTGTCCCTCTAATTTGTAGGAACTGGATGTGTATGCAGTCTGAACTGTACAAATATGGATTTGATGAACCAGGTCAGTCAAATTATATATTCTTGATATGCATCCTATTAGAAATCCCCTGAATTAAGGTAATTTGTGCTTTACCCTCTTCAGCTTTGGTCTATATGTGGATGTGGATTAGATAGACTTTAGGATTTGATAAAGATACTCATGATTCTTTAAACTTCTTGCTGTGTGAAAAACACCCTTTGTTAAGCAAACCATTAAATGTCTTCTGACTTGTAAGACAATATTTTTTTTGAAATAAAAAAAATAAAAGTTAGGAAAGAGATAACCTTGTATAATCTTTTTTTTTTTAAAATAAAATGATTGTGCTGTGTTGATTGGTAGTTATCTAATCAGGATTTTTCTTTTCTCACATTTCTAAATGCTTTAGTAGATGCTTATGCATTATGGCTTAGGGTCTATTTGTAATAGTAGACTGATAATTCCCACCTTCTCAGTATCTGAAGGAAAGAACAGTGCATGAAGTTTGATTTTGAAAAACCATGATGCGTAGAATAAAGTAATTTCTGAATACTATGACGGATTTCGTAGGTCAAGTAATTTCTGAATACTATGACGGATTTCGTAGGTCAATTACAAATGCATATAGTTGAATCATGACTCACTAAACAATGATGCAAGAGTTCCGGATTTAAAAGGTTATGGGTCTGCTTTCCCCCCTGAAGATAAAATTTCAATCCGAGTGTTTTCTGCGATGCCCCCTTCAAGTAGGCGTGTTGGTTCATTCCCTAGGTAGGAGGAAAGGAACCATCATTTGAGCAAATTTTTGTATGTCTTACTGTAGTTGTACCGATGATTCTAAGTTTGAGTGTTGGAATGATACTCATCTTTGTAAATGGAAACCTGAATCACAAATTCTAATTCAATTGTGTATATATAGTTCCATGGATTATATAGATCCCTTTATTTTTTTGTAATTTTGTTCGTCAACCCATCTGATTGTAGTTGACTTAAAAGATTGATGGAAAAATGTTGAATGTCACAAGTTATTTTATTGTATGTATTATGCCTAAAAGGGGACACAAAAAAGAGAAGATGGAAAAGGTACAAGACTCCCTGAAAAAAATTTAAATTCACCTCATACTAATGATAGGACAATTTATTTTGTTTTGCACCAACTAGTTAACAACTGACTCCTTTACACTCTTATTTGGAACCTAGGTATGTGGCTCTCACTGCTCCCTTTGCTTTCTCATTTTGACACTTTCAATTCTCTTTCTTCGCTATTTTTGTCTTGTCCGTAGCGCTGCCTCGAGCACTTCTTTGGGCTTTATCTCAATTACCCAAACCCTGTTGTCATTTTTTCTTCTTTTAGGTTACTTTAGTTGGGGTTGCTTGTATACAGAGCCGACCAATTGCTAATTCTTTTTAAATCCTTAAATTAAATAGTGAGTTTTTGTAAGTTGTTTAATTGTTGAATTGAGGAATAATTCACATGTAAAAACCTGTTATTTGTGCTACCTTCTTTTGTAGGTAGTATAGATAGATGGATATAGATATATCTATTTTTTCATTTATTTCGATTTTTTGATCTTATATAGTATTACTAAATGTCTTATTTACTATGTAAATTTTTTATTATATTTTATCTTAAAGAATTAATAATACATGTAAAGTGATAATTGTAAAAAATTAAATATTTTGTATAAAACAAATATTTTTTTTTATCTTGCATTGATATAAGATTACAAAAAAAAACATTTGTATTACTTTTTTTGCAAAATATTTTTTCTAATACGAAATAAATTTTGAAAAAAATAAAAACATAACTAATTTCCATGTATTAGATTATATTAAATAAAAGTTATACAAGTTTTTTAGATAAAAGCTACGCACGTTAAATAATAAAAGCTATATATGTTATTAAAAAATCTATTGTTATTATTAAATAAAGGCTTAATTGCCTTTGTTACCTATTTTTTTATATATTTTTTTAGTAAATTTTACATCCAATAAATTAATTTGGTGCATTTTATTCCTAATTTTTAAAAACTTACAAGCTTTACCTTTCATCATGGCATGTTGACATAAGCTCAATAGTTGAGGGTAAAATTTGTCAAAAAAGAAATAAAATTCGACAAAAATATAAGAGTTTGAGATAAAATTTGTCAAATAAATAATATTATGATCTTATTAAAATGTTTAATGGTGCTTAATTTTAAAAATTTTCTAAGTTTTCTACCATAGGAGCTCTTTTTTTCACCCCATCCATGTTGTCACATGTGGGTGAAAAGAGGAAAGAGAGGGATGGGATTTCTCTTGCTTTTGGCATAACGGGCCAAAGTGGGAGGCCCACACGAAGGGTTATTAGCTCAGTAGTAAAGTGTGTCCTTGATAATTGTGTCGGCTTGGAGTGGAGTGAGACATGTCATTGAATAGCAAGGAGATAGCCACTTCGTTATGAAATTAGAAAAGTTAAGAGCCCTTCATCATTTTGGATAATTTCGAATGAAGATAGGAGAGTGAAAGGACCTCTCATTCACGACACACACACACTATATGTGCAATGTCCACACCAAAGGGTCCCCCTTCAATAAGTTGTCCAATTACGATAGGAAGACTATCCACTTTCTTAGCAAACAAGGCTTCAGTAAGCGGCGGAAAAAGACTCGACATTTAGGTGAGTTGCATGGTGGTGTGGTACGTAGTGGGTTTAGTACTCCCCGCCAAAACGGCTCCTAAACAAATGAAAAGGTGCATGTTTCACTCACGAAGGACTGCCAGTGATATACTGGATTGGAGGAAGGTGGGGATGACGTCAAGTCCGCATGGCCCTTATGGGCCAGGCTACACATGTGCCCAAATAAAATGGGATGAATTAAAAAAAATGTTTTTGATTGATTCAAGGTTCAATGAAACCAAATTCTTTCAAGGCAAAAGGGGGGCTTACTTACAATAATGGATTCTTTCTTCTTCTTCTTTTTTTAAGTAGGGTCCCAGAACGAAAAAAAAGGTGGGGGAACCGGAGTTGTCACAATAGGAAAGAGAAAAAAAATGAGGAACTAGGTCATATGCTCGTCCCCTCTTCTCAACAAAATCCTATAGATAAGAAAGAATCGAAAGCAATCCTTTTCGCAAAGTCTTCTTCATTGCATTAGGTGCCTTTTTATCAACGGGATAGGGAACTAGTCCTCTACGATTGCACGACCATGTCTGACTAGTATCATCAGTCCCTTACTTTCCTTCCCATCCTTTGCTTTAGAATTTGATTAAATAACTCACTAATTGGACAGTGGCACTGGAATGATAGCAAGTATCCCTTCTTCTCTTTCTTAGTATGAAAGAAGTAACTAAGACCCATCTCCCTCACAATCTCCTTTCGCAGATTCTCTTAGAGCAACATCCACATGTTCATAAAGTAGTGACGAAGGGTCAGGTAAAAGTGCTAACATGCAAAGAATGAAAATGCCAACAACCCTCTTTCTATTCCTCATCAGTGTAAGAAGAGGAATCAAGTCATGTAGTCTCCAATCCAATCCTTGGGGATGACAAGGAGTAGGTGTTGGTGCCACACCGAATTGAAAGCATAACCTTAGCAAGTGTAAAAAAGTAATAATTAGCAACAATTTTTTTAAGGCAAATTAGCAATAATTATTATGATACAAAATTTGATTTTTAAATCAAAATACTTGGGGTAATAGATTCAAGGATTAAATACAAATTTGATTTTCTATTTTGTCAAATTTGTAATTTTGGTCCTCCTTCGTTATCCTATGTTAGAAAATTTACTATTCTAATCAAATCTTTAATTTTTCCTATATTTTTATTTCTTATATTTTAATTAATTAATTAATTGATGATATCTTAAATGAATATATTAAGTTTAAGATTCAATTGGATAAAAATAAAAAATAAAACATAAGAAAAATTGAAGAATGAACAAAAATTGTGAATTTTCTAAAATAGAATATCAAATATATCTATTTTAAAATAGATGATCAAAATTGCAAATTAAGAAAAAAAAACTCAATTTATATTTACACAGAGATTCAAATATATAATAATAGAGGGGGAAAATACAAAAATTCAAAATATTAACTTGTAATTTTATCAAAATTAAAGGTGCATGTGCACACCCTCGACTACATGTAGATCAACCACTTACCTCTCTGCTTTGGCAGTTCTTGATGTCTGCGCTCATGGTTATCAAACTCTCGAATTAACTTATAAATTCTTACAAGTTTACGAGTCCATTTACCCTCTCTGAGTTGACTCTCGAGTAAATTCTTTTTTTAGTAAACTATGGGTAGACTCTATAAACTTTAAGCAAACTCGCTAGACTTTCTCGAGTTTACTACCGAGTCAACGAGTCATCAAATTAAAAAAATCAGACCAAAATATAAGTCATTTTGGATTATTTTCTGTCTGTTTAGAGTTCAATATACATTCATTTAGTGTGTTATTCTTAAATACAAAAATTTTCACGTTTAATAACATCAAATCCTTGTTCTCTGATAACATCAAACCTTCAATGAGAATGATATACCACTACTATAACATCTCCAAATTATTATCTAGTAATAATATATTATTAGACTTGATTATTTAAGTATTGTAAAATTTATTATTTACTATATTGTTTTATTATATTGTTGAAATATTTAATTGATATATTATTTATATATTTTATTATTATTTTTATATGAAGTGAATTCTTACGAGTTTACAAATTGAATTCACGAGTTGAGTTTATAAAATTTTGACCGAGTTTAAGTGAACTTTCAAACATGTCTACTCCTACCCTTTGGCAACCGTTTGATGCTGGGGAACAATGGCCTGCTAGATTGATTTGACGTTGGCGACCACTGCCAAAAGATGAGAGGAATGCTATGTTCACTATTTGGAAGAGTCCTGTGGAGCATGTGTCTGTCAAATGGTCTTCACCTACATTCTGGCCCCAGTAAACCACAAGGCTCTTATCGCATTAAATAGTCATGCGTGTCTGCACCTAATTGAGAGATACTAGAGAAAAACGATAAGTAATTGATATCATTAATTAGTGATATAATACGAAAAAAATATAAAAAGAAATTAAAAATGTTAATAGGATTTTTAAGTTAGTATTTAAAGTTGTAAGATCTGAGTTGATACATACTTATTTTTAAATATGAGAATGTTGACAAATTATAATTAAAAAATATTTTAAAATATATAATGGTGTAGTTTTATAACATTTTTTTAATTTTTTTAGTATAAGTGCATTCTTAAATTATAATTAGATAATATTTTAAAATATACCAATAGATATAATTTATTAACACACTCATACTAAAAAATAAAGATATATATATATATATATATATATATATATATATATATAACATTATTTATGACATATATTGTAAGATGTTTGATAGGGTTGTTAGTTTTTAAATTTAAACAAAAAAAATTAGAATAAATGAGTTCTTATAAAAAAATTATAAACAGAACGTATATAAGCAATACATATTATTATGAAAGTTATTTTGTGAGTAGAGGAAATAGATATAGTCATACTAAAAAATAAGTTAAGAACTTAAGTTGAATTTTATTATAAAAGTAAATATTAGTGAGTACATACATATTTTTAATATTATTGACAGTAAACAATAAAAAAAAGGAATTATGAACCAAATTAAATTTTTTAGTTGGAGATACCTTTTATCTTGACTAGTCAAGACTCGAGTCCCGATTAAACAGAGAAGCTTCCTCACATGCGCACTGACTAAGAAATTAAACCAAGGCAACGGACAAATGAATGCGTGGTTCTATCACTTATGTACTGAATGTTAGATAGAGATGAAATATAAGTTCTTGACGAAGAATGTGTGTAGGGAGCAACTACACGTATCCACGTAGGTTATATTTGAAAAGAAATTTCAGTACATTTTTAATTTTTTATTAATTAAAAATTTTGTTTGATTATTTAATAAATAATTATTTTTTAATATATTTTAGCATTTTATGGAATATTTTTTCAAATATTAACTTGTATCTTCTAATTTTGTATATTTATTTTCCTTTTATTCTTAAACCTTATATATTTATTAGATTTTCTTTTAATTTTTTATATGATATAAGATATTATTATATTTTTTTATCTTCTTCACCCGTAAGGAAATATTTTTTTTTTTAATCTTTTTTTACATAAGGTAGGGTTCTCTCTTTTTTATCTTTTTATTATCGAAAACGAATCGTACGAAATATGTGGAGCGAAATATCTCACGAATAGACGTGGCTGATTTCTGCTTTATCCCAAAATTACTACCTTTTCTTTGTTTTATTAAAAATCCAATCAAAGCATCACCGCTTGATTTCGTCAATTTCGTGCATAAATAATTCGTACTAGCACTCGTTTATTCAAACCGTTATAGTATTTTACAATATTTATTTTATTATTTCATTTTCAGCTTATAATTCAAGATATTGATATTGTTAGATAATAGGTTTATTTATTTAATATTTTAATATTAAATTATTTATTTTAATCATTATTCTATTCACATTATTTTTCTATTATTTTTAATATTATACTTCAAGATATTTTAACTAATATATGAATTAACTTAATGAAAATTTAATATCTATTTAAAAAGAATGTTATTTTTACTTATTTAAATGAGAAAAAAAATTTTATAGTAACAATATAAGAAATTTTATATCGTCATCTAATTATAATTTATCATGTATGATAAGTTTGTTGATTTTTATTATAATTACTTTAAAAGTTATATTAACAATAATTTGTGATTGAACAACAAAATATTTTTTGTATGATCATTAAATTCTATTTAAATTTGATTTAAATATTTTAGGATATGATATAAGATGAATAAAAAAACATAATATGTAAAAGTTACAATAATTGAAAGTAAAAAAATATAATTCAAATAATTTATTTATAAATAAAAAATTACAAGTTTTAAAAATTAATTAAAAACTTAAATTATAAATACTCCAAAATATATTTTTGTAAAATAAAATTAAAATTTATATAAAAGTTTCACATAAATATATCAATTTTTAAATATTGTATTTATTAACTATAACATGTAGTCAAATTATTAAGTATAGAAATTAAGAGATAAATTATTTTTCTAACTTGTTACATAATATAGGAAAATAATTTGACTAGTTATTTCCTCTTTCCGAGTCAAGTGGACCACGACAAAGACCAAGACTCCTTGTTCATTTGGTTTGTCTTGAATCCAACCTACGGGGAAAGAGTCTTCGATAACTGCGTGTTTTGCGGGGGGAAATGCCATGAAGGTAAGATCATTACATGAGATTTTAGGCAAGAAGGACGGGGACCATTTTATCTAGGTAAATGTATTAGCTAAATAGTCAAATTTATTTTATAAAAGTATGATGTGGTGATAAAATAATTCTTGAAAAATAAAAAATTTAAATTTTATTTTGAATGTGTAAAAGTGTAACAAATTAATTTTTTAATGTATAAAAAGTATGACAAATTTATCTTATTATTAAGTCTTCTATGTTAACTCAAGTGTTTATATCTACATGACACCTTTAGATCCAATTGTCATTAAAAAGAACCTCATTGTACTTTGTACTGCTTAAACGGTGGGACTAATTTCAGCATATTATTGATTGACTCATTTGTTAGTTTAAAAAAATTTAATAAATTTAGTAAATAGTCAAATTCATCCTCGGAAGTATGAGGCATTCACAAATTGGTTTCGAAAAGAAAAAAAATTCAAATTTAGTCCTTGAATATAAAAAAGTGTAACAAATTAATCCAACAGACAATTTAATGACAAATTAGTTCCTAAACTACACAATTTAATATCAAATTGGTCCAAAAAAATATAACATATTATCAAATTGATCTTTGAACATTACAATTTAATGACAAAATAGTCTCACAAATTTAACAATATGACTAATTTGTTGTATTTTTTGCATATTCAGGGATTAAATTTGTGTTTTTCATCTTTCAAGAACCAATTTGTCATTGCATCATGTTTTCCAAATAGGCTAGTTATTTTTTTTAAAAATTTAGTATATGAACTCATATTTTTAATTTTTTTAATCTTGGTCCTTAAATATACTTTTAATTTTTTAATTAAGTCATGAAAAAAAAAAATAGTTCATGAAAAAAAAATCGTTGGGGTGTTACACCTATATATAACTTGTGATAATAGTTCATGAAAAAAAATTGGTTACATTTTTTGATATATTTGATCCAAATGTTATACAAGTATAAGACTGTACAGTTGATGATGATTTAAAAGAATTAATTGGTACTACCTATATCATCAGTATGCATTTACTTTTCGATAGTCCATCATTTAAGAACTTCATAGTTAAGTATCTTGGCTTGGAGCAATTATGGAATAGGTGACCTTCTAAGAAGTTTTTCGGGAAGCATGTGAGTGAGGACAAAACATGTTGAAAAGTGTTGTGTTGGTTTGTGGGAATAGTCATTGTCCTGGAAGCAGTCAAAGTAAATTGTCGGGGTATTGGAAATGGCTACCTATGAAGGATTCTGATAACAAGGAGTTGAGTGAAGTGTCACCTTGTGAAGTGTCATAGTATGGGAGTCACCGAGAAGTCGACTATTAGGGATGTTATAGAATTGGTAACAAGAAGGTGAAAAATATGAAGGACAAAGAATAGAAATGAAAGAATATGGTAATGTTTATGCTAATAATACATGTAACATGAGACTTAATTGAAAATTCGAAAGTATTTTCAGGGACCAAAATGACCTTATGTGGTTAAGTTTAGTGACCAAAATGTCAATAAGTGATTAAGTTCAGGGACCAAGTTGTTAAGTTCAAAGACTAAATAAAAAAAATTAACAATTTTTAAAATCGACAAATTAGCCCATCAACAACTTGCTGGAAAATTAGTCTCACTGAATAAGCAGCATACTTGGCATTCTTTTCGATGACAATTGGTTCTAGAGGTGCCTCATAGGCGTGGACATTTGAGTGAACAGAGGACACTTAATGGTAGGACGAATTAGTTACACTTTTTACAAATTCGGGGATTAATTTTTTTTTTCATCTTTCAAGGATTAATCTATTACCATGTCACACTTTTAGGGACCAAATGAGTATTTATCCATTTTATTTATCTATACTTAAGTATGTTTGGTCTGATTTTTTTTAACTTAAAAAAGTAACTTTTAAGATAAAAATAAAATTAATAATTTAAAAAAAGTAAGCATAAGTTCTTTGTCAAATTTCACATTTTTTAAGTTTAAAAACTTCTTTTAAGCTACAAGTTATTTGAAAAAAAATTTAGGCTTAAATATATTTTTTATCCCTAATAAATATTCAATTTTTTTGTTTGCTCCCTAATAAATTTTTGCTTTGCATTGAGCCCCTAATAAAATAATACTTTATTTTTTTATCCTTGATATTTTGTATTAGTCCCCAATAAATTAGAAAATTTTGTATTTGCTTCCTAATAAATTAACAAATTTTGTTTTAGTCTATACTAATAACAAATGGGAAATGTTTATCATGGAGCAAACACAAAATTTGTTAATTTATTAAGAGCTAAAAATAAGTGTCAAGAATAAAAAACAAAATTATTATTTTATTAGATACTCATCGCAAAACATAAATTTATTAGGGAACAAATACAAAATCAGATATTTATTATGGATCAAAAATATATTTAAGCCTTTTTTTTAAACTTCAATTTAATATAAAATTGTTCATTTCTTCCAAGGAACAAAAATATTCATAAAATAAAAAATTGTGTACAATGAATTTAATGTATATAAATTATTTTAATGATGATAAAAATAAATAAAAGTATTGAAATACAAATATTCAAAAATGTTAAAAATACTTTTGCTAATAAAATTTTATTTTAATGATTATTTTCCAATAATATTAGGCTAAATTACAATTTGGTCTCTTATAATTTCTAATCCGTTATTTTGATCCACCTATTTCTAAATCAAAAAATTTAGCTTAAATATTTTTTAGAATAAGAAATTTTGTTCATTTCATTAGTTGACCATCCAAAATTGACTTTAATGTGTTATATTGATACTAGTGTGACCGTTGTGTATGTAGTGTGACCGTTGTGTATGTTATTAGCATCATGTTTATATGACAAGGGTTAAATAAAGTGAAAAATAAAATGTTTTTGGTAGGAATTGACTTATTATCTTTTATATAATATGACAACGCCATAACTCATTATGTCATTTGTTTTTGTTTTGTTTGGCTAATTTTGCAAACAATGTTTTTTTATGTATCTTTATGTGGAGAGTTATTAATTTTTTTAATTATAAAATTTATAAATTAAACAAATTTATTTAATATATTAATCTTTTTAAGCAATTTAATATAATTTAAATAACAAAATAAATTTATGTAATTTGTATAAATTACTTAAAATATTTATCTAAATAATTTACAGATTATTTATGTGATTTTCTTGATTTATATAATTGGAATAAAAAAATATTTATTAAATAATTTTTTATATTTAAAATGAAAATATTAAAATGTAAATTTTCTAAAAAAAATTAAATATTTAAATTTTATTAATTTTAATAATTAGAATAAAAATGATTTACATATTAAAACCAATTTACATAATTTGTACAACTTACATAAAATAATTTACATAGTTATGAAATCAAATTATATTTTATAATTAGAATAAAAAAGAACATTTTTTCATATTATAATTCTATGAATTTTATATTAAAATAAGTTGGAATAATTAAAATAAAAATATGTTAAATTATACAAAATAAAAGTAAAAATATTTTTATATTAAATAAATTTGTTTAACTTGTAAATTTTTATAACAAAATAATAATAATTCTTGATGTAGTGATACATAGAAAACATTGTTTACAAACTTAATGATAAACCGAATTTTGATTACCTTTTTGTGTGTAGTTCTAGTCTAGTTTTATGCATTTATTATATTTTGTTGCCAGAATTCACAGATTTTAGTTAGTTTGTATTAGATAGATGATCCTAGAGTGTTTTAAGAAAAGAAAAAAGACTCCAAACAGGCTAAAGCAATTATGGTTGTGATGAATTTTGTATGCAACAAATGATTTTGTACACAACGTCATGTATGACCATGGATTTCATTATGATGGTGATGTTTTCATCACTGCTGAGCGTCAATTTGGCTATGAACTTTCATTATGGTTGTGATGAATTAATCATAACCATGATGAATTTTGTACACAGACAATAATTTTGTATGCGCATGATGATTTTGTACGCATTTAAGCTGAAGAGTTATCTTTAGGAAAAAAGTGCATGGATATGATCAGTGGCGGAGCTTACAGATTTTTTTTTTGAGGGGGCCAAAATAAAAGTGACATTCAAATACTTAAAATTCAACTTACATATAACTAAATGTAATTTGTACTCATAAATATGCTATCATGGTCATTAATACAAAAGTGAACACACAATGTAATACAACAATTAGTATACAAAAACAATCACATCTACTTAAAACATTGCCTTCTGTTCCTTTAAATGCTTGAACTCATCAATAATTTAATCATAACTAAAGTTTTCAGCTATTTCTTTTTCAATATAAATAACCATATTATGTACAAGAAATTCATCTTTCATCCTTTCACACAATCTACTTTTGATGATTTTCATTGTTGAAAAAGATCTTTTTGTTGTAGCTATAGAAATTGGAAGAGTTAAGATAAGATGAACTAATTGATCAATCGAATAAAATGTATTTGAGTGCCCTATTCTTCCCAATGATTGACACAAAGCATGGTGGATAACTTCTTTAATTCTAGATGAGTAGGAGCAACCACAATAAAAAGTGAAGTTGAAATTTCTAACTAATCTTCTCTTGTTTACTAAAATTAAAGGATAAAATTTGTTCACAATAGTGCATATATCATCAACATTGAAAGTTGTATAAAAATATCTTAGGAACTAAAACACAGATTAAAGTTAAAACTTCCATTGTTTGCTCACTAAACCTAGCATTTAACTCCTGCAATTGCTTATCAACTGCAATAAAAATTGTGTTCACTCTGAAATGATGTTCTATTGTGATATGATCTTTTTGATATCGAGAGCGCCCATGATGTGCTACATAGGTACCATTGAAATCAGGAATATAAATGTCATGTTGCTCACAAAACAATACCACATCTTTCAGCAAAGCTTGCCAACCATCATCTTTTAACTTTTGAATTAACACTTTAGTAGAATGGACATGCTGCATAACATTAAGTGTATCTTGAGATTGTTGTTGCAAAGCTTGACAAAGACAATCAGTAATCCCTACAATCTCTTTCATCATGTGTAAAATCAATATGAACTCAAATGAAGACAAAAAATTATAAGCAACATCAATAACTCCCTTTTGAGAATAAGTTGATCCATCAACTATAATTCTTTGGAGAACCACACAAGATGCATTGTACATTTTCATCATAATACAAATAAAATGAAAATATGAACTCCAACGAGTATCTCTAACTCGTTTTAAAGTGCCAATTTAGTTTTTTCCTTTACTTGTTTCAAGTTCACCACTCACTACTACGAAAAACAGCGTCTACGTCGATTAATTTGGGCATTCTACGACGGTTCCACAAAAAGTTGTCTTAGAAAAAGGTATCATCTTAAAAAAGTCCACCCTTTTAAGACAGTTTACTAGAATGTATTTTTTTTAAAAAAAAATAAATATATTGAGGATTCTAAGACGATTTTTTGAGAA
Source organism: Glycine soja (assembly GCF_004193775.1). Classification (NCBI taxonomy): domain Eukaryota; kingdom Viridiplantae; phylum Streptophyta; class Magnoliopsida; order Fabales; family Fabaceae; genus Glycine; species Glycine soja. Next base: position 8,870,712 of record NC_041006.1, on the reverse strand, counting down.
AACCGTCTTACAATGTATTTTTTTTTTAAAAAAAATTAAAATATTTTGAGGATTCTAAAACGGTTTTACATTATAAGACGATTTTTCAGAGAACTTGTCTTAGAATTTATTTTTTTAAAAAAAATTAAAAATATTTTAAGGATTCTAAGACGGTTTTCTCAAAAAATCGTGTAGACATTCTAAGACGATTTTTCAGAGAACCGTCTTAGAATGTGTTTCTTTTAAAAAAATTAAAAATTTCATATACATTTTTTGCAATCAATCTCAGATTTTTTGAAATAATAATAATAATAATATACTCAAGGTAAGAAAGATATCTCTGGTTTTCACATATTCTAAGTAGGAAGGAGGTTTTGTTCAGATCCAAATCCTGACAGCTCAATTGATCTTCAACATTCAAATTTAAAGAATTGTAAACAACACCACTTATAGAAATAACACAAACCTTATTTATGTAAAAGGATGAAGGAAGAAAAAGTTATTAGCACAAGAGGGTGTAATAATTGAAAAAGGATGAGGGAAAAAGGAAAAAAAAGATAATGGATTTGAATTTCTTTAAATTGACATTTCTAATAAAATTAATAAATTAACATTTATTCATGAAAAAAATTTGAAGAAAAGTTTACCTTAGAGACCACGTGACAGCCCACAACAACTCATCCATGTATCCACTCACCGATTGTAGTATTATGGTATATGCTTGTGGACAAATACTTGATAAGACAATGTTAGTATGGTAGGACTCGAGACACAAGGTCTGTAAATAGAAAAGCCTACTGTTATGCATTGTTAAACTAATAGCAACCTAATTCATTCCATCATGGCCCTTCTTTATACTGTCAATGCCATATCAATTTCCGTAGAATGAGATATTGGTACTTTTATTCTATTTTTATTTTTACATAATGGCCCTTCTTTATACTATCAATGCCATATCAATTTTTGTATACTAAGGTGTGTGCATGGATTCATAAGAGAATATGCAACTCCAACCACTCAAAGACAAGTGTTCCACTCCACTGTCTACAAATGTCTAAAATCAAATGTAAGTATAAAGGAACCAAAGCACACTCACTAGTCACTAGTTTTTTGTCTTGTCATATGGTTCCAACAACTTAGGATTCGTCAAGACAAAGCCAATAATATGAATACTTCTACATCTTTTTTTTTATAATTTTTTTTTCTCTATCGGTCACATAAGCACCAAAACTTACTAGACAAGACAAAACAGAATGTGTTCTTATTCTATTCCTTTCTTTAAAAAAATAAAAAACAAAGGACTTGAAGAAGAACATCTTTCCATTATTATTCTTTTTCTTGAATGTATCTGCAACATATCTTGCTATGCATAAGCTACACCAAAAACAATATTGAAACTAATGGGGATTCCTAAACTTACTCTCTACTACTTAAAGAGTCATCTACAGGTAAAAAATTATTTCAACTACCAATATAATTAAGAAAAGGTTTATTTAATTTTGGATATATTATTTATTTAAATTACCAGTATAATTGTGATAATGTTATGTAAAGACTAGTGGAAGAGAACAACTAGACACATGATGGTTCTAATTATTTGTAAATGGTTGGTTTAGATTTTTAATGTTCCTTTCAAGACATGAAAACAAAATCAATCTTTTGAAACTTGGACTAAATATCTATTAATTATATAGTAGAACTTGCTCACTATTTTGTTTTAACGGAAAACCAATTAGCTTTTGTAAGAAAAGTAAATTTAAATGGCATCAAAACCTCATTCTAATCACTAACATTCATAAGGGGTTGATGTGCCATTATTTTCTCCTATTTCTTAACCCTTTTTGCACCATTTTAAGTACTGATTAATCTTAATTGTCAAATTAATTAGGCAATTTTATTATTTGGGCCCATTCAGCTAATTTGATGTTTTTAATCTAATTTCAGGAATTAATGAAGCATTGGGCTTGGACTTGAAGATGACACTATTTTATTCTACAAAATTGTATCTTATCTAGACTTTATTTTATCTAGATATTATTTAGATTTGATCTCATCTAGATATTATTTCATCTAGATCTTATCTTATCTTATTTTATCTAGATTTGATTTTATTTTATTTATGGACTTGGATTTAAAACAGATTTGTAAGCTTTGGGGCTGGAAAACTATATAACAACACCAAGGTTTTAGTTTAGGCCCTCTCTCTTTGCTCTTTCTCCTTTATTTTCGTTTTTGCAATTCCAGTTCTGACTTTTCATTTCAGCAATAAAATTTCGTTCTTCAATTCATAATTTCGTTCTCTATTGATTAATGGAAGGCTAAGTCTCCAGCGTTGTTTTCTCTTGAGGATCAAGCACAGTTCTCTTTGAGGTTCTATTATTACTGTTAAATTCTGTTCAGTTTTTCCTCTTCACTAATTACTCTGAATTTGTTGCTATTAATTCTGTTAGTGTTTAATTCTTTCGTGTTGTGTTAGTATTGTTTAGTACCTTGTTATTTTGTTTATTGTGTGTTCTGTTTTAGTTTTTCTGTTTCAGTTTTGATGTTTTGCTGTGAATAGTATTTTACGACGGATTTAGCGACCACTTTTGCTGAAGAGAACACTTGCGGGAAAACAAGGTAGTAGTAGAAATCCCTTAGCGACAGATTTTAGAGACCACACTTGCTGAATTAATTGGGATTTTTTTGTTTTGGTAGCTATAGTTGTTATTTTTGGCTTAATTTTTTTGTGGTCACTTCTTTTGGTCCATATTTTGTGGGAAAAATAGCTGGAGCCCTTAGTTTGGTCAGATTTGAAAGTTCCAAAAAAGTAGCAAATTTGATTTTTGTCAAAACTTCAAACGGCCATAACTTTTGCTCCGGTTATCAGAATCTCAATTATTATATATGTATTTGGGGTAGAAAAAACTTTCCGATGCTGTGGTAGCCGGCCATAGGCCGGCTGAGGTCTCCTTCTTCCAAAAATTGCGATTTTGTCAAAAGTTTTTTATTTTCCAAGTATTATTCTCTTATTTTTCTCAACTTATCATTTTTAGCTTCTATAGTTAGACTTTGAATTTTTGTATGAAATTTTTTGTGTTATCTTCTCATCATTTTATAAGGTTGCTCACAAAATTTCAAGTCATTTGGATATCATTTAATGGTAGTTGTAGTTCAAACCTACACTGTTACTTGCATAAGAAGGCAACTAGCTGTGCATGCTGAATATAGTGTATGACTAGAGACAATCCATCTGACTTACAACCCTTTGATTCTGAGATAGATAGGACATTTCATAGATTATTTAGACATCATTTAGTGCCTTTTGAGCATCCTGAGCATTCTGTTATTGGTGATTTTGAGCATTATTATTTTGAACATTTTGATTTTGAACATTCTGATAACATGGCACAACCTCCACCCCGTGAGAGGACTCTAAGGGAACTGGCTGCACCTGATTTCACCTATGAAAGCTTGTGCATCCAATATCCTAATGAGGATGTTCCATATGTTCTTAAAACTGGACTAATCCCTTTGCTCCCAAAGTTTCATGGCCTTGCAGGTGAAGACCCGCACAAACATTTGAAAGAATTCCATATTGTCTGCTCCACCATGAAACCCCCAAATGTCTAGGAGGATCACATATTTCTGAAGGTCTTTCCTCATTCTTTAGAGGGAGTGGCAAATGACTGACTTTATTACCTTGCTCCACGATCCATCACGAGCTGGGATGACCTCAAGAGAGTATTCTCAGAAAAAATTTTCCTTGCTTTCAGGACCACGACCATCAGAAAAGATATTTTAGGAATTAGGCAACTCAGTGGAGAGAGCTTATATGAATGATGTGAGAGATTTAAGAAACTATGTGCCAGTTGTCCTCACCACCAGATTTCTGAGCAGCTTCTTCTCCAATATTTTTATGAAGGACTCAGTAACATGGAGAGAAGTATGATAGATGCTGCCAGTGGTGGAGCCCTTGGAGACATGATCCCTACTGAAGCCAGAAATTTAATTAAGAAGATGGCTTCAAACTCCCAGCAATTTAGTGCCAGAAGTGATGCTATTGTCATTAGAGGAGTGCATGAAGTAGCCACGAATTCATCTTCATCAGCCGAGACTAAGAAGCTTGAAGGTAAACTAGATGCCTTGGTTAACCTGGTAACCCAACTGACCGTGAATCAAAATATGCACATGTCGCCAGACTCTGTGGTTTATGCTCATCTGTCGACCGCCACACAGACCTTTGCCCTTCTGTGCAACAATCTGAAGCAATTGAACAGCCTGAAGCTTATGCTGCAAACATCTACAACATACCTCCTCAACCTCAACAGCAAAATCAGCCGCAACAGAACAATTATGACCTCTCCAGCAACAGGTACAATCCTGGGTGGAGGAATCATCCCAACCTTAGATGGTCGAATCCTTCACAACAGCAGCAACAACAACCTTATTTTCAAAATGTTGTTGGCCCATGCAGACCATACATTCCTCCACCAATCCAGTAGCAACAATAGCAACAGCCCCAGAAACAACAAACAGTTGAGGCCCCTCCGCAACTTTCCCTTGAAGAACTTGTGAGGCAAATGACTATGCAAAACATGCAGTTTCAACAAGAGACCAGAGCCTCCATTCAGAGCTTAACCAATCAGATGGGACAATTGGCTACATAGTTAAATCAACAACAGTCCCAGAATTCTGACAGATTACCTTCTCAATCTGTCCAGAATCCCAAAAATATGAGTGTCATTGCATTGAGGTCAGGAAAACAGTGTCAAGAACCTCAACCAGTAACATCTTCCTCATCCGCAAATGAACCTGCCCAACTTCACTCTACTCCAGAAAAAGATGATGACAAAAATTTAAAGAGTAAGTTACCTAACAATTTCTATACAGGTGAATCTAAAGAGAAGCAGCATATCCCTCTTCCATTCCCTCCAAGAGCAATTTCCAACAAAAAAATGGAAGAGATAGAGAATGAGATCTTGGATACATTTAGAAAAGTAGAAGTAAGCATACCTCTGCTAGATGCAATAAAGCAAATTCCAAGATATGCTAAATTCTTGAAGGAGTTGTGCACTAATAAGCGGAAGCTTAAAGGAAGTGAAAGAATTAGTATGGGTAGAAATGTCTCCGCATTGATTGGTAAATCTGTTCCCCAAATCCTTGAAAAATGTAAAGATCCAGGTACATTCAGCATACCTTGTATTATAGGGAACAGTAAGTTTGACAATGCCATGCTAGATTTAGGAGCTTCTGTTAGTGTGATGCCTCTGTCTATTTTTAATTCTCTATCTCTTGGTCCCTTACAGTCAACTGATGTGGTAATTCATTTAGCTAATAGAAGTGTTGTCTATCCTGCTGGTTTCATAGAGGATGTCTTAGTTAGAGTTGGTGAACTGATTTTCCCTGTTGATTTTTATATTTTGAATATGGAGGATGGATTTTCTAAAGGATCAGTTCCCATCATTCTAGGCAGACCTTTTATGAAAACTGCTAGAACTAAGATAGATGTATATTCATGCACACTATCTATGAAGTTTGGTGATATAACCGTTCATTTTAATATTCTTGATGCTATGAAACATCCATCTGAAGATCTTTCTGTATTTCGTGTTGAAATAATTGACCATATTGTTGATGAATACTTGACTGATCTTCATTCTAATCTATATGCCTGTCACTCTTAATGCATTGAATCTGAATTTGTACTTGATAATATGTCTAAATTTGATGTTGAGAGTGAATCTGAAATTGATATTAATTACATGTCTGGTGATGTTTTACCTCTTGAGATTGATTTTCTAGAGTCAGATAGAACTAACCATGTTTCAGGAAGTACACATACCTCTGACTTTCTTTATGAGGTACAGGTTGAGAAACCATCTCTTTCTACCATTATACAGCCGCCCACACCAGAATTGAAGCCTCTTCCATCAAATTTAAAATATGCTTACTTAGATGAGAGCAAAAGTTTTCCAGTAATCATATCTGCCTCCCTTGCTGATGAGCAAGAGGAGAAATTGTTATCAGTTCTCAAGAAGCATAAGAAGGCTATAGGCTGGACCCTGGCCGACATTCCTGGTATTAGCCCATCCACATGTATGCATCGAATAAATTTAGAGGATGAGGTTAAACTAGTAAGACAACCACAAAGAAGACTCAACTCGGTGATTCTTGATGTAGTGAAGAAGGAGGTAACCAAGCTTTTGCAAGCTGGAATCATTTATCCTATCTCCGACAGCCAATGGGCGAGTCCCGTCCAGGTAGTCCCGAAGAAAACCGGCCTCACCGTGATAAAAAATGAGAAGGAGGAGTTGATTCCTACTCGGGTGCAGAACAGTTGGAGAGTCTGCATCGACTATAGGAGGCTGAACCAGGTTACCAAAAAGGACCATTTTCCCCTGCCATTCATTGACCAGATGCTTGAACGCTTGGCAGGTAAATCTCACTACTATTTCCTTGATGATTTTTTTGGTTATATGCAAATCACTATTTCTCCTGAGGATTAGGAAAAGACCACATTCACCTGCCCCTTCGGCACTTTTGCCTATAGGAGGATGCCTTTCGGCCTGTGCAATCCCCCTGGTACCTTCCAGCGGTGCATGATTAGTATTTTTAGTGATTTTTAGAAAATTGCATAGAGGTGTTTATGGATGATTTCACTATATATGGATCCTCTTTTGATGTTTGTTTGGATAGTCTGGAAAGGGTTTTGAATAGATGCAATGAAACTAACCTTGTTCTAAATTGTGAAAAATGTCATTTTATGGTTGAGCAAGGTATAGTTTTAGGCCACATTATTTCCAATAAGGGCATTGAAGTAGATCCTGCAAAAATTTCTGTTATTTCACAATTTCCTTACCCCTCTTACGTGCGAGATGTGCGATCTTTTCTTGGTCATGCAGGATTCTACAGGCGCTTTATAAGAGATTTTAGCAAAGTAGCCCTTCCACTATCCAACTTGTTGCAAAAGGAGGTGAAGTTTGACTTAAATGATAAATGCAAGGAGGCTTTTGATTGCCTCAAAAGAACACTGACTACCTCCCCCATCATCCAGGCACCCGACTGGACAACCCATTTTGAGCTTATGTGTGATGCATCAAATTATGCATTGGGGGCTGTCCTTGCTCAGAAAATTGATAAATTGCCTAGGGTGATATATTATGCTTCTAGGACTTTAGATGCTGCCTAAGCGAATTATACTACTACCGAGAAAGAGCTACTAGCCATAGTTTTTTCTCTTGAAAAATTTCGTTCTTATTTGCTTGGTACTCGCATTATTGTTTATACTGACCATGCAGCTTTAAAGTACTTGTTGAAGAAGGCTGATTCAAAGCCTAGGTTGATCCGATGGATGCTCTGGCTCCAAGAATTTGACTTGGAGATCCGTGATAGGAGAGAAACACAAAATTTAGTTGCTGATCATTTGAGTCGGATCAAACGTGTGTCTGATGAGGACTCACCCATTCGGGATGATTTCCCGGATGATCATTTATATATATTGTATAGTATTTCTGATTCTCTTTCTACTCCCTGGTTTGCTAACATTGTCAATTATTTAGTTGCTTATATTTTTCCTCCCTTAGCATCTAAGGCTCAAAAAGATAAAATTAAAAGTGATGCTAAGCATTTTATTTGGGATGACCCCTACTTGTGAAAATTGTGCAGTGATCAGGTCATTAGACGATGCATTCCAGATCATGAGACTGACTCAGTCCTGCAATTCTGTCATTCTTCTAATCCGGGAGGTCATCTGGGTGTTCAAAGGACAGGCCAAAAAGTGCTTGACTGTGGCTTTTATTGGCCCACTATCTTTAAAGATGCGTGGAAGATTTGTAGCACTTGTAAGCAGTGTTAGAGAGCAGGAAGTGCACTTACATGGCGACAACAAATGCCTCAGCAACCTATGCTATTTTGTGAGGTGTTTGATGTCTGAGGTATAGATTTCATGGGCTCTTTTCGTGTATCTTTTGGTTATGTTTACATTCTCCTTGCAGTTGATTATGTTTCAAAATGGGTGGAAGCCAAGCCCACTAGAACTAATGATGCTAAGGTTGTTGTAGATTTTGTCAGATCTAATCTGTTTTGCAGGTTTTGAGTACCTAAAGCAATCGTTAGTGATCAAGGAACCCATTTTTGCAACAAATCAATGCATGCCTTGCTTAAAAAGTACGGGGTTGTCCATAGGGTATCCACACCATACCACCCCCAAACCAATGGACAGACAGAAATTTCTAACAGGGAGATCTAGAGAATTTTAGAGAAGATTGTGCAGCCAAGCAGGAAAGATTGGAGTACTAGACTAGATGATGCTCTTTGGGCACATAGGACTGCCTACAAAGCACCCGTAGGAATGTCTCCTTATCGGGTTGTCTTTGGAAAGGCATGTCATTTTCCAGTTGAAATTGAGCACAAAGCATACTGGGCAATGAAGACCTGCAACTTCTCTATGGATCAAGCTGGTGAGGAAAGAAAGTTGCAACTGAGTGAGTTAGATGAGATCCGCCTAGAAGCGTATGAGAATGGCAAGTTCTACAAAGAAAAGACCAAGAAGTTCCATGATAGCATGATAATTAAGAAGGACTTCATGGTTGGGCAAAAAGTGTTATTGTATAATTCTAAGCTCGGACTCATGAGTGGTAAGTTGAGGTCTAAGTGGATTGGTCCTTTTCAAGGTTATCAATATCGAGAGTCTACGTAGACTCGTGAGAGCTCTACGAGTTGACTCGTAAACTCAACTCGTAAGAGTCTACTTTGTAAAAAAAAAATGGATAAGTAAATATATTCAAAATGCACCAATTTGCAAACAAATGACAATAAACTCATAGTTCATAGTTCATACTTCATATTAGTCTATTACGAAACATAAGTGTTCAAAATTAAAACATTTAAATAATTAAAAAAAGCACAAATGTCTTCAAAGAAGCATGTCCAATCCTCTAATTGGATCATCTCCATGAATATCATCACTTTCATCACCATCTCCATCATCATCAAGGTCTTCCTCAGACTGTTTATCATCATCATTAGGTTCCAAGAAAATTAAATTATCTAGATCAAAAGCATCTACAACTGGATCATTTGAACTTCCTCCAACATCTCCCACTAATTCAACATTGTCACCATGACCTTCAGCTTGAGGTTGCTCATCCTCATCATTATATCCCTCTTCAGTTATCCATTCATTGTCAGATTCAATCTCATCAAATGGAAGAGCAATACTTTTTCTATTTTGTTTACTTTTTAACTTCAAGTTATACTTGACATAAACCAAGTCATTCATTTTCTTTTGTTGTAATCGATTTCTTCTCTATGTATGAACCTATAATTAAAAATCAAATTTTAATTACTATCTAAACCAGTAAACCAAATAAGTAAAATTATCAAACAAATAAAATAAAGTAATAAGGTTTAATTGAATTACCATTTCAAATGAGCTCCAATTACACTCACACCCAGAAGAGCTACAAGTCAAGCTCAAAACACGAATAGCAAATCTCCTCAACTCTGGAGTTCCATCACCAAACATCTCCCACCATTCTCCAGGTTGCATGATTTTTCTACTGTCCTTTGCCTCTTCCATAGAGAAAAGCCCTCTAGCAAAATGAAACTCAACAAGTTGCAAATTAATTTTTTTCCTTTCTGCAACATCCTTGACCAATCTTCTCATACATGTGTGCAACCCTTCTTTCACCTGAAGGTCATCATGTCTGAAAGTAGGTTCATAGTGCAGGTGAGAATTAAGATAATATGCAGCTGCATGAAAAGGCCTGTGAAGCTGATGATCCCACCTCTCATCAATAATTTTCCAAACAGGCTCATAGCTACATAGTAAATAGATATCAAATATGCTATATTAGAAATAGTTAAAACTTAAAATAATACACAAGCAAATTTTAAATCTAAGAAAGTTTAGAAATTATACCTTTTCTTAGTGTTATTAAAGTTGCATTTTATCTTCTCTTTTGCATTTTCCATCTCCTCATATATGAAACCCATGGCGGGTTTTACATCTGAATCCACCAATCGAAGGACCACCATAAGAGGGGCAGCAACTTTGAGGCACATGGTTACGTTCTTCCAAAATCGACTATCCAAAGCCATATTCTGTACTTTTCTTCCCTCTTGTGAAGTTCCAAACTTGCTTGTTTTCCACTCTTCAGAGCTAAACATGCTCATTAATGATGCTTTCAATTCATGAAGGCAAGCTAAAGTTAAATAAGCTGTGGCAAATCTAGTCATACCAGGCCTAATCAAGTCTCTTCCATTTGTGAACTTCTTCATGATGCTAATCAACATTGTTCTACCATAAATGTAGGTGGTGATCCTTCTTCCCTTTGTTATAGTAGTCTGATGAACCTTCAAATGTTTCTCAAAATCTTCAAATATTAAATCAATGCAATGAGCAGCACATGGGGTCCAATACAAATTCTCTCGTTTATGCATCAATAATTCTCCAGCTGCTTTGTAATTTGCAGCATTATCAGTTATCACCTGCACTACATTCTCCTCTCCAACAAAATCCACTACATCATCCAACATCTTCAACACTTTGTCAGCTGTTTTTGAGATGTCTGAGGTATCCAATGAATAAAGAAATACAGTCCCTTTTGGACTGTTCACCAAAAAATTACAAATTGAACGTCTTTTTTTATCGGTCCACCCATCAGACATAATTGAGCAACCAGTTTTCTTCCACTCATCCCTAAATTCTTGAAGCATTACATCAGTTTTGGTCACTGCTCTTTTCAAAAGCTTCTCTTTGATATCATGATATGATGGAGGTTTATAGCCAACCCCATATCTCCCAACCATGTCACAAAATTTTGCAAAAGTTGGATTTTTAATAACATTGAATGGAATGGCACTTGTGTACCAAAATTCAGCACATTGATCATCAACTTTATCTTTGTCACCTTTTTTATATAACTGATTTAAAGTTGCTTGAGCTCCCTCACCACCACTAGCCTGAACAAATTTTGCTTTTCCTCTTCCTTTGAAAGTAAGCATCCCTTTTCGTTGTATTCCACTTTGACTACTATTTGACTCCACTTCCACTCCCTCAGTACCTTCTTCATGAATACTGTTCAACTTTCTTCTCTTCTCTGATGCATTAGCAACCTCTGCAACAACGTTCATCATAAGCATCTTAACTTCTTCAGGAACTGAAGCACAATGTTCAAAATTCCATCTAGTCCCAGCAAGATGATGCTCAAATCTAAAAATTCCCCCATTGTTGATCTTTGAGCAGTAGTTGCACTTAACTTTTTTACCATTCCCTAAAACATCTGTCCCATGCTTCCACCCAATATCAGTCTTATTTCCTGGAGCATTTTTGCTTCTACTTGCTGCACCTGTGGATGTGCCTGTATTGGCATTTGATGAATCTGATCCATTCCCACTCCCAGTCCTAGACATACTAAAATGGAACAAAATTAGCAGCAAGTAGCAACAACAATTAGCAAGTAGCAGCAGCAAGTAGCAATAGAATTAGCAGCAGAATTAACAGCAAGTAGCAAGTAAGTAACAACCAATTAGCAATTACTGCTCAAAGGAACAGAATCAGCCACATAATCCAAACATAATATGAGTACTCATTGCCTGCTTGCTTAGGTTATTTTTATAATTGTTTCCTTATTTAAGTTGCTATATATCAAATGTGGGAAGGGAAACAATAAACTATTCAAGAAAAGATTTATGAAAAAACCTAATTAATTAATTTTTTACAACAGCTTAGATATAAATTTGTCGCAGACTTGCAGTAATATATGCAAATAAGCTCAAAATATATGAAGCAGGAGATCCAAATTTGGATTCAGCAGCTTATAGAGGTCTTGGTTTAGCTTGTGGCTAACCTCGATCCTCTTTCCTAACAGAAGCAAATACAGAAATACTAATTTGGATTCATTCAAATTCAAGTGATTTAATTCAGAAATTCTATGAAATTTCAGAAATTCAAGTGATTCATTCGATACCAACCTCAGCCTATGCCTAACACCATGAAATTTCAGAAATTCTTACGTGGGTTGTGCTCGTCATGGACCTTGTGCTCGTGGGAGTTGGGACTCGCGGCTTCTAAATGAACAAGGTTGTCTGGTTGTCTGCTACCGTCGTGGACTACCGCAAGCCGCCGCGTTGCACGTCGTCTGCTGTCACATGTTGCGGCTTCCAACAGAACAAGGTTGTCCTCTAACTCTAAGGCTCTGAGCAACTCCTCCAACTCTCCTATGGGGTGAGGGTGACTGTGTGACAGTGCGAGGTTTTGAGGGAGAAAGAAAAAATGCATGAGCAAGCACGAAGGGAAGCAAATCCCTAAACCAGTCACAGCAAAAACGACGCCATTTCGTGGGATTTTTTTTTCAACTAAACTTGCGCAACTTGGACCAGACTCGCGAGTTTGCACGAGTTCACTCCGAGTCCACCGAGTCTGGTCAAAAACGAGTTTACTACCGAGTTGACTCGTGGGACTGAAGTAAACTCGTAAACTCTTAAGAGTCTACGAGTTGACTCTAGAGTTTGACAACCATGGTCCTTTTGTTGTTACTAATGTTTTTCCTTATGGTATAGTTGAGATCAAAAGTGACTCCACAAACAAGAGCTTCAAGGTCAATGGACACCGACTTAAGCCATTCCTCACAAACCCTTCTTTAGTGGACGTAGTGGTGGAAGAGACTTCCTTACTCCACCCTACTCTTCCTCCACCATGACTTAGGGAGTTTTTCTTTTCCTATCTCCTTCTTTACTTTTATTACATTTGTCTGATTCTATTTGATGGTTTAATTGCTTTTAATCTTTTAATTGTGCTACGTTGAGGACAATGTGTTGTTTAAGTATGGGGGGAGTGTTCTTTGGTTTTGGTTTTGCTAGTTTTGTTAGTGTTAAATTTGTTAGTTTTGTTGGGTTTCTAGTTTAATATTTTAGGTCAATTCTGTTTGCATGTACAACTTTGCATATTTTTCTTTGAATTATAGGATATGTTCAAGAAATGGGTAATTGTTCTGAAAATAAAAGTCTCTTGACATTTTGTGATTTGAAATCCTTGTTTTTCCTCTACATGTCATGATTGTTTTGAAAGCTCAATTTGAAAGTGATAAGTTTACCTTTGTGAGAATTTGAGCCATCCATCATCATAATCTTTTGGTGTGTTTTGCCCCATTGATTGCTTGCACAATAGCCTTGGCTTGATTCTTGTTGATGCTTCCTAATTCACATGCATATTTGGAAATGATTTAGGTAATTTTGTTCTTATAAGCTTCTAGCCAAATGGACTTACCTTGAATTAATTCCTTTGATAGCCCCTTTGAGCCTATGTTCCCCTTTCTTTGTTTTGAAGCTCATTACAAGCCTTAAGTGAAAAACCATGATATCACCTTACCCTTAAGGAATTTTGGAGCTTTGGAATTGTTTTGGGAATATGTGTGGCAAGGGGGGGGGGGGGGTATGTTTCATTAGAAGATATGATTTTTGGCCATGCTTAATGTTTTATTTTGGCCATGCTTGATGTGTGTGTGTATATATATATATATATATATATATATATATATATATATATATATATATATATATATATATATATATTTCCTAGTTCTTGCTTTAATCTTCAAATTCGTATTGTTTATTAAAAAAAAAAATCAATTGCTGCAAATTCGTACTGTTCAAAAAAAAGAAAAAGAAGTGAAGTTGAATAAATGAGGTCTTGTTATGAGGACTTGATTTGGGAGTCTTGGTTGATTTTGTTGATATTAGAGGGTTTGAGTTTACTACTTGTGCTTAATTCCCACTTATTCCCCATTGCTCCTCTATTCCTTTGGGATTTAGCTACTTATTCCATATTTTTCTTCCCTACCTTGTCCTTGGCCCCATTACAACCTTTAAAGACCTTTTGATCCTCATGTGCATGTGTTTGTCAAGTTGTTGTCAATTTTAGAATTTTGCCAAGTCTATGTGGTGTTTGTTTTCATGGGTGCTTCAAGAGTAAACAGTAGCCTAGACATTTGAGAGATAGAGTGTATATCTAGTGAGGCTTTATCACTTTTCATTCTTGAGTTGATTAACTATTTTGCCATGATTGGGTTGCTTGGATGATTTTCACGAGTGTCTTGACTCTTTGGATCTCTTCATGTTGGATGTTACCCATTCCTTTCATTCCTTGATGTTCATTGAGAAATATGTAAATGTTTTTGTTTGTCTCTCTTTGATATCCTTAGATTTTGTTCTTTATTTTATTTTGCCCAGGAGTGCAAAAGGCTAAGTATGGGGGGTTTTGATGTGCCATTATTTTCTCCTATTTCTTAACCCTTTTTGCACCATTTTAAGTACTGATTAATCTTAATTGTCAAATTAATTAGACAGTTTTATTATTTGGGCCCATTCAGCTAATTTGATGTTTTTAATCTAATTTCAGGAATTAATGAAACATTGGGCTTGAATCCAGAATTAGGCTTGGACTTGAAGAGGGCAGACTATTTTATTCTACAAAATTTTATCTTATCTAGACTTTATTTTATCTAGATATTATTTTGATTTGATCTTATCTAGATATTATTTAGATTTGATCTCATCTGGATATTATTTCATCTAGATCTTATCTTATCTTATCTAGATTTGATTTTATTTTATTTATGGGTTTGAATTTAAAACAGATTTGTAAGCTTTGGGGCTGGAAAACTATATAACAGCACTAAGGTTTTAGTTTAGGCACTCTCTCTTTGCTCTTTCTCCTTTATTTTTCGTTTTTGCAATTCCAGTTCTGACTTTTCATTTCAGCAATAAAATTTCGTTCTTCAATTCATAATTTCATTCTCTATTGATTAATGGAAGGAAGGCTAAGTCTCCAGCGTTGTTTTCTCTTGAGGATCAAGCACAGTTCTCTTTGAGGTTCTATTATTACTGTTAAATTCTGTTCAGTTTTTCCTCTTCACTAATTACTCTGAATTTGTTGCTATGAATTCATGCATGCTTAGTGCTTGATTAATTGTCTCTGCGCTTAATTTACGTTCATGCTTAATGATCGTTTATGAGTAATTGGTGTATGTGTTGCTTAATCACATAATGAATGCCTTATGTTAAATTTCGCTTAGTAATTTAATTTAGGGTTGGATTAAGTGGTTGAACTGAATAAGGATAAACTCTCGTAACCTAGGATAAGAGACTTGCTTGTGAATCAAGGGGAAGCAACGTGTTTTAATTCTGATATTTTCTAAAGCTTACAAAAGCAAACAACCCCCCCTCCCCATTCGTTACTATTTTCCTACTATCTATTATGAACATTTGGTGTATCATTGCTCGTTGGGAAACGACCTAGGATCACTTCCTAGTTACTGCATTTTAATGTTTATTTGATTCAGGTACGACCTCGATCAGGGGCATATTAATTATTACTGAGAAGAGTTTATAGAATTTGTAGACATGTCGGTCACTAAGAAATAGATCCATAATATATTCATTGTTAATATTATTTTTCCCCAGAATCGCGTTATATTTCCCTATAGAGTACATCTCAAGTAACCAGAGTTTTTCTTGATTAAAGAAGATATATAATCAGCACGCTAGCTATAAACAATTTAAAAGACAAGCCACGATGGAGAATTAATCAACTTGAAGCTTTAATTTTTGCTGACAGAAAAAAAAAACTTGAAGCTTTAACCAATATATGTTTTCTTGTAGTGGTAATTGACATCTAGGAATGCGTGCTTGAAGTCAACTCTCATATTAGAACTTAGAAGAAGTTGTAGAAATGCATGAAGGTAAATGAAACAATTATATATATGCAGACACAAATGAGTGGATCATTCGTCACAACCATTATAGTTAAATTATGCATTATGCATATAACCAAAAGTAGTACATATGTCTAAGCTCTTTCTTCTTGTTATTAAGCTTACTGCAATAAAAAAAAAGAATATTCAAGTTCCTAATGAGAGGCCACTAGTGATTTACATACAAGTACAACCTAATAAAAATTCATATTAACAATCATGAGATTTTTCATGAGTTTACATGAGTACACTCTATCAAGCACACGGGGAACAACACAGAAAATAGTTGATTTTAGTTCCCCAACATCTTCAATTAACAATTTGACATCCTACAACCATTGAGTAAATGATGATCATATTCCAAATCCAAAGTTCAATTATTACATTCAATGTTCATTTCATAATGACAAATATACTACATATACTCACCCCACGCCAGAAACCTATTTAAGCACCATGCCATTTGAATGTCTCCTCAATGACCCTATCAAATATATGAAGCACCATCCTACAGATGTCACTCATTTTCTTAATAGGAAGATCAAATATCTAATTTTGATCCTGTGGCAGATATTAAAAATTGAATTAGGAATGGGAACCACAAAATATCAAAAGAAGCAAAAGACATAATTATTTCCTAGAGGTCATGACTGAAATTAACCTCAGAAAAATAAATTCCACATATGCCACTATTTTGCCAACTGTAGTTGGATCAAGCTTGTGATACATCTTTTCTGTCTAGAAATTACAGATAATGCCAAGTATATACAACTTCTGGATAAAGCATAATAGCACTTGAAATGAATAACCCACCACTTGTAAGAATTCATCCCATGAATATATTGCCAACCCAAAATTTTCAACTTCTTGCTTTTGTTCAGAGGTAACCTCTCCGAAGCTTACAATTGCTGAAACAAAGACATAAAAATGAATGCTTCTTTCTGAAGCATAAGCATTTTAGGAAAGAAAGGAGAGAATGGACAAAACTAACTCTTGAGATGCTTTGTTGCATTTGAAAACGTCTTCAATAGCTGAACATACCCAAGGTATCATATAAAGGAACACAATAAAGTCCATGAGCATTGCAAATCTGCACTTATTTGCCAATATGTTAAAAACCATCAAGTGGAAGAAGTTAGTTTGGCAACATTATTGTTAGGTGAGCAAGGATACCCATATTCGGCACAACCTAAGAATAGAGCAAAAATTAAAAGAAGTGGAACTCTCTGTAGAGAGTAGATATTCAATATAAGAAATAAAGCTTCAATTAAGAAATACCTTATTCTCCTTTAAGCTCAATAAGGACTACAAAAATCCAACTACCAAAGAAACAATACAGTAGACATAGAAATAACAATAAATACTCAACACAAAATAGAAGCCTCCAACATATAGAGTGAGCAGAAAAACTAAGATGGAAAAAACTCGGAAGAAAACAGGGGAAGAAAATTCAAAATGCAATGTACCTGCATGCTCATAATCCATTATGCAAAATTGGCACCATAAATACCACATTTTACACCCTACAAACTAGCAATATATGAATGAAGCTGAAAAGAACAAAATTGCTAGAAACTATAAATATAATCATATGCAAATATGAAATATCAAAATCATATAAAATAAGGACCCAATACGCAAACTTAGGTGCAAAAGGACATCTGTGTCAAAGAGCCAAATACTTGAACTCGCATGACCATAGTAACCCCAATTATCACAAAGTGAAATATTATCCCAATCTCCAGCACTTGCAAAACCAGCCTCTGTTTCAATTTCACCAATTCTTCACCCTTTTCTCTGTTGCCATGCTGGCGACTCCGCCGAGCTCCACCGTGGCCTTATTCTCCACTTGCACGTACTACGCATGTGCATGCTGCTCCACGTGCGAGCTGCAGCAAGGTCCACGACTAGGGCAAGGAGTGTGCCAACGAGCATGACGAGGCCCGCGAGGGGGAAGTCCCTCCAGGGGTGGTGCGACGCCACATGGCATTGGCGAGTGCAGCGTACGAGTCGAGGAGCACGTGGACCAGTGAGGTCAAAAGTATCACCCCCACCGCAAAACACATGATTACAACGATGGCCTTGTCATAGAGAGGCTTCCTACAAAAGATTCCAGCGAGGACCGCCGACGACGACATCCCGACCACGCTCGTCACCAAGATGACGAAGATCGAGATCAATTTTAGGTGTGCCACCGCGCGGGTAGCGTTCGTCACGCACGCTGAGAGAGAATGAATTAATCAAGAGAGACACGGAGAGATGTTGTTGCTGTTGCTCGTGGAAGGAGAAGACGAAATGAGATATTATGAGTGAGGGGTTTTGAAATAAAGGGTGTATGAGGAGACTGAGCGTCATTCATTTCAAAGATGGTTTTAACAAAACGGTCTTTGAACACTCACTTTCTAAGACAGTTTTTATAAAATCGTCGTCATACATTTTTTGTTATTTACAACATTGTCACCACCTAACATTCTAAGACGATTTTTGGGAATTTTCTTAGAAGGTGCGTCGTAAAAACTAATTTTTTAATAGTGTAGACTCTAAGCTTGGACCGCGTGTCATTACATAGAGAAGATAAATACCAATCTATAGGTTAGCCACCCATGAAAATGGAGAAGTAGCATAGCTTTCAGTTAAATAAAGAAACATGCTTTTATTTTTTGAACAACATTTACTGTACCATTCATCGCCATGTACCAAACCAAGAAACTCCAACACCGACACACATAAAAGAACACAAAAATAAAGATTTCAGGAAAAGAAACTTGGAAAAATGATTCGACCCCAGGAATCAACTCACTTTCTTCCTTTGGAAAGCTAGTGAATAAGACCTGCAAAGCAACAACCAAAGAGAATATAGAAGCAGAAACAATTTAGTGTCTTGCACAAGAACATCAGAAGATAGAGAAGACAAAGAAATTAAAGAAAGGAATTGCTTTAAGAATAAACTATTCTGTACGCTTGTGTTTATTGCTGAGGTGAGTAAATCCTTCTCCTATTCTCTATATTTTTTATAGCATAGAATTATTTTTTATAAAAAAAAAAAGATAAAATGTAACTAAGTACATGCACACATTATGATCATTTTCATTTTCCTTGAGACTGTCAAGCAGTTATTTAATTAGGGGACACTTGTATGAGATCATGTGACTCCGAAGCCAATGCTGCGTGATAACCATGATTATGGTACAAATCAGAGTACACATAAAATGATAACTATGAATGTGAACAGTGTTGAAAATGACAAAACCACCAGCCCTGCGTTACGTGTTAGGTTATTGAGGGAAGAATAATGTCTGCTAGACACCTTGGTGAGAGTAACACAAATAGAAGACAAAGAAATCTTAACGAATGATCTTGTCCGTTACATTTGCATATATAGCTCCCATTTTCTTCTCCTTCCTTCTATTTTGTTTATTCACTTTAGTCTTCTGTGTTTATTTTGTTGCTAATAGAAATTAGGAATATGCTAAATCCAATTCTGCGGGATAACTTTTTTGTTATGCGATTGATAATGAGAAGAAACCGGCGCACAAAGCAAATAACATATGCTAAAAATAGGATTCTTTCATCTGCAGATTATATTTATAATTTCATTAATTAACCTAACTCATAATTTAACAGTGTATATATATATCATGATAAAAAAAAAGTGTCTATATCTATTTATACTTTTTGTTTATCTACACAATACCAAAAAAAAAATCTATTTAGGGGGTGTATTGGATTAAGATTTCAAAGGATTTTAAAAGACTTTTTTATGATTAAAAAGTCTTGTGGTATTCAATCAAGACTTTTATAAAATATAAACAAATCTTGTGGTATTCAATTAAGACAATAAAGATTTTTTTTTCAGGGCAACAAAATCTGTTGGTATTCAATTGAGATTTCTTACCACTTTTAAAATGTCTTTTGGTATTCAAAAGTAAATAGATTTTGATGGATTCTTTTGTGGAATGGATTTTGAGAGACTTTTTAGTTAGAAATACACATAAAATACTCCTCCAACAATCTCACCCAAACCCTTGAGACTTTTCATAATCTTCCAGAGACTTTTTCTTCTCCTGCCGAACAAGACACAAACCACTACCAGGTTCATTCTCTTACAACTTTTCAATCAATTTTACCTATTTTTTTAATGGCAATTGATAGTCAATATTGTTCATACTATATGTATATTACGCAAATCAAAAGAAAAGGGTGTTGTATATGCTTCATTCGTATTCATATTGTTTTCAACGTCCAGGCAATGAATATGCATCAAAAGAATGACAATTGATATGCATCAAGATTTCATATTGCTTTTTTTTTAGTACTGTATATGCAAATCAAAATAAAAAACTCTTTTTCTTTTTTCTGTTTCTTCAACTTGTTTTTTTACAACGTCCATTATTATTATTATTATTTTCTTGTGTTATTATTAAAATGTTAATTATTAATGTGTTATTATTATTTTTTTGACAGCGTGTTATTATTATTATTATTGTGTTAATAATTTTTTAATTGTTATTGTGTTATTATTATTGTTATTTTGTTAATAGTTTTTTTTAAAATGATTTTATGATATATGAGTATTATTTTTATGGAAAATGCTAACATGTGCCCTTAAGACACTTGTTAGTGTATTATGTATAGAAATTTTGTATTGAAAGTTGTGCAATTTACTTTTTTAAAAGTCAAAAATTGTTGTTTTTAAGACATAGTTACTATTGGAAGTATCCTTAACATGTGCCCTAAGTGCGCATGTTAGCATGACCCTTATTTTATTATTAGGTAGTTTTTTTATTGGTTTTTCTATTGAATTGTATATTATTCGGGATATAGTCACTATACTTTTGACAATTAGGAAACAATAACTATTTTTGTCAAATAACTAGTTTCTTATATATATATTAGCGATCAAATGGGGGATTCACAAGAAAATAACAAAGGAAAGAGTAGAGACAAAGATAATTATGTATCTTGGACTATGGAGGATACCAATGAGTTGTTGCACCTCTTGGTGGATGCTATGAATAGGGGATTGCGTGATGCCAATGGGTCACTTAGCAAACAAAATGTAGAACGAATAATACTTCCTCAACTCAATGCAAAAACTAAATTCCCTAAAACTTATAGTCATTATTTGAGTCGGATGAAGTGGTTTCGAAACCAGTATAACATGATGTCAACCCTTATGCGCAACAACTCTGGCTTTGGATGGGACCCAATTGGAAAAACTTTCACTGCTCATGAGGATGTATGGAAAGATTACTTAAAGGTGAGCTAAGTTCATAATCTTTTAAATATATTAATAGTTATAAATTTAGTATGTGATCATTATCTAATTATAACAAAATTATAATTATAATTGTGATTATTATAATAATATTTATGATTATTGATACACACACTTTAGGATTGCATTGGAGCTATTGATGGTACACATATTCCCGCATCAGTAAAAGGACGAGATGTAAGCAGTTATCGTGATCGTCATGAAAATATATCACAAAATGTATTAGCTGCTTGTAACTTTGATTTGGAATTCATGTACGTTCTTAGCGGGTGGGAGGGTTCAGCACATGATTCCAAGGTGTTAAGTGATGCTTTGGCAAGGAAGAATGGACTTAAAGTGCCCCAAGGTAAGTATTATCTGGTGGATTGTGGATTTCCTAATCGACGTAAATTTTTAGCCCCATATCGAGGTGTACGATATCATCTACAAGATTTTGCAGGTCACGGTAATGACCCTGAAAATGAAAAGGAATTATTTAATCTTCGGCATGCATCCTTAAGGAATGTGATTGAGAGGATATTTGGTATTTTTAAATCGCGGTTCACAATTTTTAAGTCAGCACCTCCATTTCTATTTAAAACACAAGTAGAGCTTGTGTTGGCATGTGCAGCACTTCATAATTTTCTTCGCAAAGAATGTCGTTCTGATGAATTTCCAGTGGAACCTACTGACGAGTCTTCATCTTCATCTTCAGTGTTACCAAATTACGAAGACAATGATCATGAACCCATTGTTCAAACACAAGAGCAGGAACGAGAAGATGCTAATATATGGAGGACTAATATAGGTTCAGATATGTGGAGAAATGCTAATAATTAGGCGAACATGAAGTGAGAATCACTTTGTTATTATTTTTTTAGGCAATAATGACTTTGTTATTAAAAGGTTTAAAATTTCTATCGTTTTTATTTTCTTTATTCAAACATTATAATTTATTTATCATCTTTTTCATTCACTTTTGTAACTTCCGTTATTTTTTTGTTTAAAATGTATTAATCTTTCAAAATCTTAAAAATCCATAAAGTACTTTGAAATGTTAAAAATCTGTGTTAGAAATCCATTAAAATCTTGGGTTAAGAATCCTGATTGTAAAAAGTCTTTTAAAAAAAATCTTTTAAAATCCCACAAAATCAATACAATCCCACATAATCTTTTAAAATCTTCAAGATTGTTTTTGTCAAAATATTCTCTCAAAATCTCAATCCAATACACCCCCCTAAATACTCCAATTAGGGGTGGAAATGAGTCAATCCAAGCCAAGCTTTACTAGGCTTGAGCTCGGCCTGAGTTGAATACGTAAGGCTTGAACTTGGCTCATTACCTGTCATAGGTTTTTTTTTTTCAAGACTCAGCTCGGCTTATATAAAAGTTTGGCTTGACCCACGAGCCTATTTAAAAGTCTGCTTAAAGACGTCTTTGATTAATTAATTATTTTAAAACCTAGTGAAATACTAACTAAAAAAAACTTATAAAATTTCGTATAAGTAATGTACAAATCCAAAAATAATTGATAAACAAAATCATATTGAATTCAAGTCGTTAAAGCACAAAGTATATCAAAAGAAAATAAAAAGAGCATAATATTAAAAAATGTATGGATTAGAGATGATTTGCAGAAAATGAATTTTATTCTACGTGAACCGTAATAAAAACTGGAATTCTAAAATCCTAGAATTATTCTCCTCTCCGAAAAAAAACTCCCTATACTAAAACATTGGTGCTGTTATATAGGTCCTCAGCCCCAAAGCTTACAAATCTATTTTAAGTCCAAGTCCATAAACAAAATAAAATAAAATCTGGACAAGATAAGATAAGATGAGATGAAATAAAATCTGGACAAAATAAAATCTAGATAGAATAAAATAAAATCTAAATAGAATAAAATCTGGATAAGATAAGATTTGATAAAATAAAGTTATTATTATTATTATTATTATTATTATTATTATTATTATTATTATTATTATTAGTTAAACAAGCCGGCCTGTCAAGCTTAACAAGCTTTTTTTATGGTTTCAGCTTGACTTTTTTTATCTTTTTAAAAAACTTGAGCTTGACCTTTATAGTAAACAAGCCAGGCCAAGTCGAAGGTCCTCGACAAGCTGCTCGACTCATTTCCACCCCTAACTCCAATGCACAAGAAATTAAGCATTAAGCAATGCTTATTATGATTTGAATAGTCCACGCCCCAAAAAAACATTATTATTTGAACATGCCCCAAATTAAAAATGGAGGTTGGTTCAAATATATACTTTTTTTTAGAAGGTTCAGATACAAACTTTTATATTATATGCAATTTCAAAATATTAAGGTGTTGCAGCTGTGTTACTGTGGTTGATGATTCTTTGCCTTTTTGGTTTTTGTACAAGATCCAAGACAGAGACTGATAGCAGTTCAGACATGCATTTTCTGACACTTGCTATGGACAAATTTCTAAGTAATATGTAAAAAGAAAAGCCAATCAGGTTTACTAGTGAGCAGCTCAGGATTGCAACTGATAACTACTCATCATTATTGGGATCAGGAGGTTATGGCGAAGTTTATAAAGGAAATTTGACTAATGGAATCACTGTGGCTGTAAAGGTTCTACGTGGAAACTCTGATAAGAGAATTGAGGAACAGTTTAAGGCAGAAGTGGGTACAATTGGAAAAGTTCATCATTTCAATCTAGTTCAATTGTATGGATTTTGCTTTGAAAGAGACCTCAGGGCACTGGTTTATGAGTACATGGAGAATGGCTCTCTTGACAGGTATTTGTTCCATGAAAAGAAGACCTTAGGATATGAAAAGCTTTATGAGATTGCAGTTGGGACAGCCAGAGGCATAGCATACTTGCATGAAGATTGCAAACAAAGAATAATCCATTATGACATCAAACCAGGAAATATTCTATTGGACAGCAATTTCAATCCTAAAGTTGCTGATTTTGGATTAGCCAAGCTTTGCAACAGGGACAATACTCATACTACCATTACAGGAGGTAGGGGCACTCCTGGTTATGCTGCACCTGAGCTTTGGATGCCATTTCCTGTAACTCACAAGTGTGATGTTTACAGCTTTGGAATGCTGTTATTCGAAATCATAGGTAGGAGAAGAAACCTTGGCATTAACCTTCCAGAAAGCCAGGAGTGGTTTCCATTATGGGTTTGGAAAAGATTTGAAGCTGGAGAATTTGCAGAGTTAGTAATAGCTTGTGGAATAGAGAAGAGACATCAGGAAATGGCTGAAAGAATGGTTAAGGTAGCTTTGTTATGAAAGTAACTCATTAGATTCAGTTTTAAAAAAAATAAAGTGACAACTTATGAAAGTTACTTTATATCTATAAGAGTTGTATTGTTAATGTAATAATTACTATCGTGACATGATAGATATTAAAATCCATAACTTCTGACTGTGTTTACCATTAGAGATACTCAAAGAATATAGCTTTTAGTCAGAACTATTAATTTGTGTTTGATTTATTAATTATTTTTACATACATTCCAAGTCAGTTAAATGAGAAAATATGTGACGCAATAGATTAACTTGAATATGGCCTACCAATAGGTATCCAAACACATTACCAACAGTAGTACCATCAAATGTCAATTGAATTATATCAAAACTGAACTTTCTAGCCACCTAGTAGTGTCCTGCATTTTCTAGCCACCTTCAATTTTTTTGGACATCTTTGTTAAAATCCCCTTTTGCTTTTAATCCACAGCTGCAGCATCTACATGTGTTTACCCCTCAAGTCCTAGGTATGTTTCTTTCTTTATTATAGATCTTGTTTTTTTTTTTTCTAATCATCAATGATTTGACTTAATTCTTTGAAATTAAAGATTTTTTCTTGGTACAGAATACTTTTAGTTTTTTTTAATCAATACTTTTAGAACTGTGAAGAATTTGATATTACCATGGATAATTAAAAAAAAAAAAACATTCTATCAACAAAAATCATATAAATTGTAACTAGCTAGCTATACATGTAGAATCCACAGAGAGACAGAGAAATAGTAGTTACCAACAACGATAGGTGTGGGGGAAAGGAGAAGCAGTGAGGGGTGTGGGTAGCAATTTGTGGCTTCAGAAGGGAAAATCACTGAGATAGACAATATGCAAGAACTAACTCACTGGTTTAATGATAGCCTCAAAACTACACAAGAATTAAACTTGGCATGCCTACAGAGCAGCGAATAAAGAGCGAATGTTCCACCTGATGACACAAGCATCATACCCAAATCACAGTCACACAGTTCTTATAACCTTTCTACAAGAAAAAAGTATTTAAACTAGAAAATAAAGTTACATCAGCATAATATAATGATAGATTAAATATTGCATTTCAGAACCAAACAAAGAAGAAAGAAATTCAATTCAATAAAATGATAAATTAAAGCTTCGATACGCTAATAATATATTCCTAGACAGATTCACTTAAGACAACTGCAAAACACAAAATAAACAATTCAAACATTGAATATGCCTTATCGAACATAGTCGTATTACACTTGATATTCTTTCGTTTTTGAACATTACTTTTAGCAGCCTCAATTCCGTTAACAAATAAGATTAAAGAAAACAGGATGAGGAGGCTGGAAGTGGAGAACGATGAATCAAATTCCAAAAGTGGAGAAGGCAAGGGAATGTAAGTTGCTTTACTTTTCGTTTTGGATTTCGATGACTTAATACAAAGAAATATTGACAATATTAGCTTCTTTCTTTTCTTTTCTTTTGGGGAAGAAGCAATCTTATTTCTAATATATTACGACTGGCAAAATTATGAATAAAATTCATTAAGCAAAGTGAAACTTGTACCATTATAAACAATGTGTTAATTGTTTTTTTTAATATAATTTCATTAAATAATTTATATCCAATTATTAGAAGAGTTGAACTATGATAACAATGATTGAAGAATTTAAAATCTCAAAATACTTTATGATAATATATTATTAAATAATAGTTTAAAAATAATTTCGGAATGAACCGACATAAGTTTTTTAAATATTTTGTTCCAATAAGGAATCCATGGAATCCATCGGCTTCTTGTAGGGTCAATAATCTCACAGGATTTCATACCACGATTATAAAAGGAGTAACAGAGGAAGTTAAAGCACACAATAGCTAGAGTTTTTGGGAGAATGAGGGCCCTAAGAAACTGAGATTTGAGGATAACTTATTAAAGCTACTAGGAGGTATATAGTTGTTCCTCACAACTTAAATCATGCAGGGTAAACTAAACAAGGCCAAATCACAAGGAACAAAATAAATTATAACTTACCAAAAACTAATTATGGCATTAAATGAATATGTTTTCATTTCATATACGTTTCGACAAGTTGGCCCAGTTCACTCTGTTTTTCCAAATCGAGAAATAAATTCACAAGAATTATAAAACCAGCAGACATATATACTTCTCGCTTCAACCAGCCAAGACTATAATGCAAAAGGAATTTCTACTTAAAACTCATTATATCTAGGATTTAAACAAACACAAACGGGCAATGTCAACAAATTAATAAGCATGTTGCCAACACCAGGCACATATAAATGAAACCTATAAGAAATGAGGAAGCAGATATAAATGAAACCTATAAGAAATGAGGAAGCAGGAACAAGAAAGAGATGATGTGGGTTTAGACTTACTGCACGCCAGAGGTTGGAAGCAATATAGGGAAGTGTTGTCACGGTGGGAGGAGAGTGAGGTAGAGTGAAGCGGAATAGTGGTTGCGGCAGAGTTCTAAGGTCGCGACAGAGTGAAGGGCACGAGAGTGAGGGTTCGTGTAAAGAGTGAAAATTTTAGTGCGTTGTTGTAAACTTAATGACGGTTTTGATGAAATTGTCGTTGTTAGCTTCAATCAAAGACGGTTTTGTAAAAACTGTCATGCTAAGGTTCAAATCAAACACGATTTTTTAAAAACTGTTAACACCTTCTATCAAAGACGTTTTTTTGAAAACTGCTGTATAAAAGTTGGACTTAATTTAAAAAATGCCATTGCTTTTTTTACATCACTTTTTTGAAAATCGTCCTAGATACAATGATGTTAAAACACAATTTTTAGTAGTGATCAGAATGAAAGCCAAATTTGAAAAAAAATTGATGAATGAGAATAACTTTTCCTGAAGTAGCAACCCAAGCAAGTTGTAATCTATGAGCAAAACAATGCAAATAATAAGCATAAGGATTCTCATTAAAAAATAGTGCTAGTAATCCATTCCATTCCCTTTTCATATTACTAGAAAACATCAGAAAACATAGAGAAAACAACAAATATTTTTTAGTTTTAACTCTACAATATAGAAGAAATAGAAAAGGATAATATAAAAATTTTAAATTTAAAACGAATCAGTGCACCCGGTCTATGAATATATTCTAATTATCAACAAATCCCTCAAATTTTAGGGGGCATCGTGATTGTAATTCTTTCAACTTCTAGAGCTATAATGACAAATCGAGAGGCTTGATTAGAAAGAATTCCTTGACCGCGAATATTGGAAACGTCAAGATCATGTCTAGAAAGAACATCACATATTTCCCTTTTAAGAGTGACACCCATAGTGTCCTTTACATGCATAAGATCAAAAAATATTTTTTTTACATGACCAGTTTTATATACAAACCTCAAAACAATAGCCATTTGCACTCTTCTTGATTCATCGTGTGCTTTATCAACAATTATGCAAAATTTAGAATCTCCAATTTCTTCATAGATATGACTTCTTGAAGTACCTGAAAAACACTAGAAGAGGGGGAGGGGGGGGGGGGGGAGGTCGAATAGTGTGATGGATACAAATTTTGTCTTTCAAAAACTTTGAAAGCTTTTCTTAAACAGATATCAATGGATGATCAGTTTCGTCCAAGGGGTTCGAAATCACTTTGTGTTTAAAAAACTAGTTCACAAAACTTGGATGCAATAGTGTATAAGTAAACTATAGAAAGGGAATAGTTATATAGAAGCAGTAAAGAAAACAGAGGTTTTATACTGGTTCACCCCAACTCTTGGGTTATGTCCAGTTCTCCTTTAAAACTTGAAGGATTCCACTAATCAAAACTTTGATTACAACCAAGTATTCTCTATATCAGTTCTAGCTACAACAAGTACTTTCTAAGCCACTTCTGGCACTACCCTTAATCTCCCCCTGAGATTAATACCCAAGTATTTTTTGTAACGAAGTCACTCCTGGCTTTCATAAACAATAAATGTTTGATAGAATATGCATTCTAATCACTCAAAGAGTGTTTACATGGGAAGTTAAAATACAATGGAAACTTGCTAACTTAGCAGAGCTAAGATTCACTTAATCCACTCAAGTTTTTTGTCGTCCAACTAAACTGACTGTGTTACAACACTTTTTTTGTTTTGACTCAAATGATTCTCTATTGATTTGGCAACTTCATCACGAACATCTTCAAGCTTTATATCAACTTAAAAGCTTCGATCCGTTGAGAGATCCTAACTAGTTGTTGTCTAATAGCTTGGGCACTTTACGTGTGGCACGTTACAGTGCAGAGAGAGAGTGTGGGGACCACAAACATCTTCTGCAACGTATCTTCAGAGAAGTACAACTTGTCAGTGTTGCCTTGTGCTCAGAGCTGACTTTCAGTGTATGATTGAAATACAATGTTAATATCACGAGACAAAAGAAATAAAGAATGTCAAGACAAGACAATTTAAAACTTCATTTTTGTGCACCAAGGCACGAATTGGTTACTAAATCATGGACGTTACTTTCTGTGATAACTTCTTAGTTCTTGAGGATTGAGTAATTGCTCCATTGCCTTTGGACTATAAGCCAAGTGCTAAAGCACTTGTCTTCTTGGGGTTGGACATTGAGACAGTATCATCCAATGATTGATACTTCAACTATCATCCAGAGCCTTTCTACTCATGCTTTCTGCTTGTATCTCATAGAGATAAATGAACCTATGCTTAAGCATGAAAGGTTAACACATATGATTTACTCTATTAACATCAAAACCTTAGGAACTTAACTGCTTGGTACAATCCAATTTGACTTGGATGCAACCATACTTAACAATCTCTCCCTTTTTGATGAAGATAAATAATATAAATTTTGTTAACATCAAAACCTTAGGGACTTAACTGTTTGTTGACATTCCATCTAGAGATCTAAGTTCTTCTTTTTCAACTTATCGAACTCATTGTTGGCAAGGGTGCATTCTTTTTGTAGTAAAAACTTTTGTTTAAGTGTTTCCTTGCTTTCTTCTTTTGAATCTTTAAGAGTTGTGGTTAAGGATTTCACCCTTTCTTCCAAGTCTTGAAAATCCTTAAGAAGAATCTTTCATCCACTAGATACCTTTTCATCCAATAATGCCTTAACCTCCTCACAAACAGAACATCACCAGGTGAAGTGGTTTCCAGGACAAAATCAACTAAATGAGCTTGATGAATTTTCTTGAGGTCCCCATGTTGTCTTTCAAGATTTTGAAAGCATTTATTTAGTTTTCTATAAGCTTTAGAGACATAAGCAAAGGCAAAAAGAAGTTGATTGTACCCTTTAATTAAATCTTCTCTAGATTCGAATATTACCTCATCACTATCAAAGTTGACAGAGTAATTAATTTGAGGATCTTCATCATCTAAGCTTGCGTCCAGAGCTGGTTCTATTTTACTAGTGAACACATCAGCCATCAGACACAGGTTGGCTTCTTCCTCATTGTCCTCATTACACGATGAATCGTCCAGGTCCTCCCAAGTGCTCATGAGGCTCTTCTTTTTGGACTTGAAGAATTTCTTCTTCTTATCCTCCAACTTTTCAAGGTCAGAACATTCTGATTTGAAGTATCCTAGCTTTTTGCACTCATAGCATATGTCTGGACTTTTCTCCTTTTTATGGACGGATCTCTTGGATGAACTTTTGAACCTAGAGGAGTTCTTGTTTTTCCACATCTTTTTTATCTTTCTAGTGATCAGACTTAGCTCCTCATCTTCTTCATCAGAGTCATCATCATTTGATTCTTCCTTTGAAGTATCATCAACAACAAGAGCTACGGATGATGACTCTTTGGACACAAAGTTGCATTTTGGTCTTTGAGCTATAAGGGCTAGCAACTTCCCTTTCTTTATTCCTTCATCTTGAGCAAGCTCTTGTTCATGAACTTTAAGAATCCCAACGAGTTCTTCAAGAGTCATTGAATCAAGATTCTTGATGGCTCTTAAGGTTGTAACCTATGGTCTCCACTTTCTAGATAAACTTCGTAAGATTTTATCAATATGATCCTAATTATCATAATGTCTACCTAAAGAACAAAGCTCGCTCAGAATGGTTTGGAAGCATCCAAACATGGTTTGGATATCTTCTCCCTCTTCCATACTAAAGAGTTCATACTTACATGTTAGAAGGCTCAACTTGTTATGTTTAACCTTAGAGGACCCTTCGTAGGTAATGGCTAAGGTGTCCCATATTTGTTTGGCACTTCTGAAGTCGTGAACCTTGGAATATTCTTCTTGTGATAGAGCGCACAATAGGGCATTTCTCATGGATGAGTTGAGAAGAAATCTAGATTTATTATCATTTTTCCATTTATCCCTATGGATCTCGTTCTTGTGAGCATCTAAAGGAATGTCATTGCCCTTTTCTACAACATCCCACATATCAATGTGAGTGGACTCAAAGAAGGCAATCATCATTTTCTTCCAATAGTCATAATTGGCTCCCTTGAACATGGGAGGCTTGTTCGCAACAAATTCTTCTTTCATCGTTTTAAGAAATTTCTTTCCTCTGCTCTATCTAGAGCTTAACCTAGAGGCCAAGCTCTAATACCAATTGAAGTACTTGAAACACACTAGGAGGGGTGGGGGGAGTTGACTAGGGTGATGGACAAAAATTTTGTCTTTCAAAACTTTGGAAGCTTTTCTCAAGCAGATATTAATGGACGATGGGTTTCATCCAAGGGGTTCGAAATCACTTTGTGCTTAAAAAACTAATTCACAAAATTTGGATGCAATAATGTAGAAGTAAATTATAGAAAAGAACTAGTTATATAGAAGCAGTAAAGAAAACACAGAGGTTTTATACTGGTTCACCCTGACTCTTGGGCTTTGTCTAGTTCTCCTTTAAAACTTGAAGGATTCCACTAATGAAAACTTTGATTACAACCAAGTATTCTATATGCCACTTCTGACTATAATAAGTACTCTCTAGGCCACTTCTGGTGCTATCCTTAATCTCCCTCTGAGATTAAGACCAAAGTATTTTTTGTCACAAAGCCACTCCTGGCTTTCACAAATAATAGATGTTTGATAGAATATGTATTCTAATCACTCAAAGAGTGTTTTCATAGTAAGTTCAAATACAGTGGAAACTTGCTAACTTAGCAAAGCTAAGGTTCACTCAATTCACTCAAGTTTCTTTTGTCCAACTAAACTGATAGCGTTATAACACTTTGTTCGTTTTGACTTAGATGATTCTCTAGAGATTCAACAACTTCATCATGAACATCTTCAAGCTTTATATAGACTTCAGAGCTTTGATTCTTTGAGAGATCCCAATTAGCTGTTGTCTAATTGCTTGGGCGCTTTACATGTGACATGTTACTATGCAAAGAAAGAGTGTGGGGACCACAAACATCTTCTGTAGCGTATCTTCAGAGAAGTACGACTTGCCAATGTCACCTTGTGCTTAGAGTTGACTTTCAGTGTACTATTCAAATACAACATTAACAATAGAGGACAAAAGGAATAAAGAATGTCAAGACAAGACAATTTAAAACTTCTCTTTTGCGTGCTAAGGCAGGTATTGCTTATTGAACCATAGACATTACTTTCTGGTGACATCTTCTCAGTTCTTCAGGATCGAGTAACTGTTCCATTGCCTTTGGACTATGATCCAAGTGATAAAGCACTTGTGTTTTTGGGATTGAATGCTGAAACAGTATCATCCAATGATTGATACTTCAGCTATCGTCCAGAGCCTTTCTACTCATGGTTTCTGCTTGTATCTGATAGAGATAAATGAACCTATAGCTTAAGCAAGAAAGGTTAACACATGAAATTTATACTTTGTTAACATCATAACCTTAGGGACTTAATTGTTTAGTACAGTTCGATGTGACTTCGGCACAGCCAGACTTAACACTTCTCACTTTTCTAGAAAAAATATGCAAGATTTATTTTTGAATTTAATGAGAAATATATTTTGAATTATATGGAGCATTCTCTAACACAACTTATGCCACTTTATCATTGTATGATGCTAGAATTTTAATTATCTCAAGAAATTTACCTCTATTATTTGAATTTGGTGTTTCATAATGACCTTTAAAAGCACGAGCTTGAAATGTTAGCCAACGAATTGTATCAATAGAGGTCTTGAGACATAAGCGATTCTTGGCAACTTGTTTTGAACTTTGCACATTCATGATGTTCTTGATGTGCTTAGACTAATTCAACAAGTCTTCATAAGCTTTAATTGCATTGTTATGCGGTGAGCAACAACTATCTCCAATGTGATTAAGAAATGCACAATTCTTTGTGGCATTAACCTTTCTCCATGATCTAAATCCTTGTCTAGTAAAGGCATCTGACCTAGGACGATCACTTGACTTTATACTGAATAGATAGCATGACAAACAATAAGCTCCATCACTAGTTGAGGAATATTCTAGCCAAGAAGGAAAGATTTTAAACCAAGTAGATTGGGAACACCTTGGATGTTTCTCTTTAGAAAAAGGATAATTTTGAAGTTCTATTTGATATGGACCCCATTTTATACAAGCTCTTTGAATTTCATCTTTGATTCACCAGATATTCATATATTTAAAGGTGTTTTCCCGAGTCATGTTCTAAAGAATTATCATCAAATTCATCAGTTGTAACTCTTTGAATCTTGGAAGAGGGTTATTAGAATCATGCCTTTGAAGAGGTGAAGATGTTGAATCCATGTTCTCATCTCCATCGGTTGTTATCCTCTTCAAAATTGTATCTATTCTTTTATGCTTCATTGTTATATCTATTAAAAATATTACTCCTGAATTAATGTGACATTTATGATATAATATAACTCAAAGTATAAAAAAAATGATACAAGTATAAATCCAAATAATATAACAAGCCATAAAAAGCTACAAAAATTAGAGTTCAATGCAATAAAAAAACTACTATATAATCTAATTAATTCTATTATAAAATAAAGGAAAAAAAATAACAAGAACCAAACTATGAAAACCAAAGCTACGGGCATCTAACAAGACATACGAAATTTAATAAATATATATATTTTTTTTCTAATTATAGAAGTCTAAAAACCTAATAAAAGATAACATTTTTCACACACCTCATGTTCTCAATCATTCAAATATGAAATTCATGTCTCTAGGTGACTGGCTAACAACAAAGAAGAGGTTTCAATAATGCAGTAAAAAACCTTGAAAACAAAAAAAATATTAGCAAAAATATTGATAAGAAAAAATTAAAAAATAAATTATAGATAAAGAAGGGAACAAACAACAATTGCAACTTCGCAAGAGAAATTGATAGGAGCCAAAAGCATTGTGTAACAACAAAAGATGAGTGTTGACGTGTGTTGTGAAGTTCAATTTTTTTTCTTCTCAGGAACATAGAGGGAAAATAAAGAATGGTGTGTGCGTGGAACAAGTTGCTTCTCCTCTACACTTTGTAATTTGCTCCTGTCTAGCTCCACAATTACGTAACCTACACAAAGGCTTATTCACTTTTTTTTTTACTTTTCTAATGGTAATTTGTTTGGATTACTCCGTTTTTACTGTAATGCAATGAAATTGTGGTGACTAGTGACCGAATGAGCGTTTCACTTTGTGCTTAATGCAAGAGATACACAACCTCAACATGTATATTCTTATATTAAAATAATTAGGGGGGGGGGGGGGGAATCTTATATTAATATTTATTAGGGTATAAAATTTTTTTACGAAAATTCGGGGGTTGCCCCCTGCTCCTACATAGATTTGTCACTGGTTAAAATCACAACTGGTAAAGACTAATTAAGGAAAGATTTCCAGAATTAAACCTGTTTTAGAATATTATAATTAGGGATTGAGGGTCTTTCTTTCTTTGGCTCTTACTTTTTTTGTGTTTTGAGAGTTCCAAAAACCAAGAGTCCTTAACCCCAATGAAGCGTGAAGATCACCATTGGAAAGGTTTCTCGCCCAAATTCCAATCCTCTTGGTATGTTTATGTTTCTTTATAGGATTTCTAGTTTATTCATGGCTATATTCTCCCTATTATGGGGATTCTCCTTTTTTTGATTTTAATAAGATTCTATATGTATTCCAGATAATTGATTCTCTTCTTTACTTTTAATTTCTATTTGGAAACGATCGTTCTAATACTTAATCGATTGCATGATCATATGCATGTAATTGGTAGATATAGAAAGAGAGTGTTTTTATACCAAACTTCATGACTAAACTAGTTGGATAATCTATGGTAGGTTGATTAGGAAACTAATTAATCACCCTTGTCATCAATCTTCATCCTTTGGTTTAAATTAATACCTCAATCGTCAACTAAGTATTCTTTAAGGCA
Source organism: Glycine soja (assembly GCF_004193775.1). NCBI lineage: Eukaryota > Viridiplantae > Streptophyta > Magnoliopsida > Fabales > Fabaceae > Glycine > Glycine soja. The sequence goes on along the minus strand of NC_041006.1, from coordinate 8,836,210 downwards.
AAAAACATTATTAGACCATCGTCAATGACTAATAATTGACATTGGGAAACCAAAAGTTAACAATCGTAAGAATCTTGTTAGAATTAGAATTGGGGGATCGATACTCGTGAAATCATAATCCCTCGATATTCACTTTAGCTTATCTTTAGAGTTATCTTACTTGTTTGATTTCTTTCTCGTAATAGATAATTGACAAATCAATCACATCTTAATTTTAATTCTTTCTTCAATTACTTTGCTAGCTTAAAATATTTATTTGGGAACACAATTGGTCCTGTGTGTTTGATATCTGAATTTTTAGTCCTCGATACTATTATGTAAGATACACTTGTCCTTTTGTAGTTCTATTTCGTGCATCACTTAACTAAACAAAGCAATTGGTATAGTGGTTTATTGTGTTGCTATGGTAGTATAAGTCATGGGTTCAATTTTTACCGAGACATGAAAAATAAAAAAATTAAAATTACAGATTAAAAATTATAAGGAATCAAAATTATAATTAGTCTAATGTACAGTACTACTACTATCATTTAAAGAAATTTAAATTTTAATTACAAATGATAAAATATAAAATATATAATTAATAATTTGCAATTAATATAAAAATATTTTTTTCTTACAGACTAATGACAAGTACGCAATAAATTAACAATTTTATATAACATAGATTGTATTATCTTCACGCTTGATTATATGTCAATACAGTTAATAAAATAATAAATACTTAATTGAATATATATATATATATATAATGATTATTCTTTGACAGTATAAAACACTTTTATATTATTATTTAATGATAAGTTATAATTAATCGGTGATGTGAAATTTTTTACACTTTTAATGTATAATTTTTCTCTCTTTTCCAAGAGCTATCTTTTTTTATCTCTGTTACAATAAAACATGGTTTTCTTGCATACGGGTCAAGTTCAATAAAAATTTCCCCCACCCCAAAAACAAAATACACCTTTTTCATTTATTTCTATAAATCTAAAAACAAAAGACAACTTTATTATTAATTTTTATAATTTTTCTTACCTTATTCCAAGAGAAAGAAATGAAAGGCTCCTCTGTGCAAGATTGAACTCTCGTATGATACACATCAAATCAACCAGAGCTTCCTTTTCCCAAATTGAAAAAAATGAGCCCCTTTTGTCTCCTTTTCCTCTTTTCTCCCTATTATCGCTTCTCTTTCATCTTTTTCCCACCTCATCTTTCTGCTTCACTTTCTCGCTCTCTCTTTTCCTTGGACTCCTTTGCTACTTCTCCTTCTCGTCAGCTTCTCTCTCCACACTCGCCTAGACTATAATAATTGGTAATAAAGTTGTTTTATTTTTCATCTGCGATTTCCAATTTTGATGTTCTCCTTCTCACAACTAATATTCGACTCCTTTCCTTCTTCTCCTTCTTGCTGGCTTGTCTTTTCACTGTCTCCGATGCAATACATAAGTTGCTGTTTTGGTAACTGTTAACCTATGGTTTTTATTTTTTTCATCTGGGATTTGTGATTTTGATATTCTCCTTCTCACAATTGATAAAGTATCGTTTGGAGGTTTTGTATTCTAGGGAAATCTCTCCTCCTCTGTTACTCCATGGGTAAGTTTTGTTACCATTGTCACTTTTGATTTTTTTTTCTTTGGTGAATCTGTTTTGTGTTGGATAGTAAAGGAAGAGAAACATGTTTGTCCTTATTTTTTGTGCATTTGGGTGTGCTTTTAATCATTTAAAGTTTTTTTGTTGTTTTTTTTTATTTGACTTGCTTCATTACCTATTTTGAAACTATTTTTTCTTGTGTTTGAGTTTAGCTCACTTTTTGTGTACCTAATGTTTCTCTTGGTGCGGCATTTCAATTTTTTCCTTAATGTGTTGTGTTGCTATTAAAAATATAGTACGGTCAAGTTTGTCTTTTGTAATCAAGTGCCAATGGAGTTATCTTTGATTTGTTTTATATTTCCTTTTTTGAAAAAAAATGTAAATTATATTAAACCCAAAATGATACAATAATAAACGGGGCATACCCCGCAGTTAAAGAAAATAAAAAATCTCCCTAATACAAGAAGGCATATATCAAGATGCTAAAACAAATGCAACAGATGCGTTTGTCTATACATAAGAAACTTAATCTTGCTAATAACCTCTATGACAGAAAATTGATAATCTTTAAAAATCAGCTTGTTCCTAGACAACCAAATGCAGTAGACTGTAATTGCTATAGCCAGACAATATAATTTTCCTTGAACACCTGATGTGGATCTGTCACTAATTAAAGAGTCAGTAATGCGCTGTAAAGAAGTGAAACGCCTGCGGAAAGGAGCCAAATCACGAATGTGAGCCCAAACTTGGAGAGATTTTCTGCAAGAAAACAACAAATGAGCATTTGACTCAGGCTCATTTGAACATAAAGGGCAGAGGGAACCCTTGTTCAAAAAAGCAACTTTGTCAAGAGTAAGCAGCCGATTCCTTTTAGCAAGCCACAAAATGAAAGACATCTTATGGGGGATTGTTGGGTTCCATATAACAGAACACCAACTAACAGTAGGCTTGACACCTCTAATGTATTCATAGACTTTGTCAACAAGCAATTGTTCATTGGTGCTCCAAGATTGAATCCTCTTTTTGGCCTCTTCCGTACTTAGCTCTTTAGAGATAATAAAGTCCCTTATTTGAATGATTTTCTTTATCAAAACTGAATCTGATGAAGAAGAATTGTAATTCCACACATCGCTCCCTCTGAAATAGTAATGGTGAACCCATCGAACCCATAGAGAATCTTTCTTACAATGAAAGTCCCACAGGATACAGGAAAGAAGCGCAAGGTTCCAGTCCTTGAGATTAAAAAGGCCTAAACCCCCTTCTTTTTTCGGAGAACAAACTACTGACCAAGCAACCAAGGGCTTGTGTTTGCCAATATCCGCTTTGCCCCACAGAAAATTACGGCACAAAGCGTTGATCCGGTCCAGAACAGATTGCGGCAAAGGAAAAATTCCCATCCAGAAATTCACAATTTCTTGAATAACCGCTCTGATTAACTCTAACTTACCTGCATAAGATAAAGACTTTTTGCTCCATCCCTGAATCAGGCCAGTAATCTTGGAAAGCAAGGGAGCATAATGACATACATTTAATCTAGATGATAAAAGGGGAACACCTAAGTATCTGAAAGGGAAGTCACCCAAGCTAAATCCAGTAAGCTGCTGAATATGAGAAAGCTCATGAGGCCTAATACCGGGTGAGTATATGGCAGATTTATCAGAGCTGATGGAAAGCCCTGAAACCCTACAGAAGTGTTGAAGCTTGGCAAACATAGTTGACACAGAAGGGATATCTCCTCTAGATAGAAGCATAATATCATCTGCAAAAGCCAAATGAGATAGCTGAATACTTGCACAGTTGGGATGAAATTTAAAATTGGCATCTTCCTTGAGGCTGCTCATATCTCTGGAAAAGTACTCCAAACAGAGCACAAACAGATAAGGGGAGAGAGGATCCCCTTGTCTAAGACCCCGCTGCCCTTTGAAGTGACCATAAATGGATCCATTGACTGCCACACTAAAGGAAGTGGAAGAAACACATTCCATGATCCAAGTACAGAACTGGGCTGGAAAGCCAATGGACTTAAGCATCCAATCCAAGAATTCCCAGGAAATGGAATCATAAGCTTTATGCAAGTCAATTTTCAGGAGGCATCTCGGAGAGGATCTTTTCCGGGCATATTTGCGCAAAATCTCTTGAACTAGGAAGATGTTGTCCATCATCTTTCTGTTCTTAATGAAAGCAGTTTGAGTTTCCCCAATAATAGTCTCAAGCACTGGGGCTATGCGGTTAGCCAGAATTTTAGATACAATCTTGTATAACAAATTACAGCAAGATATGGGTCTAAAATGGTTAACCTGGGAGGCCTGATCATGCTTAGGAATAAGTGCAATAATAGCATGGTTGAGCTGCTTTAGAATTTTTCCAGTTGTAAAGAATTCATTAACCGCTGCAAAGATATCATCACCAATGATATTCCAAGCCTTCTTGAAGAATAAAACATTGAAACCATCTGGACCAGGAGCTTTATTATTATCCATCATAGAAATAACGTTCCAAACCTCTTGCTTAGAAGTAGGACAAAGTAAGGCCGCAAAGCAATCAGTGGGAACCTTAGGACCCCTGTTGCAGATCGAAATGGAAGGAGTTTGGGTTAGGTCATGAGCACTAAACAAATTCCTAAAGTGATTCACAAAAGCAAGGGCAATTTCATCTTGGGAGGAAGTGTTATGCCCATCCTCTAGCCTTATGGCAGCAATAAACCGACTGTGTCTGTTGCGCTTGATTAAAGCATGAAAGAATTTGGAGCATTTATCAGCCTGCAGGAGATATTTGTTTTTGATGAGCTGAGCAAATTTCATAGACTCCGCTTTTCTAAGCATAATGGTCTGCCCTCTAGTGCGGTTTACCAGAGCAAGAAGGGAAGGATCCTGAGGATTTTGCTTTAGAGAATTAAGCACACTGTTATATTCAGCCTCAGCTAGCTCTACTCGGTTGGAGATGTTGTTGAACTCCTGCTTAAAAAGATTCTTCAAGGGAGCTTTAAGAGCTTTCAATTTCTTGCAAACCTTGAACATGCTACAGCCATGAATATTTTGCTTCCAACCATCTGCAACAATTCTTAAGAAATTTGGATGATCCACATTAGCATTGTTGAATTTAAATGGAGAATTACCTCTAGGAACTACCAACTCAGTGGTGACAACTAGAGGAGTATGGTCTGAGATAGAAATAAACTCCATAACTTCACAAGCAGAATTTCCAAAGGAATTGAACCAGGCCTGGTTATATAAAGCTCTGTCCAATTTGCTCCACACCCTGCCATTAGTCCACGTGTACAAGGGGCCATGAGTGTTGATGCTCCCCAACCCCAGGTCAGAATAGCAATCAATAAAATCTTGCAACTCATAAGCATTGGGCTCAGCTCCATTGAAACGGTCGGTGGGAGACAGAATGGAGTTGAAGTCACCAATGAGGTGTGGCGTCCCTAAATTAATGACTGGTTTAATAGAAATAATTTAAATAACAAAAACCATGGTAAATTTTTTTTTCTTCTTTTTCTTTTTCATTTCTTTCTCCTTTCACCATAACTAGGGTTAGAAGGAAAATCCTCACTATAAAGTCCTGAATGGCCAGTTCACAACTCTATTCGGAGTCATTTCTTTCTTATCGCTCATAATTCTCTAAATTATTTTGCTGTTCCAAAAGGAAGAATGTACCAGCCATTACTTTAGGTCGTCACATGAAAGTAAAAGGATAAAGTACAGTCGGTAAATTCTTTTACAAATGAAGTTGCTAATGCTTTCTTTTCAAATAACAAGATCGATCATAAATGCAATCATCATTTAAAGCTGTCCAAAATATGGGAGTTTTACAAAAGATATAGTGTCATCCAGAGCAAAGGTGTCCATAGTGGTGGCTTCAGCCACATGTATACAATCATCAAATGCCTATACATCAGGTCTACCCATACAAAACAAAAGAGTAAACCTAACAGTTAGTCCTAGATACACCCACCCTCAAAATATACAAAACAAATCCAAAAAGCTGTCCACTAGGATGAAGAGCCTCCGCTGATCGCCATCTCCCTCGGGCCGCTATCCTCCGTAGAGTCTGCCTCAGATGCCGACACGACTTCCTCGGGAGAATCCACCTCAAGAAGTGGATCCCCATCACCCTCTAGAAAGTCAAGGGCATCCACAGCAGGCTCAGGAGGTAGCTCCTCCAGGTCCTCCTCAGGGTCTTCCTCGGATGACGTTACCTCGATCACTTGAATGGGCTCCACTAGACGATATGGTGTAGGCGTGGGTAGTATCCACTCCACAGTGCGCTGAAGCGTCCGTGCAGGTTCATCTGGATGCACCAAAGAAGTAGCCGTGAACCGAATGGTGCCCCGAAATCGGCACCTCGTGTTGCCTTCGAGGGTCTCCCAAGCTCCCTCTAGGCACTCCATCTCTACTCGATCACTGATTAGCTGCGCCGCCATCACGATCTACAAGAAAGAAGAGAAAGGGGTAGACTCTTTCACAAGAATCTAACTACGCTGCACACAATGCATCTCATAACCACTACATGACGTTAAAAGAAGTATCTTGAGGCTTTCCATCTCTGGTAATCGATTACACAACCTTGGTAATCGATTACCAGAGGCTAAACTTGAATTACACAGCCTCAGAACATGAAATATGCAATAATACACTGTGTAATCGATTACACATGCCTGGTAATCGATTACCAGTGACCCATTCCTCTGTGTAATCGATTACACAGGCTGGTAATCGATTACCAGAGGCTCCCTAAGTTTCCTGACTTCGTTTTCAAGCCTGGTAATCGATTACACCCCTTGGTAATCGATTACCAGAGACCATCTTAGCCTCCTGTCCTCAATTTTAAGCCTTGTAATCGATTACTCACCCTTGGTAATCGATTACCAGAGGCCACAATCCACATATTACACAAAATTCACAGCTGGCCAGCCACCACAAGCCTCCTCGCTTTGTGGTCTTGTTTTCCTTTTATCTGTTGACTGCCAGGAGCTCGCCTGCTTAGGTACATCACAGGTTCTCACTGACCGACTATGCCCGGGTTGGGTCGGGATTGGTCAAGCTTGGTTTTGGGCAATAGCACCCCACCTGACGTCCCCAAGGTCTCCTGACCCCCGCGACATATCTCCAGGTACCACTCTGTGGTCAACAATAAAAGCAGGAAGTTTCACCCTTCAACACTTCCTCATCTCAAGCTTGTAGGATTATGGGGTACCCATCACATGTGGTACTAGGTGGCGGTCGGGCGATGGTGCACAACAAGTTTTTCCACATCCACAATGCGCGCATAAACCCACCATCCCCTGTAGCCCACCTCCAACTGAGCTCACGTACTCCCACGTAGCCCATATCCTCGTTTCTCTCAACACCGGGTCCCCATCAATCCTCCCAAGCTTCCCCAACATCAAAGTAATACAACATTCAAACAGCACAAACTATCACAGCCAAGAAAACAGAGCAAAGGCAGAAAACTCTGCCAAAACACCAACCAAAATCACAGCTTTTCTCACTTAAAGACCCCAGTAACAATTCCTTCGATCCAATTCGTTAACCGTTGGATCGACTCCAAAATTTTACTGGAAGTCTATAGTGTATAAGCCTGCATTTTGACCGTTGGGATATACTAGCAAACATCCAGAACTCGTTCTGCACTAGACTTTCCACAGCCAACCACACACAAGCATTTTCTGCACCAAGCTAAAATCCTGCTGCACCTATTTTGACAGCAAAAATCTGCATAAGTGCAGATTTCGAAAATCACACTTCCCCTCATCCAATCTTGCTCAAATCAAATCCTACAAGTCCCAAATCATGTATCAAACATGTCTAAACCAAAGCCAAGCTTCAAACCACAGCAACACAAAATCTAGGTGTCCAAAACCCCTCAATTCAATGGGTTTTCTAGGTTTGAAAAGTGAAATTTAGAATGAGGTTAATTTGGAGCAAACTCTCACCTCACACAAGTCTATAACATCAATCTAAACTTGTTCAAACTGGATTTACACCTAAATTTCCACCGAATCAAAATTTGACTCCTCAACACCCAATTTTGCCCTAGAAATGGCTCTTGGTTCACTTTGGTCATTTGTTTTTTTTTTTTTTTTTCTAGCTCAGCCTAACCTTTCTCACATGTCCTAAATGACATTTCAAGCTATTATTAACTCACTTTAACCTCCATTTACCACAGAATTCAGACTTAGCCTTCCAACTCTCAAAGTCTCACTCTTTTTCCACTCATAACATCACATTCTCACTTTCTAACCTTGGGTTAGTTCTACCCTTTGTCTCTAACAGATTTCCATCAGCAATTTCAGCATATAAACATCACAAACATCATCACCAAAAACCCTAAAACAGAATGGGTATGTCTAACTCATCCAAACATGGCGATTTTAACAAGCTTTCAGCAAATGCCTTCACAAATAATCATCACACAGCAGAAAACTAACAAAACCACCCATCATATCTCCCAAAACCCCATACCCACGAAATTTAAGAGAGAAAGAAGTCCACCCAAACCTGGATTTTCGAAGTTCCACTCGTAGCCACGCACTTCACGACTCCAAAAATGCTCTCCTTTCACGATTTGGGGCAGAAACGGGCACTAAAGGTTGAAGCTTTGTATGGAGTTTTAATGGAGAATGAGGGAGGAAGAAAAGCAACGTGAGGGAGAGAGAAAGCTGTCTGAAAAAAAAATGAGGGCTGAGTGAAGAGAGAGAAAGGCTTTTTGGTTTTAAATAAAAAGGTTTTCCTCTTTTTCTATTATTTTATTCAAGCTCTGCCACATGTCCCTATTTGATTGGAGCAAAAAGGGCCCACTTTCTCTTTTTGACTGTGACCCATACTCAGTCACAAAAGTGAGAAAAATCTGACCTTTGAAACGCTAAAAATCCTGCCTCGGTTTGCGTGTCATTTCTCTGGTTCCAGTTTCTCGCGTTTCTCTGCGTCCGTCGGGGCCAGTTTTCGAAAGCAAGCAATATATATATCAAAACGCTCAGAATAAAACCCCGAGCGTGGTTCAGAGGTTGGTTTCGTTAAATTCTAAGTCGCACGCAAAACGATGATTTTTAACTAATTAATTAAGAATTAACCCATAACCTCTCAGTTATGGATTTCTCTTCCTTAATTAGTCTAACCCGCGTATCTTGCCCCCCCGCTATTCCTACTTCTACCAAGAACATATAGGCATAGACACTGAATAATATATATATATATAATCATTCAAAATACATCGTTTCCAAAAATTCCGGATAGAAATTTCCAGGATGTTACATGAGGAGCCAGGGGCAATTCATATTAGCATTGATACTATTCAGATTCATCCAAAGAGATCTTCTTACCATAATGGAGTGAAGACCATAGATGAAAGAAACCTGAAGGCGCTTGGTAGTGGTTTTACAATCAATAGCACAATGAATCAATTGGACATTTGACTCCAAAACAGAAAGATGAATCTTATCCTGCTTCCAGAGGATAAGAATTCTGCCAGCATTATGAGAAGCGAAGTTATGGGTGAAGTGCCAGTCACTAAACTTTCTTCTCATGATTTCCTCAACTGAAGCCTTATTCAACTTTGTTTCCAACACAGCCATGACGTTAATTTCCTTGCAGCGAAGGAAGTTCTGCATCGCATGATGCTTCAGAGGCAAATTAAAGCCTCTGATGTTCCAAGAGGCAATGATCATGGATTCGGACGGGAGGAAGCCTCCTCGACCCTAGTTACAGCTTTATGATTTCTTCCTCTTTGGACATCAGCTTGCATATCCTCAATACGGGTTGTCTTTATGAGTGACACTTTTTTACCTTTTTTCTGGTGTTTTGTTTTCACCTGAACAAACCCCTCTTCTATAGGATCATCCAACTCAGTGTTCCCTGTTTCTTTGAGGTCAGAAGAATTCTGAAGGACAGGAACATGATTTGCAACCAGAACATGTTTTCTGTGAGGAGGGACAAACAGATTAGTCTGGATATTCTTTGGATTATCAGAGGGGCCTGCTGTATTGGTATGTGGGGGCATTGCTGAATCACCCACTTGTGGCTGATCCAAGGTGGGGCAGGCTGTGATGAGAACAGACTTATTTGTAGTGAAAGTTTTACAATTAGTGAGGCGGTGCCCAATCATCTTGCAGTGAGTGCAAAAAGAAGGTCTATTTTCATACTCAATCTTTTGCACAAAAGTCTTCCCTGTAGGAAGTCTAAATCGCACTTCATCGATGAGCTCCAAAGAAGCATCAACCTCAACTAAAGCTCTAGCAAAAGAAATAGACCCCTTAGAAGCAGTAAGATGGTCAGATCGAATGGGCGAACCAATCTTGGACAGGATTTTCCCTAAGGCTTGAGGGTTCCAAAGCTCCAGAGGTAGATTTCTGAGTTTAACCCAGACAGGGATCTTGATGAGCTCTTCATTGCCAAAGTTAAAGAATGCTGGCATAACCTTCAGCAGTAGGGGTCTTTGAAATATGAAGTAAGGGCCTGCAGAGAGGACTTGGTTCAGATCGTCCTCAGACTCAAATTTAAACACCAGCCAACCACTTTCATGAGTTGAGTATGAAAACTTGACTCCCCATTTTTGGCAACAATCCAGCAGAGCTTTCTTTCCTGGGAATCGACCAGCCACATAGCCAATAAGGCTATGTCCCCAAGCCTCTTCCAGGGGTTGCAAATCCGTTTCTTCCAACAGCACTTCATCATCAGAGGGTGGAGGGGAGAACTTCATTCCAAAACCTTTGGAAGGACTTCTGTTATCTTTGAATAGATTAACCCAAGGAGTGGGAGCCTTATTGTCATCTAACTGCGGTGATGACTTAGAGCCACAGGAGTGAGATGAATCATCATCAGTGGTTAAATCATTGTCCCCTAAGGTGCAAGAAATCTCTGGGGAAGATTCAGATTCAGCACTGCATTGCGACAAATTATCAAACACTTGGTGTGCGACATCATCAGTTTTTGCAGAACTTGTCCCTGTCTTTTTTACGAGCACCTTGCCTACAAGATTATCCTGTGAAGCAGTATAAGCATTCTGATTTGCTTGGACAACATCCAAGCAACCAGCCAGACCAGAAGTAGCAGATGTTTGGGATTTACCTGAACCTGAGGTAGTACCCTTCACCATAATTTGCTTTGCAGTTGAGTGCGATTGACGACCCTTGTTCTTCCCATCAAGAGCAGTTCAAACTAGCAACTATTTCATAGCCCAAGATGAGAAAAAGTGATAAGGCACGCGATTGGAAAACACAAGGAAAAACTTTAGAGACCGAGGCAGTTAAAACTTCCTAGGATCAAAGAAGGAACCCCCAGCGTTTGTAGAGAGCAAAAACCCACTCCGTCGGTAGCCAAGCCATTGGGCAACACCCAATCCGATAAAATTGGAGTTTGTTTTTTTTTTTATTTCCTGTTAATATGATTTGTGGTGTTGTTTAATGGTCTAGGGTTAATGGCATGAAATAAAACACGATACTCTTTCTCAACTCAAGTGTGTATTGCAAATTTTTTTTTGGAAGACCAATTATTTTGTTTTGATAAAAGTTTTCCTAGTCTCATAACTAAGGATGACTAGCAAACATAACTCTATCAAGGACAAAATGACTCACGAGAAACATGAAAATCAGCTGTCAGAATTGTTAATATTTGGAGTATTGAGAAAACTTCAAAGCCAAGAATTGAAATGCTTTTTATGGATAAAGATGTAAGTTTTTGTTAGGGACTAAGTTCCTAGTATTCGAGGTACCAGAGCCTCCAGCACAAGAGAAAAGGGAATAAGAAGCAGATAAGGAAAATGATTTCAATTCATTGCATACTCTACTTGTTATTTACATTCATATCTATAATCTCCTCCATAACAGAAAATGATTCTAGAATATTAGGCCTAACGAATTTTATTCTTCTTGTCCCCTTGATCAGACAAGTCCAAGTAAGGAATTTCCTCAAACATAGTTATTGAGGTAAGTGGGCTTTCTAATTTGTCTCTTGGTCTTGGTTGCTGCTATCCACACCTCTTTTTCATCTTTTTCACCTCCTGCATGTGTGTGTTTCTGTTTGAGCATTCGTATCATTCTCCGTCCCTTGAAAGACCACCTTGTCCTCAAGGTGGTAATTGTTGCAAAGCTCTTCCCAATTCTCCCACGTAGTGTCATCTGGAGAGAGACCATTCCATTGGACAAGCACCTCCCATGTGCCTTTATCGGGGGCCCGGCGAGTATCCAAAATTACCAGTGGAAAAACCAAAGGCTGATCATTGAGTAATTCAGTAGGCAGAGGTATGCCCTCTCTGTTTTCTGAGGTCCCCTAGAAAGGTTTCAGCTTAGAACAGTGAAACACGGGGTGGATTTGCGCTCTTTCAGGTAATTGCAATTTGTAAGCCACTGGTCCAATGCGTTCTAAGACCTGAAAGGGTCCGTAGAAACGCTTGGCCAATTTGTCGGTAATAGCCTGAGCTCCCTTGGTGGTTACCTCCCGGCGGGGCCGCAGTTTGAGGAGGACCCAATCCCCCACCTGATAGTTAACTTCACGCCTCTTATCATCAGCTCGAGACTTCATTGCATTCTGAGCCTTAAGGAGCTTACTACGAATGGCTTGAAAGGTGGTGTCTCTGTCAATCATCATTTCTTCCACAGCATCGACCCTGGATGACCCCGAGATGTACTCAGCGAAGTTAAAAGGTTTGCGACCAAAGGTTACTTCGAAGGGAGTAGTTCCTGTACTCGCGTTCCACGAAGTGTTGTGAGACCACTCTACCCACGGCAGCAGTTTTCCCCATATACTTGGCCGGCGATGGACAAAAGCTCTCAGATATTGCTCGATCACATGGTTTAAGACCTCTGTTTGACCATCCTTCTAGGGATGGTATGATGAACTCATGCGTAGAAGAGTTCCACTTGCATGAAATAAGTCTAGTCAAACTTTGCTGATAAAAAGAGGGTCACGATCAGAAACTAGGCTCCGAGGGATGCTATGGATTTTCACCACGATGTTGATGAAAATGAAGCAGTCATATGTGCGGTGTGGGAACTCGGGAGCATACCAAGGTGGATCCCTTTTGAAAATTGATCAACAACCACCAAGATCGTGGTGTTACCCTGATATGGAGGTAGTCCGGCAATAAAGTCCAGGGAGAGATCCTCCCAGGGACGACTTGGTACCGGCAATGGACATAAGAGGCCTGCTGCCTTACGTGCTTTGTACTTCGTTACTTGACAATCAACACACTTGGTTACAAACTACTTAACGTCCTCCCTGAGTCCCTGCCATTTGAAGTTCTCCGAGATTCGAGCTAATGTCTTAGTTACCCCAGCGTGACCACCTATTGGCGTTGCATGATATTCCATAAGCAAAGTCGTAATGAGTGGAATTCCCTTAGGCAACCAGATGCGTCCTGCTTTTAGCACCAAATTTTATGAAAGAGAAAATTGAGGATGATCCTGAGGTGCATCTCGAATAGCTTGTCTGAGCGTGGTGTACTCAGAGTTTGCCTCTAATTGTTTGTGAAGCTCCTCCATAAAAGTCAATGTGGGTACAGATAGAATCAGAGACAAAGAAGAATTTGTCTCTGGTAGTCGTGACAGGGCATCCGCGGCTTGGTTATGGCTGTCGGAGCGATAATGAACTTCATAGTCGTACCCCATTAATCTCGCCATATATATATGCTGCTCCGGCGTCTGAATTGTCTGAGTAAGAATCTCCTTTAGACTCCGATGATCTGTGATTATAATGAAATGCTGGCTTAGGAGGTATTGCCTCCATTTCTTCACTGTCGTCGTTATGGCACACAACTCCCTGACATAAGTGGACAACCTGAGCAATTTCGGGCTGAATGACTTACTAAAGAAGGCGATGGGCCTAACGTTTTAAGCCATTGAACCCCCAATATGATATTGGCGCCGGAAATGGGTAGGATGTAAAGATCAAGAGTGAAGGTATGGTCTTGAATGCTCACCAAGACGTCTTCACAGATGCTAACACACTCCAAGTACTGGCCATTTCCTACCATAACACGAAGTGGGGTCGAAATTGTCTGGCATGGTAAGCGCAGGGAGGTGACCACCTGGGGCTGGACGAAATTATGAGTGCTACCGCCGTCCACCAGGACGATAACACGGTGGTCGGAAATAAGGCCCATTAAACGGAGCGCCTCGGGTCCTAAATGGCCCGAAAGGGAATTTAAACTTATTTGGGCCTGGAGCAGGTTTGGGCTATCGGGCGGGCCGCTATTTGGGGTTGGGTCACCCGTGTCTATATTAGACCATGAAGGGTCTTCTTCTTCTGCTATCATGAGAAGAACTCTAGAGGCGCACCTACGGCCTCGATGATACTTCTCATCACAGGTAAAGCAGAGGCCGCGCTCGCGGCGGGAGGAGATTTCCTCCGGAGTGAGGTGTCGCAGTGGAGGTGGAGGGGGCCGAGGGGGTGACGGCAACAGTGGTGGCAAGGGTGCGGCGCGCGCAGGAGCTGGGAGCAATTGCGGTGGAGGTTGTCGAGGAATCGCACGGGAGGAAGAAAGCTTTTCCTCCTGAAGACTTGCAAGGCCAGCAGCTTGCACTAACGTGAGTGGCTGATGAGCCTACATTTCCCTTCGAATCTCGGGTGCGAGGCCAGAGATGAAGCACGCAAGGAGAAACGTAGGGGGCAACCCTATGATTCGATTTGCCAGAGTCTCGAACTCCGACAGGTAATCTGCTACCGTACTTGTCTGTGTTAGTTTAAAAAGCATACCGATTGGATCGTCGTATTGGGACGGCGCAAACCGCGTTTGTAAGGCCTGCAAGAACGCGGCCCATGACGTGAACTGAGCATTGGTTGTCATGTACTGGAACCAAGCCAATGCGCGTCCTTCCATGTAGAAGGATGCAATGGTAAGGCGATCCTTGTCGGGCGTATTGTGGTATTCGAAGTACTGGTTGATCTTAAAGATCCAACCCAGTGGCTCCGTACCATCAAACCGGGGAACTTCTAATTTCATCTTATGTGTGGTTGCAGGGACAGGGGTCTGTGGTGGTGGATTTGGAGAGGTCGAGGAAGGGGATGAAGGTGAAAGGCGATGGAGGATTTCGTCGAGCTTCAGAGACATAGTATGCATGGTCTCGCCTAGTTGAGCAAGGACCTTGGTGAGTTATGGAGAATTGTCAGCCATGGATGAAACGAGAGCACGAATTGTTTGGGACTAAGTTCCTGGTATTCGAGGTACCAGGGCCTCCAGCACAAGAGAAAAGGGAATAAGAAGCAGATAAGGAAAATGATTTCAATTCACTGCATACCCTGCTTGTTATTTACATTCATATTTATAATCTCTTTCATAACAGAAAAGGATTCTAGAATATTAGGCCTAACGAATTTTATTCTTCTTGTCCCCTAGGATCAGACAAGTCCAAGCAAGGAATTTCCTAAAGGATTTCTAGAAGTTGAATTCACACACTCTGCCTCAAACATAGTCATTGAGGTAAGTGGGCTTTCTAATTTGTCTCTTGGTCTTGGTTGTTGCTATTCACACCTCTTTTTCATCTTTTTCACCTCCAGCATGTGTTTCTGTTTGAGCATTCGTATCAGTTTTCTTATTTCAATTGTAAATACATTTTCAATTTGGTGTAGATTTCATTGATAATGTATTTTCTTTGATCCTTTCATGGCCTAGGGGAACTCAAAGAGGGTGACTCTTTGATTGTCCAGAATTTTGAAGTTGAAGGTAATGGTGGCCAATATAGAGCAACAAACCATGCATACTAGTTGGTTTTTGTGAAAGGAACCAAAGTCATGAATTAAAATCTCCCGTATATCCCCAAAAATGTGTATCATTTCACATAGTTTGAGGATATAAAGAATATGAATGCTTGTACTGATATATTAATAGGTAATCGTGATTGAATTACATTTTGTACAGTCTATTTTGTACTATTTTATTTATATTATCATGTTTGTATGATGCAGATGTTATTGGTGAATCAGGTGAAGTTGTCCAATAGACTCTTCAGAGTAATCCAAAGAAAGTTGATTTCAACCTTAAGGATAAAGAATAAATCAATATTCACGTGGTCTGTTATTTTTGTAAATAAATATTTTAAGATGAATCTTTATCATGTATTTGTCTTTATTTTCTTGGCAGGGGCCAGTGGTGGATCTTGGTCCCTTCCCCCTCCCCCATTTTTTTTCAATTACTTGTATACCAATACTTGTTCATAAAAGATTGGCACCCCCAAATTTTTTCAACATAATAACATATAGGGTTTTAAATCCTGCACTCCTATATTTGTATCCTACACCCCAAGCTTCTTTGAAATTACTAAACTACCTTTAATGAGATAACACCTCATTTCTCAACCCTTAACACATCCCTCCTTCAGAAATCATTCTACCCTAACATTGAACTTCGCGAGAGTTCCACAAGCTTCTTGTCTTTCTCTCTGTCGTACTCAGTAATTCTCTTCCACGAGGGAGCAACAAAAGCCTCAACATTTCAGATCATGTACTTTGAAATTTTAATAGCATTTTCCAGCATAGCTATTCCAGAAGCATATTTTATATACTCTGGAATGCCTATTTTGGAAGACAACTTGTGTTCCAGAATGACTATTTCATAAGCAAAAAATGTCTTCAATAATACATGTTCCGGAGTACTAAAAAAATGCTTCCGGATTGCTTGTTTTGGAAACACATATGTTAATCTAGATTGCTTAATCCAGAATGTTAATAGCTTTTACGGAAGAATATTTTATATACTCCGGAATACCCATTACGGGACTCGTTTTATGTTCTGGAATATCCATTTCGTAAGCTTAATTTGTGCTTCCAAAGTGCCTTTTCTGGAATGATGGTTGAATATGTTTTTAAAAGAAAAGGCAGATTGGATAATTATAACTGATTGTTTTGGTCACTTTACAATTTTAGTTTGTATGGATGATGATTACTTCAACAAGATGTCTAATGAAGATGACATGGATATGGATAAGAATGTGGATGATATAGTTAAAAATGAAGATTGTAGCAAATTTTTTACAACTATGGAGGTAATTTTATTGTGTTATTATTATGTAATTTATTTAATTATTGATGTATTTAATGCTTAAAAGGTGAACTTTGACTAAAATATGTTGTATGTTGTTTATGTAGGTTTTTCATATTTGAAATGAGTTATTGAAATGGGCTTGGGAAGTTGCAGTTGAGTTGGGTTTTGTTATTGTCATTTTGAGGTTAGACACAACAAATGGACAACTTGAAAGGAAGCCATTTGTTGTCTTGAGTTGTGAGAAGGGTAGCAAATATAGACAATACAAAAATGATACAAAGACAATCACAGGACTAGAAAATGTGATTCTCCAGGAGGACCACTGAAGAATGGTGAATGATGGGTAGTTAGGGTGTTATATGTGTCTCATAATCAATGATGTTGTTGAGACATTGGTCGACCATTCATATGTTGGTCGACTAACGACTAATGAGAAGATAATGATTGTTGATATGACAAAGAGTATGATGAAGTTTAAAAATATTCTTGACATTGAAAGAGCATAGTGAAAAAAATGTCACAATCATAAGCAAATGTATACTGTCAGAACTACATATCAGAGATCTCAAAAAGGCCCCAAAATAGAAATGCAACATTTAATGAATTTGTTAGAGCATGATATTTATATTCATTGATATGTGATAAATGATGAAGTTGTGTGTGACATTTTTTATGTGGAAGCAATGCCTTCCTAGGTTATTTTGATGATGTCAAAGAATCAAGAGATAATCAAGATTCAAGATTCAAGAATCAAGTTTCAAGAATCAAGATTCAAGAATAATCAAGATCAAGATTCAAGACTCAAGATTCAAGAATCAAGAGAAGACTCAATCAAGATAAGTACTAAAAAACGTTTTCCAAAACATTGAGTAGCACAAGAAGTTTTCACAAAATCATTACCAAAGAGTTTTACTCTCTGATAATCGATTACCAGAAGGTAGTAATCGATTACCAGTGTTTTAAAACGTTAGATATCAAATTTCAAGAGTCACAACTTGTGTTTAAACAGATTTAAATCATTTTAAACTTGTGTAATCGATTGCATAATACTTGTAATCGATTACCAGAGCTTCTAAACGTTTTGATTTTCAAAATTTAAACTGAGGAGTCACATCTGTTGATGTGTAATCGATTACCAGTGACTGATTTCAAAAAATAAATTTCTAAAAGTCACAATTCTTCAAGTGACTTATTTCTGAAGATTTTCTCAAAAGTCACAACTTTTTAAGTGACTAGTTTTTAAAAAAGTCACAATTTTTAAGGTGACTAGTTTTAAAGAAATTGTCAGGAGTCACAAACTTTAACTTGAGTCATTAAGAGATTATAAATATGTGACCATGGCATCAATCTTTAAAATATGAATCTTTCAACATCTTTCAATCAATCTTTCAACAATCTTTCAATATCTTCTTTCATCTCTTTCAACACTTTCAACAGAACTTTCTAATTCATTTCTTTTCATCTTTCTAAAAGTTTTTGTTCAATCCTTTCTCTTTCAAGAAAAGTTCTTTGATCAAAAACTTGTGATATTCATCTTATTCATTCACTTCTCTCTTTGCCAAAAGAATAGAAGGACTAACCGCCTAAATTCTTTTGTGTCTCTCTTCTCCCATACAAAAGATTCAAAGGACTAACCGCCTGAGAATTCTTTTGATTCTTCTCTTTTCCTTAAGCAAAAGATTTCAAAGGACTAATTGCTTGAGATATCTTTTGTTTCCCCTTACAAAGATTCAAAGGACTAACCGCCTGAAAATTCTTTGTCCCAACACATTGGAGGATACATCCTTTGTGGTACAAGTAAAGGATACATTTACTTGGGGATTGTTATACTGAGAACAAGAGATGATACATCTCTTGTGGATCAGTGCAAGTGGAGGGTACATCCACTTGGTTATTTAAAGAGAACAAGGGAGGGTACATCCCTTGTGAATCTCTTGCTTGGGGACTGGATGTAGGCACGGTTTGTGGTCGAACCAGTATAAATCTTGTGTTTGTCTTCTTCTTCCCTACACTCTTTAATTTCTGCTGTGTACTTTTAATTATCGCTTTTACTTTTGGTTAAGTTTCTATTTCTGTTTTTTACTTTATTAACTTAGTAGTAAAAGCCTAATTGAATCTAGTAACATTAAGAAGGATATATTTTTAATCAGGCAAGACACATTAATAATTAATTCAACCCCCCCCCCCTTCTTAATTATTCCGAGGTCACTTGATCCAACATTTTAGACACATCTTGGTGCAGTAAAATTGATGAATGCATTTATCATAGTATTCTTTATGGATAGTACGTATAAAACCAACAGGCATAGGTTACCTTTGCTTGACATTGTTGGTGTTACGTGTATTGGAATGACATTTTCTGCTGCTTTTGTTTACTTGAAAGCTGAACATGAAAATAACTTTGTGTGGGAACTTGAAAGGTGTAGAGGCCTTTTTCACATATTTGATGGATTGCGAAAATTGGTTGTCATAGATAGAGATCTAGCTTTGTTGAATGCAATGAAAATTGTGTTTCCTAAGTCAGATAATTTGTTGTTCCAGTTTCATATTAATGAGAATGTGAAAGCAAGTGCAAACAACATGTAATGCCCATAGAAGCATGGGATCAAGTGATGAAGGCTTGGGTACTGTTATGTATTGTTCTATAGAGTGTGACTATGAAGACAGTTTGACAAAGTTTAAAGTTTTCTATCAACCATGGCATGAGTTTGTTGCGTATGTGAAAGATTTGGTTGATCCTTCTCAAGGAAATATTTGTAAAGGTATGGACAAATAAAGTCATGCACTTAGGGAATACAACAACCAACAAGTTTTTAACTTATTACCCATGATCTATTAAAGTAATGTTTGTTTACAATTTTTATTTTATTGAGATATTTCTAACAAAATTTATCTGTAGGGTTGAGTCTATCCATTTGGCCTTGAAGAGGTTGCTCTAGTCTAGCATGAGAGACTTATGTAAATGTTGGGATACAATGAACAACAAGATTATTATCCAACATAATGAAATTAGATCCTCATTTGAGCATAGCATTCATGTTATCGGTATGGGTGGGTAAGCGGGTCGGCCCGTTCCGCGTAAGGTTCATCTGCGTAAGCCCGCATTGGCAACGGACCGGGCCATCCCACCCTGCATTCTTATACGGACCTAATAAATTGGTCTGTCCCTGCCCCGCGGACCCCGCGGGTCAAATGGGCCTATCTGCGGGCCTAGTTTTAAAAGAATTTAAATTTCAATAAAAATGCAACACAATCAAATTAAGTTCAGCACAAATGTAAATAAAATATCAATAATTAGTCAATTACATCAATAAAATAAATAATGTCTTAACAAAAGAAAATCCAAACAATAAATCTAAAATATGAAACTTAAACATCTCCAACAACAAATGATTCCATATTTGAAGTAGCTTGAGCCTTCTCCATCTCCACATCTTCATATTTTTTTCCTAAACTCAAAACGATAATAAATATTAGAATCAACTCAAGTTAAGTTATTAAAAGACAACAATTATTCCACATTATTTACCTTGTTCATCAAATTCTAGTAACCAATTTTTAGTACATATCAAGGCTTGTGTTCGACGGTCAACAAGTGCACCGGATAGCGCAAGTAGTATAAAACGGTAAGTGAATATCGAGTATCGAACTCTCGAGGAACTTGTTTTACTTGGTAAAGTTGTGGTTCAGTAAATGAGTGTCTTGGGATGAAAGTTTGGTGTGTAGTAAGGAAAAATATGTAAACTAAACTATTCAAAAGAAAATCACGTTAGTAGTGGTGTGTGTAGACTGATAGACAACGTGTTGGTCTTTGTACTGGGTGACTGATGTTATTAAGGATGTTCACTACCGAACAATGTTCATGTGTTCTATGTTGTCTCCTGGACTACTAAACCCCGATGTCTCGTGCATGTTTAGCCTAATCCTAATTAAGCGTCATCCTCAGATGTTTCTTGTTGGACTAAACTTAACCAAAACCGCATTAAGACATAACATAAAAAAAACTAGGTTATCATACCCCGATGTCTAGTTAAAATACGATAAGCTAGCCTTGTCCTATCAGGTTCTAAGGATCAAACCATTTCCCAATGTTGAGTGACCCTAACTAAGCATGCAATTGCATGATCAAGGCAAAGACACACTAGAATTAAGTATTGATAGCACAGTGAACACATAAAACATCATTAGATAGATATACAAATAGTTACATCAAGTACCCCATAGGAAGAACCAACTGAAGATTTAGCTCTCCATAGCAGGGAAACTTCTATTACAACAATGAGAAGGGAAGATGAAAGATAGAAGAAATACAAGTAGTGGGGATGTCTCCTCCACCTCTAGAAACCTCACAATCTCTCAAAATCTCATCCAAAGCTTCGCAAGATGGCTTCCTCGTCAAGCTCAGCTCTCTCTTAGTCTCTCCACAGCTAAAAACTCTCAAAAAACTCAACAACCTCTCCAAAATCGAGATTTCAGCTTTAAATAGGCATTCCTGTCGGTAGGTGCGCGCTTAGCGGAAGATGAGCTCGCTTAGCACACGTAAGTGACTTCTGGCTTAGCGCCAGTCTTCTCTCGCTTAGCCTAAGGGTTAAAGGCGGTGCCCTTAGCGAGTTCACACTCGCTCAGCGCCTCTACACATCTCATCCTTCTTCCAGATTCTTCTGTGTGCTTAGCTGGAGGATGGTGTGCTTAGCGGATGACTCGCCCAGCGAGTTCATAAATTCTCCACTTCACCAATCTTGCCCATTTTGCCTGAAATAATAAGGAATGATCATTAAATACACAAAATTGAGATACTAAGTACCTATTACTTAAATTAACAAAAAGTAATTACAATACTACAAAAAAAAACTATAAATGGGAGAAGTCATATACAATTTACAACATTTTCTTACACAAAAGTTAGTCGTATTTATCGACTAACAAACTCTCCCAAATTTACAGTTTTGCTTGTCCTCAAGCAAATACAGAATAACTCACTGGTCCTCAAGTGACAAACATGCAGTGATTATGTACACAGGTTTGAGATTCACAAAATTTTAATTACATGATAACAAATGAAACAAAAATGCTTTTATCAATTGCTTTTCACAAGGCATGCGGTTTTTTAGAGAAAAGAACATGTTAGTCAACAACACAACTAAATGAAGCTAGGCAGGAGACAGATTTCATGGAAAGATACTTAACCAAATTCTCATGGCCACTATATCACTCACGCACAAGTGTTTAAGCTATTTAGCAATAACAACTAACAAGAGGTCCAATCTTTGTATTTTATCTCATGCCCTAAAGTTAGAAATGCACAAATTGAATCAGAAGAACTTTTATTAGCTTGTAGTGAGGCTGGGCTACAAAAATATTGGTTTTTCTAGGATGCAAACACTTGAGTTCTAAGAGAGCACAAATTCTAGACTAACCCAGTTTGTCTTTTCAAACCACTTAGTCCATTCATTAGCCTTTCACTTGACTTTGTTTTAACAACACACACTTATTTGAATTTCTCTCTTTTTTTTATTTTTTTAACACATAAAACATTTTATTAATTTGCTGTGTGTGCTGATGTTTCTTACCTTTTTAAATTATCCATCAAACAAACTCTCCCAAATTTGGGGAAAAATTGTCTTAACCCAATGTGCTCTCCTAAAACCTAAGCAAGGTAAATGGAGATGACAATTTCAAAGCTTAAGGTTCAATTTGATAATTCCAAATCAGTTCAGAGATGGGTGCAAATGATATTATCATTGATCAACAAGTAAGTTTATTGGTCCAATGGCTTTCAAAACAATAACGACCTTCATCATATCCACATTTATGCAGTTCATTCTAAAATTTAGAGATTGATACAAAAATCATTGCTCTATGCTAGTCGTTCTCTCAACAATTAAGTTCACATTCTCACCAGGTTATGGTTCAAGCTTTTCTTTCTCAATCAATCTGTCCACTGACTAACATTTCTAATTTGTGATCCTACTCTCTTGTTCTTTCTCATCTACATACATGCTCATTCAAAACTTATGATTTCAACACATGCTTCACCCCTTCATACAATCAATTCACAACACCAATTTCACAAAGAAAATAATTATGTTTGCACTGCATACTCAGATAATCAAGTCAAATTGTTCAGTATGCTTCAAAACATGTATACTATTATCTACAATCAAAAGTAAACCAATATCACCACAAAAAAGTGTACTAAAGACATAAGTATAATAATTATAATATTTATCCAAAAAAAAAGAACAGGAATTTAAAAATCCTGTGACTTGTCATCCTGCTGGGTATCCTGATCCTGAGTGCCCTCCTCATCTGTAAAATGTAGCACAGGAGTGGCTGGAGGAGTGGTAGTCAGTCCCAGGACTGGTGTGGCAGGGTCCTCTAGAATCTTCAGTAATGGAGTAGAAGGGTCTACTACCATCTCATGTACTGGTGAAGGGGGGTCTGCTAGCTGTTGAGGAGAAGATTGATCCACCACTGGCGATGGTGGATCTGGTGAAATCTATGGTGACCTCTCTGGAGTAGCAGCCTCCTGCCTTACCTGTGTCCCTTCTGCCTCAAAAACAAATGGCTTAAGGATGTTGGCCTCTGAAGATGCATCTTCTACCTGTTGAGGTACCTGAGCACTGAGAGCTCCACCTTCCCTCATAAAAGAAGGCTGAGTTCCTGGCTAGGCTACCTTCTCCATGAACTGCTCAACTGTCAAGATAGTTCCTGGTGGAGCCACAACTTGCATGCTCTCATTAATAATATATATCCTTGGTAAAGACTCTGAAGCATGGACTCAAAGTGCTAAAAGTCCTGGGTAGATGGGCCTGGAGTAGCTGGTGTAGGAGTAACAGAAATGGAAGGAGCTGGTGGAGTAGAAGAAGAAGGAACATTAGTTGGCCGAGCCCTTGCCTTCCTTGCCCCTCAGAAGTTAACTGTCAGATCATCCACATTCCAATAGTTTTTCTTAATGTAGGTCAAGTTAATGGCCGAGCTCAGGCTCTCATAAGTCAGACTGTCAGAGGTAACTCCTCTAGCTCTGTAGAGGGCAGTGATCAAGGCTGGAAATTCGAGCCTAGAGGAGTTACTCTAAGCAATAAAAGAGATTTGACCTGAGATCAGGGCGCCAATGTTCTTATCCATGTGGGTTACCAAGCCATAAACCAACCTGGCTCTATCCATGTTCAAATCTGAGGTGTGGGATATGGGAGCTAAGTTGGAGTAAGAGAAGACACTCCATTTCTGGTATCATACTGAGCTACAGGCCTAGAAGTAGTGCTCTTCCTCTTCCTGGATGCCATCTACAATAATAAAAACCAGAAGTTATCAAAATTGAAACAGAAAAAAATAAAACTGAAATTGGCAACGTGCGCTTAGCGAGACCCAGCTCGCTTAGAGCGCTTTAGGAAAAACAACACACTGGCTTAGCACAATAGGGGTGCGCTTAGCCAGTCATGACAAAAAAAATTTCTCTGCATAATTGGCTTAGCGAGATAGGCACTGGCTTAGCCTAGAGTACTTTTACTTCAACCAATGGCTTAGCGAGCAGCACTGGCTTAGCCTTATGCATGCCGCAAGTAATAGCGCTTAGCCCACGGGGGGCGGCGCTTAGCGCGAGCAACACTTCAAAAATCTAACTAAGTTACGTAGGCTTAGCGATGAGACTCACTTAGCCCAATGACTACCGCAACGAATAGCACTTAGCTCAGACAAGCTGGGCTTAGCGCGAGTAGTCAACAACAAAAAATTGTCTAAGGTACCTAGGCTTAGCGAGACAGCACTCGCTTAGCCAATGGTTTGTCATTAATGATGTGTTCAGGGGCTTAGCGCACATAGATGCCGCTTAGCCGCAATGTTCATAAAAAAGATGAACATTCAACAACATGGATGAACTCGCTTAGCGCAGGCATGCTTGCTAAATGAGTTTGTTTGGAAATGCATATATTCAAGGCTTAATTGTTGAACTCGCTTAGCGCATCAGACGTGCTTAGCAAGATCATCGCATTTTCCAGAAAAACGTAGACGAAGAAGTCTTTCGACTTCCTTTTTTAGGCCTCTACCAAGCCCTTATCAGACATGCAACATTGCCTACACTATCTACACATCGAACTCCTAAAAAAGTCCTAACTTTTATTTATTCTACTTACAATCTAAACTTAAAAAATCAAATTGCTAAACTAATGTCTTCTATCCTAAGGTATTAACAAAAGAAGAAGCATAAATGAAGTTGTGAACTTACTTGGATTAAAGATGCTTCGTGAAGATTCAGTGAAAGATGCAAGATGAACGCACAAATGCAATGCAAAAATTTCAAAAGAGAGAGGTTGCTGGAAATCTTTTGAAATATGGGGTAAGTGTAACTATTGTTACACTTTACTTATCCATTTTTTGACCAACTCGCTTAGCAAGTCAACCCACTAAGCGAGAGAGAGAGACGTTTGGCTTCTCGCCTTCTCTCTTGGCTGGCCAATATGCTAGCCCAATTTCAAATTCAAACATTTTTTTTTTGAATTGCGCTTAGCGCAAAGAAGCACGCTAAGTGAGTTGTGTAGATAAGGAAACATGCAACTCTCGCTAAGCCAGGCTCAAGGCCGACTTAGCGAATATACTGCATCCTGCATACAGAGGGAGTATGCGCTTAGCGAATGCTTGCTAGATTAGCACAACATCAGGCCGCAAGCAATTGGGCTTAACATGAATGGGTCACGCTTAGCTCAATTAACCCAGTAATTTAACTGCAAGGAATAGGGCCTAGTGTGGATACATCGCGCGTAGCCAACAAACACAACGCGCTTAGCGAGTGAACTCTCGCTTAGCCCAATTCAGATCGAATTGAATTGGGCTAAGCTCACCCATGGCCAGCTTAGTGAGCCCAATCAGCTTGAGATGCAGGGGTTTGAGCGCTTAGCGCAGGCTAACCTCGCTTAGCGCATGGAGGAGATGCACTCAGTGCGTGATATGCGCTTAGCAAGTGGACTGTTTTTAAGAAAATGTTTTTAAGTTATTTTCAGTCCATTTTCTCAAAAAATATAGATCAAACCCCAATATCTGTAACTTAGTATAAGCTGATATACCCCTTTTTCAATGATCATAAAGCAAATTCCAACTTATGCAATGCATGAAAAAAAAATAAAAGAAATCAAAGCTGGGTTGCCTCCCAGGAAGCGCTCTTTTAACGTCATTAGCTTGACGCATATACCTCAACGGTGATATCAAATTTAAGATGGTGTTTTCCTTTCCAAACTCTCCACCATGGTACAGTTTCAATCTTTGGCCATTCACCACCCATGTTCTGTCAGGGTCCTAAGATTGTGGATCATACAACTCTATTGCACCATAAGGCTGAACTTTCTTGATGACGAAAGGTCCAAACCATTTGGATTTCAGCTTACTAGGAAATAATTTCAATCTTGAATTAAAAAGTAATACATGTTGTCCTGGTTTGAAGTCTCTCTTCAACAGCTTTTTATCATGATAGGCTATAACTCTTTCTTTGTAGAGTTTTGAACATTCATAAGTTGTCAGTCGCAATTCTTCTAATTCCAAAAGTTGAATCTTCCTTTGCTCCTTGGATGCCTTCTCATCAAAATTTAGGAATTTCAGAGCCCAATATGCTTTGTGTTCCATTTCAACTAGTAAATGACATGATTTTCCATACACCAGTTGAAAAGGAGATAAGCCAATTGGGGTCTTGTATGCAGTTCTGTAAGCCCATAGTGCATCTTCCAATTTGATTGACCAATCTTTTATGGTTGACGCCACTGTTTTCTCAAATATCTTCTTTAATTCCCTATTGGATACTTAGGCTTGCCCATTAGTTTGAGGGTGATAGGGGGATGCCACCTTATGATTCACATGATATTGACTCAACACCTTTTGAAGCTGAGCATTACAAAAATGCAAACCACCATCACTAATCAAAATCCGAAGGACCCCAAATCGAGCAAAAATATTCTTCTTTATAAACTTTACCACAGCCTTAGCATCATTTCTTGGAGTGGCCACAACTTCCACCCATTTAGACATGTAATCAACAACCACCAAAATGTACTCATTACCTGCAGATGAAGGGAAAGGACCCATGAAGTCAATACCCCAGCAATCAAAAACTTCAACTTCTATAATGTTTAGAAGAGGCATTTCATTTGTTTGGGAAATCCCCCCCCCCCATTCTTTAGCATTGATCACACTTCAAGACACGATGATGGGCATCTTTGAAGAGTGTTGGCCAGAAAATTCCTAACTGTAAGACCTTAGTCGTTGTTTTGTCTCCACCATAATGCCCTCCACATGGTGAATTATGACAGTGCCACAATATACCCTTAGCCTCTTCACTTGTCACACATCTTCTTAGGAGATTATCTGCACCTACCTTGAACAAGTGTGGATCATCCCATATATAAAATCGAGCATCATGGAAAAATTTCTTCCGCTGCTGCCAAGTGAGGTCTTTGGGGATGATACCAATTGCTTTGAAATTGGCCATGTCAGCAAACCAGGGTTTCTCTACAATCAAAAACAAAGATTCATCAGGAAATTCATCTTTTATTTCAGCTTCCTTTAAAGTGACCTCTTCATTGACTAGTCTGGATAGGTGGTCTGCTACCACATTTTCAGATCCTTTCTTGTCCTTGATGACTAAATCAAATTCTTGGAGTAACAATATCCATCTGATCTGCCGTGGTTTGGAATCCGCTTTGCACAACAAATATTTAATTGTTGCATGATCAGTGTAAATTACTATCTTTGACCCCACCAAGTAAGATCGGAATTTCTCAAGTGCATAAACGATTGCCAGCAATTCTTTCTCAGTAGTGGCATAATTGATTTGAGCATCATTCAACACTTTACTAGCATAGTAAATGGTATAAAAAAATTTTCCCTTTCGCTGTCCCAGCACAACACCTACTGCATAATCACTTGCATCAGACATTAACTCAAACTCTTGTCCCCAGTCTGGTGTTGTAATCGCAGGAGCAGAGACTAACTTGGCTTTGAGGGTATTAAAGGCTTCTAAACATTCATCATTAAACACAAACACAACATCCTTGTTAAGCAGATTACTCAGTGGTTTGGTGATTTTGGAAAAGTCCTTGATGAATCGCCGATAGAGTCCAACATGACCCAAAAAACCTTGTATGCCTTTAACATTAACTGGAGGGGGAAGTTTGTCAATGACATCAATCTTTGCTTTATCCACCTCAATTCCTCTTCTAGAAATCTTATGTCCCAGCATAATGCCTTCTTGAACCATGAAGTGGCATTTCTCCCAATTGAGCACCAAATTAGATTCCTTACACCGTTGCAACACTTTCTCTAGATTTGCTAGGCAATTGTCAAAAGATGCGCCAAAGATAGAGAAATCATCCATAAAGACTTCAATACATTTCTCTACCATGTTAGCAAAAATTGCCATCATACATCTTTGGAAAGTAGCTGGGGCATTACATAAACCAAAAGGCATGCGGCGATAAGCAAATACATCAAAGGGGCATGTGAAAGTTATCTTTTCTTGGTCCTAAGGATCCAGTGCAATTTGATTGTAGCCCGAATATCCATCTAAGAAATAGTAGAAAGATTGCCCTGCAAGTCTCTCAAGAATTTGGTCCATGAAGGGAAGCGGGTAATGGTCTTTCCTAGTGGCTTCATTCAGCTTTCTGTAATCAATACACATCCTCCACCCAATAACTATTCTTGTAGGAATTAGCTCTTCTTTATCACTGTCATACCTCCCTTTTTCGGAATAACTTGAGCAGGACTAACCCATGAACTGTTTGAGATGAGGTAGATAAGCCCTACTTCCAGCAACTTGAGCACTTCCTTCCTTACTTCTTCATTCATTATTGGATTCAGCCTTCTTTGAGGTTGTCTCACGGGCTTGTAATCAACTGCCATATTAATTTTATGCATACAATATGATGGACTGATCCCTTTTAAATCGAAGATGTGCCAACCAATAACGGCTTTGCGACTTTTCAGAATCTGTACCAATTGATCCTTTTCTTTCTTCTGCAAGGAGCTGCTAATTATTACAGATTTAGTCTCATTGTCCCCCAAGAATACATACTTTAGATGCGTTGGAAGGGTCTTCAATTCTACTTTGGGCTTTTCCATTGGTCTACTATTTTCTAATGCTTCAAACATCACAGGACCAACAGACTTATCTTCTGGACCATCTAGCTCTTCAATACAAGCTAGCTCTTCTCCTTCATTTTCACTGACTAGACATTCTATCACATTGTCGAATTCTTACTCCAAAGGAGACTGTGATACTATGGCTGAGGCTGTTAATTCTATCTCCTGCTCCAACATTTCTTCTTTAAAATAGGCCTCACTATCATCTGGGTGTTTCATTGCTTCAAATAAGATAAAGGAGATCTTCTGATCCTCTACACTTAGTTCCAATTTACCTTTACCCATGTCTAATGCACAACTAGCATTTGACAGACATGGTTGTCCCAGAATGATTGGAACCTCATGGTCTTCATGCCTTTCTTCTTTGACAATCAGTTGATGAGGAAATGTGTTAACTTGGAGATTATTTTCTTGTTGAGTGTGTACTTGCGAGCACTGCTCCCGTTGTTGCACTTTCTCCTCATCTTCTTCTTTTAAATCATGCTAATTTACAGGGCTTTCCTCTTGAGCTTCAACCTCTACAAATTCTTCTTCTCTTCTGCCCACAGCTTGAGTCACTTCTTCTACCAGCTTACCAACCTGAATTTCTGTACTTTTAAATGCTCGTTGAATTGATTCAATTGTATCCTTGAATTGCATTAACAAATTGTCCATATTGAAACCTCTTTCTGCCTCCTTTTGATGGTAGGTTTGTAACTCTGGTTCCCTTTGATGATCTTCTAAAGAATAGCTCTTGCCAAAATGAATCTCATGATTTTGCATTGAATTTTGATTAGCTTTAGAGCTAGCATGATATGCCATGAATTCTTTAAACACACTTTCAAGATCAGGAGCTCTTTCTTCTTCATAATGATTGTAAGGATTAAACTCCTGTCTCCACCCAGAATTATTCGTGGAATAGAGATAACAATTTTCCTTGTAATGCTCTCTTCGACAAAAATCACAATTTATTTGTGGAATAGAAATAATAATCTCCATGATGCTAAATCAGAAGATTGAACTTCCTCTTCTAGAATGGAAGCTACCGTCCTGTCTTGCAACAATTTCCTTCTCCTTTCAGCTCGGTTCCTTCTTAAAGTGACTTCAATTTCCAAGTCCAGAGGAACTAAATTACCTGTAGGAGATCTATGCATACAAAACAATGACAGAAACAACGGTTATCCAATTCAAGAAGAAAACAAATATAACAAAAACAAATATTCACAAGTAATAAAAGAATAACAAAAAGACACTTAAAACTGAACAAAACTTTTCCAAATAGAAAGAAGTTCCTCGGCAACGGTGCCATAAACTTTTTCGATGGCCGACAAGTGCACCGGATCACGCAAGTAGTATAAAACGGTAAGTGAATACCAAGTATCGAACTCTCGGGGAACTTGATTTACTTGGTAAAGTTGTGGTTCAGTAAATGAGTGTCTTAGGATGAAAGTTTTGTGTGTGGTAGGGACAAATATGTAAACTAAACTATTCAAAAGCAAATCACGTGAGTAGTGGTGTGTGAAGACAGATAGACAACGTGTTGGTCTTCCTATTGGGTGACTGATGTTATTAAGGATGTTCTCTATCGAACAATGTTCATGTGTTCTATGTTGTCTCCTGGACTACTAAACCCCGATGTCTCATGCATGTTTAGCCTAATCCTAATCAAGTGTCGTCCTCAGATGTCTCTTGTTGGACTAAACTTAACCAAAACCACATTAAGACATAACATAACAAAAACTAGGTTACCGTACCCCGATGTCTCGTGAAAATATGATAAGCTAGCCCTATCTCATCAGGTTCTAAGGATCAAACCATTTCCCAATATTGAGTGACCCTAACTAAGCATGCAATTGCATGATTAAGGCAAAGACACACTAGAATTAAGTACTAATAGCACAGTGAACACATAAAACATCATTAGATAGATATACAAATAGTTACATCAAGTACCCCATAGGAAGAACCAACTGAAGATTTAGCTCTCCATAGCAGGGAAACTTCTATTACAACAATGAGAAGGGAAGATGAAAGATAGAAGAAATACAAGTAGTGGGGATGTCTCCTCCACCTCTAGAAACCTCACAATCTCTCAAAATCTCATCCAAAGCTTCGCAAGATGGCTTCCTCGTCAAGCTCATCTCTCTCAGTCTCTCCACAACCAAAAACTCTCAAAAAACTCAACAACCTCTCCAAAATCGAGATTTTAGCTTTAAATAGGCATTCCTATCGGTGGGCGCGCGCTTAGTGGAAGATGAGCTCGCTTAGCGCGCGTAAGTGACTTCTGGCTTAGCGCCAGTCTTTTCTCGCTTAGCCTATGGTTTAAAGGTGGTGCGCTTAGAGAGTTCACACTCGCCCAGCGCCTCTGCACAGCTCATTCTTCTTCCAGATTCTTCTTTGTGCTTAGTTGGAGGATGGTGCACTTAGCGGATGGCTCGCCCTACGAGTTCATAAATTTTGCACTTCACCAATCTTGCCCATTTTGCCTGAAATTGAAAGGAATGATCATTAAATACACAAAATTGGGATACTGAGTACCTATTACTTAAATTAACAAAAAGTAATTACAATACTACCAAAACAAACTATAAATGAGAGAAGTCATATACAATTTACAACAGTTTCTTACACAAAAGTTAGTTGTATTTACCGACTAACAGCTTGCACATTATCACCAAGAAGCCTAGTTCGATATTTGTTAAGCACCCGTGAGTCTATACTAAATGCCGATTTGGAAGCCATAGTTGTAATTTAGATGCTCAAAATATCACAAGCCAACAATGAAATATCTGGATTAAGCATGATTCTTAAGGTACTGTAGTTGGTGGGATTCTCAAATCATGGATTAAGCGGGCTTACGGGCAACCCATGGGCCAAACCCGCACAATCCACGGGTTAAGCGGGGCGTGCCCAAAAATATTGCATAACCTGCACAGACCGCGGGTCTTGTGGGCCAGTCCATGGACCTGGGCCCATTTACCCACCCCTAGTTATCAGTCATACATTTAATGTACAAATGTACAAGAGACTGCGTGGAAGTGTTTCAAGGTATGCATTGAATCATATTGTAGAAGAGCTTCAAAGAATGAAGTTTTTTGGCGTAGACACGTCTTATTGTCGATGCATTGTAAGATCTACCATGGTTTTTCCTTTGCCTATGAACTAGCTAGGTATGCTTTAGGTAGCATACCACTTGAAACAGTTCATTTGTATTGGACTAGGCTAAGTTTCAATGACATGGGATTTATTGATCAAAATGAAGAGTTTTGTTTGCAACAAGAATTTGATGCTATTAGTCAACGTCTCAAAGAGGTTGACATAGTTGGCAAGATTACCATCAAAAGTAAATTTCGTGAAATTGCATTTCTTGATGACTTCTGTGTGTCCACCTGTTGACAAGGTCAAAACTAAAGGTTCCCAAAAGGTCAAAACTTGTTTTTTTTTAAGATTAATTAAAAGGGTTTTTAATTAAAATAAATGAGTTTTTCATTAAATAAAAATAAAGGTTTTGAATAAAAAAAATTAGAAAATAAGAAAGGTTTATTTATCCTTTTATTTATTTATTTAATAGAGAGAAAATAGTGTTTTTATAATTAATACAATAAACTAGAAAAATAGGAATAAGAATTAAGTCATTAGATTTCTCACTATATGAAAGAGCTTTTAACCCCAGAGCAGTTTTACAAAGAATTTTCTATGTTCTCTGTTTCTTTTTCTTTGACGCTCAAGAACCCTAACAGAGCAACCGGAGGATGAGCTCTAAATAGCACTGGAAACACAACCATTGCTAACGGAGAACGCTTGGGCGACTACATCAAGGTAAGGGATGAGTTACTCATGCTTGGGGATTAGAATAAACATGTGTAGGGATCCCTGGAGGATCAACTTTTTGGGTTATTTTGGGTTGTTTTATGAAATTCCATTATTTTCTTATGCTTTTAATCATGAATTGATTGTGTTTGACGGACCAATTGATGCCCCAATGCTGAATTGTTATGAAATTAATGAGTTATTGTGTTGAATGTGAACCCTAGAAATTATGTTGCAAACCCTCAAGGACAACAAGTTGTATGCCAAGTTGTCCAAGTGTGAGTTTTGGCTAGAGGAAGTGAGCTTCCTAAGGCATGTTATATCCAAGGGAAGGATAGTAGTAGATCCTTCCAAGGTAAAGGCATTGATGAGTTGGAAGAGTCCCAAGTCAGTGTAGTTTCCTTGGTTTAGCTAGTTACTACTGTAGGTTCATAGAGGGTTTTTCTAAGCTAACTTTAGCTTTGACTAAGCTAACTCGTAACGGTCAAGCTTTTGTGTGGGATGCCCAGTGTCAGAGTAGTTTCCGTACCCTTAAGGAGAGGTAGACTACCACACCAATTTTAGTGTTAGCTGATACATGCGAACCCTTTGTCGTGTATTGTGATGCATCCAAAATGGGTTTGGGTGGAGTGGTTATGCAGTGGGGCCAGGTAGTGGCCTATGCTTCCCGACAACTTAAGATTCATGAGAGGAATTATCCTACGCATGATCTCGAGTTAGCAGCCATAGTGTTTGCTCTTAAGCTTTGAAGGCATTATCTTTATGGATCTAAATTTGAGGTGTTTAGTGACCATAAGAGCCTTAGATACCTATTTTATTAGAGAGAGCTTAACATGAGGCAGGGGAGATGGTTAGAGTTCCTTAAGGATTACATGTCTTCGCTGGTGATCGCTTAGAGCCCCTCTTCCATCAATAGGTACTCCCAACGCGTCGACCACACGCCCTAGCATAGCCTTTTCCCGCAAGAACATCCACAGATCTTGAGCTTAACTATCACCCAAGTAAAACCAATGTAGTGGCTGATGCCTTAAGTAGGAAATGTGGAAGCAAAGCTTCATGATGAATCAACAATGATTCAAAGGTGTTTTGATGATAACAATGATGACAACAAAAGATGATGACAAAAGTGATGAACAAAAAGCTCAAGAGAATCAAAGAACATCCATCTCAAGAAAATATAGAACAAGTCAAAGAGTTCAAGAATCAAGAAGAATTCAAGACTCAAGAAGAAAGCCTACAAACAAGAATCAAGATTCAAGATCTCAAGAATCAAGATCAAGATTCAAGACTCAAGAGATTCAAGATCTCAAGAATCAAGATCAAGATTCAAGACTCAAGATTCAAGAATGAAGAAAAGACTCAATCAAGATAAGTATTAAAAAGTTTTTCAAAACTTTGAATAGCACATGAGTTTTTGACAAAACCTTTACCAAAGAGTTTTTACTCTCTGGTAATCGATTACCATATTGTTGTAATCGATTACCAGTAGCAAAATGAGTTTGAAAATGTTTTCAAACTGAATTTACAACGTTCCAAATATTTTCAAAAGGCTGTAATCGATTACAATGTTTTGGTAATCGATTACCAGTGCCCTTGAACGTTGAAATTCAAATTTAAATGTGAAGAGTCACATTGTTTCATTCAAAAGCTTTGTGTAATCGATTACACATATTTGGTAATCGATTACCAGTGTTTGTTTCTGAAAAATCTAAAGATGTAACTCTTCAAAAAGGTTTTGACTCTTTCAAATGGGTTTTAAGCTTTTCTAAAAGATATAACTCTTCTGAATGGCTTTCTTGACCAGACATGAAGAGTCTATAAAAGCAAGGCTTTGTTTTGCATTTTGAATCAATTAATTCCAAGTCTTTCTAACAATATCTTACAATCCTTTACAAGCCTTGAATCTCTTTGAACTTCTTCTTCTTCTTTGTACCAAAAGTTTTCTGAAGTTTTCTGGTTTTCTAAACCTTGAAAACTTGTGCTATTCATCCTTTTTCATTCTCTTCCCCCTTTGCCAAAAAGAATTCACCAAGGACTAATCGCCTGAGTTCTTTTTGTGTCTTTCTTCTCCCATTTCCAAAAAGAAGGAAGGACTAACCGCCTGAATTCTTTTGTGTCTCCCTTCTCCCTTGTCAAAGAATTCAAAATGACACAGTCTGAGAATTCTTTTGATTCTTCCCATTCCCTAATACAAAAGCGTTCAAAGGTTTAACCGCCTGAGAATTCTTTTGTATCCCCATTCATAAAGTATCAAAGGTGTAATAGCCTGAGATCTTTGTCTTAACACATTGGAGGGTACATCCTTTGTGGCACAAGTAGAGGGTACATCTACTTGGGTTTGACTAAGAACAAGAGAGGGTACATCTCTTGTGGATCAGTTCTAGTGGAGGGTACATCCACTAGGTTCAAAGAGAACAAGGGAAGGTACATCCCTTGTGGATCTTTGCTTGTAAAAGGTTTTTTACAAGGTTGAAAGAAATCCCAAGGACCGCAGGTTGCTTGGGGACTGGAGGTAGGCACGGGTTTATGCTGAACCAGTATAAAAATCCTTGTGTGTTTGTTTCCTTCTTCCCTACTCTTTTACTTTCCGCTGTGCATTTAATTTCCGCTTTTACTTTCTGTTAAGTTTCTCTTCTACTCCTCTTTCTCTTAACAATTTAGTAAAAGCCTTAAAAGAGTAATTTTTAATTAGTAAAGGTTTAGGAATAATTAATTCAACCCCCCCCCCTTCTTAATTATTCTGAGGCCACTCAATCCAACTAGAATTCCCTTCAGGTGTCTATGTTGATGGTAAGAGAGTGAGACCTCCTAGAGCAGTTTAGAGACTTGAGCCTAGTCTGTGAGATCACCTCTAGCAGCATTAGATTGGGTATATTAAGAGTCACTAGTGAGCTCTTGTGCGAGATTCGTGAGGGTTAAAAGTTTAACCCATTCTTGTCAGCCCAGTTAGAGTCCATAGCTGCAGGGAGGTTCTTGTTAAGTTGAAATCGAAAGGCATATAGAAAGTTGCCATGTATTCTAAGAGTATTGTAATATTAGCTATATTTTACATGATTTTAATAGTTAGTTTTGGGTGTAGGTAGTTTTCTTATAACACAAACAAATTACTTTAGCTGATTAAAACTTGTTATTAGTAAGATATTCTTTGGTTTGGCACAAGTGGAGGATTCAAATATTTATTTTGGGACAAAAAATAGTTTAATATTTTCTCAAACCAAAAATTATATAAGCTTTATTAAAAATTAAAAATAGTAAAATTTAAAAGGATCAATAGGTAAAATTAATATCAATTTATTATTTTTTTATCTTTTACAGTTATTCATATTCATCTTATTAAAAAAATTATTCTATGGGGAAAATATCTATTTTTTTTAGCTTCCAAAGGAGCTTCTTTTGGGATAAACTGTTTGCAGAAAATTGTCCAACTACTTGTTCTTACATTGTTTTCCCGTCTTTTTTTGTGTTGTTTAATGTAAGTTACATGGTTTGAATTGATTCTTTGTTCATTAAAATACTTGGCTAACCAACTTTGGTAGTGCACTACGTAGTGTATCTATATCTATCCATAATACAGCTTTTACTTATTTATTACTATCATCTTTCCTTATCATTAACACCTTAATTACTTTTGATATCAAGGGAAAACTGATTTTCTTTTCTAATGAAAGGGATGTATGAGCATTTCTTGAATGAAGATTTGCTAGCTTAACTGCAGTGGAAATTTAGTGCAGTGAAGAGTCTTACAATGTAGATGTTGTGAATGTATGAATACATGAATTTTGATGATGCCAAAGAAGAATCAAACAAGGCCGCTTCAAAGGATAAGCATTTGCTTCAAGATTAATTCAAGAATGTTTCAACAAACAAAGCCTTGTTTCAAGATTCACCAAAGATCATGCTTTGCCTCAAAACAAAGGGTTTCAAAGTCATGCAAGGCTCTGGTAATCGATTACAAGAAAGTGTAATCGATTACCAGAAGGAAAGAATGAAAAAAAAGCTGTTGAAAAGGGTTTTGAATTTAAATTTTGAACATGTAATCGATTACCATATGTTTGTAATCGATTGCCAGCAACGGAACTTTGGAAATTCAAATTCAAAAGTCATAACCCTTCAAATTATAACTGTGTAATCGATTACACAAACATTGTATTCGATTACCAGTGGATAGTTTTTAGAAAATCTACCAACAGTCACATCTTTTCATTGGATTTGTGAATGGTCATCAAAGGCCTATAAATAGGTAACTTGGGCACGAATTAAAGAGAGAGTTTTGCTGGTCCAAAATGTCTTATCCTCTCAAAAGGAAATGAGAGAGATTTCAAAAGAATTTCATTGCCATATGCTCTCTCAAAAGAAACTCTTAGACAAACACTTGTAAATCCATTAAGAGTTTCTCCATGGACTTCAATTGTAATATCCTTCTCTTCAAGAGAAAATTCTTCTTTCTTTTCTTCTTAATCAATGAGATTGATTAAGGGACTGAGGGTCTCTTGAGTTGTAAGGATTCTTGAACACAAGGGATGGGTTGTCCCTGTGTGGTTCAGAAGTTGTAAAGGATTTTACAAAGATAGTGAAAATCTCAAGTGGGTTGCTTGAGTATTGGATGTAGGCACGAAATTTGCCGAACTAGTACAAAACTGTGTTTGCATTCTCTCTTCCTTTATCTTATTTATTTTGTTGCAATCAATTTGTGTCTTGCATGTTTAAAGAACATTATTAAATTGATTGCTGCTTCTTCTGCATTCTAAGCCTATTCCTCTTAAGTTATTGAGACCACAAGGTCTAACAAGTGGTATCAGAGCAGGATTCTTGTATAAAGTTTAAAAACTTCAAGAATAGATATGGCCTCATCCAAATTTCCATTTCCTGAGGGAAATTCTATCAATAGGCTCTTATGTTCAATGGTGAGGGTTATCATTATTGGAAAACTTGAATGCAGATCTTTATAGAAGCCATAGATCTAAAGATATGGGAAGCCATTGAATTTGATTCCTTTATTCCTACAATGGTAGAGAGAAATACAACTACATAAAAAAAACTAGAGAAGAAAGAAGATGATGATGAAAGAAGAAAGAAGAAGATTCCTCTTTAGCCCCAAAATGCTGAGTGTGACCAACTTGGGCACATGAGATTCAATTGTCTTGTGTTTAAAAGAAGAATGGAAAAATCCGACAAGATGAATTTCAAAGAGAAGAAAGAAAAGAAAGGATACATCACTTGGGAAGATAATGTCATAAATTATTCAAGTGAGTCAGAGCAGAAAATCATAAGTCTGGGTATCATGATGAAAGACTATGAAAACAGAGAAGAGCAAAGTCGATACATTGATAGCAATTTCTCCAAACACATGGCATGCATCAAATTTTATTCACATTTCTCCCCAAGATAAAGTGAATATGTGATTTATGAAGACAACAAACAAAGGCCACATTTCTCCCCAAGAAAAGTGAATATGTGATTTAAGGAGACAACAAAGGCCACTTGATCAACAAGTCCAACAAGTGATATCAAATGATACCAACAGGTCACTTGTCTTTGATTAATTACTTTTGATGCTTGTTTGCTACTTGAGTTTAGATTTTCCTTGATGATTGTGATTGAATTTGATTGGTTGTGTTTGATGATTGATTGATTGTGTTTTTTGATTAATGTGTTTGTTTTTGCTTGTTTGATATTCAATGTTTGTTAGTTTGATTGATTGATTATATTTTATAATTGATTAATTGTGGTTGTTGATTATTTTTATTGAGTTTTGATTGTCTTTGATAATTGTTTTTGATTGTGCTTTGTTGATTTTTTTTATTGTATATTTGATTGATTGTGTTTGATTGTGTTTTTGATTGATGTGTTACTATACTTGTTTTTGCTTGATCAATATTGAATGATTGGTTTAATGCCTTTTGGTATCACTTGATTCTCATACATTACAACAAGTGGTAATATTTTTCTCCTCTCTATTCATGATTTGTTTTTGATGTTGACAAATGGGGAGAGAAAGATAAAAGATAAAATAGTAAGAAAAATTATCTATTTTTTATGAGACAACTTTTTATATATGAAAAATATGAAATCTTCAATTGTCTCATATAAGCAAACATTGCAAAACCAAGGGGGAGTAAACTATATGCAAATAGATATTTTTTCTTTGTTGTTGCTCCTAACCTACAGGTGGTTGTCATCATCAAAAGGGGGGAGAATGTAAATCACGAAGATTTTGATGATGTCAAGAAGAATTTGCTTGAGAAAGGGGGAGAATGTAAATCATGCAAGATTTTATGGTGTCGAGAAGAAATCACATGTTTGTCATCATCAAAAATGGGGAGAATGTGAATGTATGAATACATGAATTTTGATGATGCCAAAGAAGAATCAAACAAGGCCGCTTCAAAGGATAAGCATTTGCTTCAAGATTAATTCAAGAATGCTTCAAAAAACAAAGCCTTGTTTCAAGATTCACTAAAGATCAAGCTTTGCCTCAAAACAAAGGGTTTCAAAGTCATGCAAGGCTCTGGTAATCGATTACCATAAAGTGTAATCGATTACCAGAAGGAAAGAATGAAAAAGAGTTGTTGAAAAGGGTTTTGAATTTGAATTTTGAACATGTAATCGATTACCAGCAACGGAACTTTGGAAATTCAAATTCAAAAGTCATAACCCTTCAAATTATAACTGTGTAATCGATTACATAAACATTGTAATCGATTACCAGTGGAGAGTTTTTAGAAAATCTGCCAACAGTCACATCTTTTCATTGGATTTGTGAATGGTCATCAAAGGCCTATAAATACGTGACTTGAGCACGAATTAAAGAGAAAGTTTTGCTGATCTAAAATGTCTTATCCTCTCAAAAGGAAATGAGAGAGATTTCAAAAGAGAAAATTCTCCATGGACTTCAATTGTAATATCCTTCTCTTCAAGAGAAAATTCTTCTTTCTTTTCTTCTTAATCAATGAGATTGATTAAGGGACCGAGGGTCTCTTGAGTTGTAAGGATTCCTTAACACAAGGGATGGGTTGTTCCTGTGTGGTTCAGAAGTTGTAAAGGATTTTACAAAGATAGTGGAAATCTCAAGTGGGTTGCTTGAGTATTGGACGTAGGCACGAAATTTGCCGAACCAGTATAAAATTGTGTTTGCATTCTCTCTTCCTTTATCTTATTTATTTTGTTGCAATCAATTTGTGTCTTGCATGTTTAAAGAACATTATTAAATTGATTGTTGCTTCTTCTGCATTCTAAGTCTATTCCCCTTAAGTTATTGAGACCACAAGGTCTAACAGATGTGGGAACTTATGTGTTTATTTTTTAGGTAACTGCTTGTTAAGTTTAGTGAATATTTTTCCATTTAGTTGCATCAAGGTGTATTTGTATCAGCCTGTCAACTATTTTAAGCCCATTTTGTAGATTGAACTTAACAATTCTGCTGGTGAAAAAGTTTACGCTACTGGAGGCCATATTCATTTACCAAACCAGTTTTCTATTTCAGCAAGGTTTGATTCATGTAACAAATTTATTTTATTGAAAGCATTTCATAGTAAATTTGGTGATGTTTAATGTTACTTGTTCATTCGATATATACCTTTTCTTTACACATTCGATATATATACCTTTGAAATTATAGTAAAATTTATGTAGATGAATTACTTCTTAATGGTGTTAAATTTTAGAATATTGAAAGCAATGCATATTGGCAAAGCTCTAAGACATTATTTTCATTATTTTAATTTTTTATTTTAAAAAAAATCTAAGACTGTTGTTTGAAAAACCGTCTTAGAAGGATATCATTCTAAGATGGTTCTTAGCTGAGAACCGTCTTAAAATGATACTCTTCTAATACGGTTTTTCAAAAAACTATCTTTAAAGGACCCTTTTCTAAGATAATTTTTGTTGGAAGCGTCGTTAAAAGTCTTTTGACGACAATTGACTACAAAGAGAGTTCATAATCGTCTTTGAATGTCTTATACAACCGTAGTTGTATGTGTCTTTTGTAGTAGTGTTAATTATATTTGTCATCAAATTTATATTTTACAAAATATTATTCATTGTTAGAGAGATTGATTAATAGAGTTCGATGGTTTGAAATCTTCACACCCACAAAAATTTGTGGAGGTATCAAGAGAATATATTTTCAAAAATTCTTTTAATTATATTTGTCATCAAATTTGAAAAAAAAAATGGATTGACACGCATTAAAAGCTTTGCAATAATTTCAATAGTTCTATCGAACATATCAATAGACACGCGTTTTCTTCAAATATTTTTTGTAGGTAACTTTTAGACGTCAATTTTTGTCCCCAAAGATTATGGATTAGAGATTTTAATTAAGGATTTCTATAAATAATATTATAAAGTTAGAAACATTAAAACAATTGATTTCAGAAATTAATGTGAAAGAGATTATGCAAAAATTTTGTTTTGGTAACCTGGATAAGATTGCTTATATTTTAAAGTAAATTATATTTTAAAATAATATCATATAAAGTTAATTTTTTATTTGGTAACATGAAAACTTTATATGCAAGTCAAAATCCAAATTTAAACATTTGTTTTCTCAAATAATAATAAATTATATTCCAATTTTATTAAGGGTATACCCTTTTGTAATATATATATATATATATATATATATCCTTGAATCATATAAAGATTAAATTGATATTCGTTATCTTTGAATATCGTATAATAGGTACTCACAAAATCTTAAATCTAATTTAATACTAGACATGTTACCTTTAACATAAAGATTATAAATTTGCAAAAACATGTATCTTTTTTTTTACGGGAAAAAATATGTATCTTAAAATATAGCATATAGGATAGGGGTAACTTTATATATATATATATATATATATATATATATATATATATATATATATATATATATATATATATTAGGAATGAAAGAAATGGAAGATAGATGAAAAGTAGTTTTAGGATACATTCAATTTATTCATTCATCAAAGTATTACAAAGTTGATGTATTTATACAAAAATAGAAAAATAAGTAACTTGAGTAACCAACACTAACTTACTCAAATAACTTCTAGTAACTATAACTTGAGTAACCAACTAACTTACTCAAATAACATCTAATAACTAACTAAATGAATTTTATCTCTAATACCCCCCGCAAGCTGGAATGTGTTGAAAACACTTCTAGCTTGGAGAATACAATACATCAACATTAAAGAAGAAAGAGAAAAGGAAAAGAAAAAAAAAATCTGAAAACATGAAATATAGCGAAACATGTCAGAAATACATCGGTCAAAACAAAAACTTCGAGAAATCTTTGACCAACTTCGTCTGCTTCCAAGAGGCCAAAGCAAGCATCAAAGCTTGTTGGCAAAAACTTTGGTGACGAAGGACAAGAAATTGTAACCGACACGCTCGAAGAGGTACCACAATGCGGTGGCATAAACGAGCACCGCAACCGCTCCACGCCAATTCATCCACAACACCACATCATATTAGCAACTAAGCCTTTGCCGAGAACACGATGAAAGGATGAGAAACTAAGGTAATGCCAAGATTGTCAGAAGAATGATGAAGGAGTTAGAATCATCAATGGCAGCCATGGCCATGAGAGAGAAAAAAAGAATCAACCAGACATCCGAAAGGTCCCCTTAAAAAATGATTCATAAGGGGGTGGTCTATCCAATTATATAAGAACTTAAGCATCAATGACATCCATGGCCATGAGAGAAAAAAAAGAACCAATCAGGCATTCGAAAGGTTCCCTTAAAAAAACCGATGTATAAGGGTGTGGCCTACCCAGTTATACAAGAACTTAATCATCAATGACATCCATGGCCATAAGAGAAAAAAAAGAACCAACCAGGCATCCGAAAGGTCCCCTTAAAAAAAACGATGCATAAGGGGGTGACCTACCCAGTTATATAAAAACTTAATCATCAATGGCATCCATGGCCATGAGAGAAAAAAAAAACCAATCAGGCATCCGAAAGGTCCCCTTAAAAAATGATTCATAAGGGGGTGGTCTACCTAGTTATATAAGAATTGAATCATCCTCATGAACCACCCGATATGGGACTCGCTACATGCC
Source organism: Glycine soja (assembly GCF_004193775.1). Lineage (NCBI taxonomy): Eukaryota > Viridiplantae > Streptophyta > Magnoliopsida > Fabales > Fabaceae > Glycine > Glycine soja. The sequence goes on along the minus strand of NC_041006.1, from coordinate 8,793,672 downwards.
CCCTCGATTCAGGGCTCGGCGCCACAAAGCGAAGGCTAACAACACTATCCACACCACCGGACAGAACCATAAATAGCTTCAATAGGAAGCAAGAGACACAGAAGCAAAAACTTCTGATACCATATTAGGAATGAAAGAAATGGAAGATAGATGAAAAGTAGTTTTAGGATTCATTCAATTCATTCATTCATCAAAGTATTACAAAGTTGATGTATTTATACAAAAATAGAAAAATAAGTAACTTGAGTAACCAATACTAACTTACTCAAATAACTTCTAGTAACTATAACTTGAGTAACCAACTAATTTACTCAAATAACTTCTAATAACTAACTAAATGAATTTTATCTCTAATAATATATATATATATATATATATATATATATATATATATATATAAAAGTAAAAAGTTTACTTAATTGAACAATTTATTAGAAATCAAATTTAATATTTTAATTATATAATTTTAATTTAAATATTTTTTTATGTTTGTCTCTTTCACTACTTAAAATATTTATAGAATATATTATTTAAAAACATAGGAAATATTGAAAAAATATGAACTTAACCTACAGAAAAAAAACATATATATTATATAACACACGAGAACGAACGATTTTAATAATAATAATTAGAAAATTTTACATTGTATTTATGAGGATAAACATTTTATGAAAGATTTTAGTTCAATTAAAATTAAAATTTATTTTAAATAATTGATATATATTTAATTACATAAGAAAATCAAATTAAATCAACATATATATATTTTTTTATTTTCCTTATTTGAAAGTATAATATTTTCTTACTACAAAATTTATTATTTTAAGCTGTTATATATTATATTTATGTTGTGATAATTCATATTTATATTTGTCTGTTGCATGGGCATTCACTAGGACAAATTCATTTGGGTATGATTTTTTCTATAATAATTGGTTTTTTGATGTCAAAAGACTCTTAAATATTTATATTTAAATTTAATGTATATAAAATTTTATATAAATGATGTTTATATTTCTTTTTATATGAAATTATCCTTTGTTTTTTTAGTTTAAAATTAGAAAATGTATATTTTTGTTAAATTATTATATATTCTATTTATGTTGTGTTAATCCTTATTTATATTCATCTATCACTTGGCTAAACATACACTAGGACAAATACATTGAAACAATTAATTTTTTCCATATCACGGGTTTTTTTTTATGTTTAGAGACTTTTGGATATTTCTATTTAAATTTAATTTACATAACTTTTATATGAATCATGCTTAATTTTTTTTAAATAAAATATTTTTTATTTTTTAATTCAAAAATAAAAAATTATATTTTTGAACTATTAAATTTCTATTTATGTTACGCTAATCATATCTTATAAAAACATTTAAGATAAAATTGTGACATTAGTAGGATATAAAAAATAAGGTAAATTTCTCAAACTACACCTTCTCTCTCCTATCTTTTTTCAAATTACACAAGTTTGTCAAAATTTTTGCAATGTACACCACATTTTTATGTTCACTGGGAAGTCGGATTTGGCCACCCCAACTTCCATACGGGCCTCATTTTTTTTAAATTAATTTATATGTTTAAATTTTTTTATTTAAATTATTAAAATAATACAAATATTATATTATATAAATATATTTTTAATTGATTTTAAAAATATTTTTTTTATTAAAATATTTTTTTAATAAGAAAATAATGTTATTAAATGTAATTACTTATTTTTGTGAAAGCAAAGCTTTCCAAGTTTATTTTGATGATGCCAAAGACTCAAGTCAAGAATCAAGAGTCAAACAAGTTTCAAGAATCAAAGAGTCATTCAATCAAGAATCAAGATTCAAGAGAAGACTCAAGATATGCAAGAATTTCAAGAAAAACATCAAGATAAGTATAAAAAGATTTTTTCAAAAGAAAAGATTGAATAACACAATATGTCCAAAATAATTTTTCAAAGAAAAATCTTTTACCAGAGTTTTTACTCTTTGGTAATCGATTACCATAAGACAGTAATCGATTACCAGAAGCCCAAACAGTTTTATAACTGTTTTACAAAGTAGTAATCAATTACCATGGGCATGTAATCGATTACCAATGTTTTTAAACGTTGGATTTCAAATTTCAAGAGTCACAACTTGTGATAAAACATTTTCAAACTTGTGTAATCGATTACACAATATTTGTAATCGATTACTAGTGTTTCTAAACGTTTTGATTTTTAAATTTAAACATGAAGAGTCACATCTGTTGATGTGTAATCGATTACACTATGATGGTAATCGATTACCAGTGACTTATTTTGAAAAATAAATTACCAAAAGTCACAATTCTTAAAGTGACTAGTTTCTGAAGATTTTTTAAGAGTCACAACTTTTAAAGTGACTAGTTTTCAAAAAGAGTCACAACTTTCAAAGTCACTAGTTTTCAAAAGAGTCACAACTTTTAAAGTCACTAGTTTTAAAGAAATTGCCAAGAGTCACAAACTTTAACTTAAGTCATCAAATGACTATAAATATGTGACTATGACACAAATTTCAAATACAAATTCATTTCATTCAAAAAGAGAACTTTATGATTCATTTCTCAACATCTTTCTAAGAGTTTTTTTTCCAATACTTTCTTTATCAAGAAAAGTTCATTGGCCAAAAACTTGCGTTATTCTTCTTCTTCATTCCTTCTCCCTCTTGCCAAAAGAATTCAAAGAACTAACCGTCTGAGAATTCTTTGTCCAAACACTAAATTCAAAGAACTAACCGTCTGAGAATTCTGTGTAAGAAGCGGGTAGCTTCTTGGTTGTAATAGTGAACACAAGGGAGGGTACATCCTTTATGGTTTGCTTTAAGTAGAGGGTACATCTATTTGGTTGTTCAAAGAGAACAAGGGAGGATACATCCTTTGTGGCTCTTTGCTTGTAAAAGATTTTACAAGGTTATTGGAAATCTCAAGAACCATGGGTTGCTTGGGGACTGGACGTAGGCACGGGTTGTGGCCGAACCAGTATAAATCTTGTGTTTGCTTTCTTCTTCCCTACACTCTTTACTTTTCCGCTGTGGACTTTTTATTTCCGCTTTACTTTTGTCTAAGTTATTGTTTCTGTTCTTTACCTTCTCATAACTTAGTAGTAAAGCCTAATTGAATTTAGTAATATTAAGAATGATAAATTTTAATTAGTCAAGACACATTAATAATTAATTCAACCTCCCCTTCTTAATTATTCCAAGGCCACTTGATCCAACAATCTTGTATTATTTAATTTATATAAGACATTTTGTAGGTGAACATATTTTTTAAATATGAATTTTGTCTAATAATACATTTGCTTTAGTAAAAAAATTAAAACTTTTAATATTATTATATCACTAAATATAATTTTTTTGTTTATGTCATTAGATTTTTAAAAAAATGATAATACTTTTTGTTTAACAATTTATTTATAGAAGAACATTACACTACATTATAAATAAAACACTTAAACAATTACATTTGGCTAAGAAAAAACTTAAGATGAAGGAATGCTGGGACAATTGTTTTTGTTATAGCCATGTTGTTGGCATATTCCACATTTTTTTTTCTACTTTCCCGTTCATTTTCGTCTTCGTCCATCCTAGTAGGAATGCGAGTTGAAACCGGATGATCCTTTGCGGTCCTCTTTCTCCTTGGATCAGGACCCAACTAATCTCCTTCATATTCTTGCCACATTAATTCGTGTGGCAGTAAACCAAAGGAGTTGTCGTAGACGTGCAAAACGTGTTGTAAAGTGAATAGAGGTGGCACATAGCTCATGGGATCAACATTGACAGATTTACAAGCAGCCATGACGTGAGAACACTGTAAGTATTTAGCCTGATATTCACCACAATCATACTTTTGGGATTGTAACATTACTTTAAACCTTCCAGGTGGTCTGGGTGTTTGAAGTGGGGATTGGATCTCTATTACAATAAATGTGTGGTTGTATCTGTCGAATTCGCCGTTTACAATGTGTGTATTTGATTCTTGTTGACCTCTATTCATTGCCTCAGAGATGACTTCAAAATACTGTGAGTCGGAGTTGATCATTGCCTAAGTTTGTTGGCCTCTAATAGCAAAGAGTTATGTGGTCTTGAAGTACGTCTCCTCAACCAACAATGACACCGACAAACGTTTTCTGTTTTTTTAACATGGAATTAATAGACTCAGACAAATTTGTAGTCATATGTCCTTAACATTTTCCCTTATCGAAGCATTGTACCCAATTTTGTTTGGGTAGTTGATCAAGCCATTTAGCTGCACTTGGCTTATTGGCACGGATACCCCAAGATGTCACAAGTGCATCTTCTCCGTTTATGCGAAACCTGTAAATATTCAATCAATCTATTATGTTATGAAATTTGATTGAAAGTAAAGTTTAACGAAGAAATAAAATAGATTCTCACCAGCCAGCAAGAGTGGTTTCTTTAAATGTTTGTCTTTTGAGTTACCGCGAAGAAAATTTTGTGTAATATGGCGCAGGCAGAAGAAATGGGATGTGTCCTAAACCCATAAGTTACTTGGGTTGTTGTAGGCACAATCGAGGGGTGTTTATTTGAAATGAGAGAAATGTTAATTTACGGAATAACATGTCTTCTCAAATTCTTTACGAGAAACCCCCAAGCTGAAGTTGTCTCCCCTTCTACAATGGCGTAGGCAATCGGGAATATATTGTTGGACAAGTGGCCTCAATAACTTAAGAGGGGGTGAATTAAGTCTTACAAATTTTCCCACTAACAAATTTTAACCCCCTTTTAAATGATATATGATAGGCTCAGAATGCATAAAAAAACAATCAATTTAATAATGTTCTTTTAAATGCGCAAGACATAGTAAATTGCAATAAAATAATTGAGATAAGGGAAAAGAGAATTGCATACTCAATTTATACTGGTTCAGCCACTTCCTGTGCCTACGTCCAGTCCTCAAGCAACCCACTTGAGATTTTTCACTATCTTTGTAAATCCTTTACAAACTTTGAACACACCTTGGGATCCCTCTCCCTTGTGTTCAGGATTCTCACAAGTCAAGAGACAAACAATCTCTTGATCACAACAATGTTTTAGAATGTACAGAAGAATTTCTCTCTTTTAGAAATGATAATACAAATTGAAGATCTTAGAAGAATACTCAATTGATTTGCAAGTATTTGGCCAATAGTTGTTTAGAGAGCATTTGACAATTAAGTTTTTTTAGAACATCGCTCTCTTACTTTTTGAAGTCAGACACACATATATAGGCCCATTGTGCCTTTTCAAAATGGTTTGAAGAGATGTGTCTTTTCAAAAAGTTTTTATGAAGTTTTCTCACTGGTAATCGATTACAGGATTCTGGTAATTGATTACACAGTTATATTTCTGAAGAGTCATGACTTTTCAAAGGTTTTTTGAAATCTCTTCACTGGTAATCGATTATAGGAATTTGGTAATCGATTACACAGATCAAAATTCAAACAATTTTGTGTCGTTAGTAAAAAATATCTTCACAAACTCTCTGGTAATTGATTACATAGTCTGATAATCAATTACCAATTCAAAAATATCTTTTTGAACTGATTTAGCCTTTGATAAAAGAGTGTATGATACTAAAGATGTTGAGGCCAAACTAAAGCAATCAAATTGAGATTCTTTAAACAAATTTACTAAGTTTTTATCTTAGATTTACTTGATCTTGTTCTTTTGACTTGATTCAATCCATGCTCATCAAGTAACCTTTTTGGCATCACCAAAACCTGTATGATATTCATTCATATTCTCCCCCTTTTTGATGATGACAACCATCTTTGGGTAATACTTTGGCATCATCGAAACCTGCATGATATACATTCACAAATATGGTTAACTCCATCTTGTGTTGTAGCTATCGATAATGTGGCAGTATACTTCCCGTAAGGCCATGTACCATCTACTTGTACTGTGGGTTTGCGATATGCAAACCCATTAATGCAAGGACCAAATGACCAAAAGACACGTTTAAGCATTCTTTTGCCCGGTATGGTTTTTCCTCCCTCAAACACGGATTCTGTTTGAGCAACGACCACAGTCTTGGGAACACAAAATTGCAAAGCTCTCAAAAGTTTTGACAGCTTGGCATATGATTCTTTCCAATTTCCATGAATCATCTCCAACACTCTTTGCTTTGCTAACCATGTCTTTTTGTAGGATGGGGTATAATTCATGAATTTTTTTATGAAGACTGTTGGGTTTGTTTTGACAATTGGTTGGATGATCTGTGTTACGACGTGTTTGTAGATTTTCTGAAGATCTTGTCTAAGCATTGGCATAAGACAAGTGTGATGACCTCTGATACTCTTGATAATCCATTTCTTATGCCTCTTTGAATTGCATGCGCCGAAACTCCATGTACTACCATTTTCATGTGATCTACACACAAAGTTTAGCCTTCTCTGGTTAGAATAAATTGTTCTGCAATCAAAATAATTTCTAATGTTGTATTCTTTGACTGCTCAAATGCATTGTGTTTTTTCATCAAAGGTCATGCCAACCTCGAGTGAACTGGTTGGTGGTTGTACATTATGTTGTTGCTGAACGAAATGGTGTCGATCAATATAGTGTGATAGGTGGTCAAAGTTTAAGTTGACTGGACACCTAGGTTGGTGATATTGCAACGGAGGTGACAGAGGTGTCGTTGGTCTGCCAACACCCTCGTCATCGCTTTGGTGATTGATGTGATCAAAGAACTGTTGATCTTCATCCTCACTAAAATCATCCATGTTTTCCTCATGAAATCGTATAATGGGATCTTCGTTAGTGATGAGATGTTCATTTCGGTTTGATGTTTGTGTTTGTGGTTGTTGTGAGGGTGACATAAAGGGGGATGAATGATGGTTTTGTTGGTCAAAGTAGGTTTGTTGGGCATAAAAAAAAATCATTTTCGGATAATAGTTGTGTGTATGAAGTATAAATGTCAAAGGCATCTTGTGTTTCAAGGTTGTTGTATGAATAGATTGGATCATTGAGGTCCAGGTTTTTGTACGGTAATTGTTGTGAAGGCGGTAATTGTAGTTGTGGACATGATGGTTGTGGAGATGATGGTTGTGGTTGAGGAATAAGGTCAGTAACAACATAGAATTTGGCAGAATTCAATTATGGATTCTGGAGAATTGTTTCCATCGCGCCTCTGAGATCGTCATTGTCGAGTAGTTGTGCTGAAATATAACATGTTTGACCCTGATAAAATGAAACAGGGACACAAAATAACAATTAAGTAACTTTTTCAGTTGCTCGAGTAGGGAGAAGATTGTTAATTTTTCAAATCAATTGTGTTAACGTAATAGAACGACTAATGTAAATAAATATTGGGTTTGCACATGTGTACACCGATCCCAGAACTGGGTCGTCTACTATGTGACCATAGTAATCAATGACAGTCACAATTTCTTTAGGTGGAGCCATGGTGGTGCTTGTGGGATATGAGTGGAAATACTGTGAGAGTTACAAATCGAGTTTTGTTTTCTGAGAATGTTATTGTGTGTGATATGTTGTCAAATGGTGAGATTATATATAGGCTGAGAAAGTTTAGTAGAGAGTTAGGTGGCAAAGTTAGGTAGGAGGGTTAGATTGGAAGGTTAGGTGGCAAAGTTAGTTATGAGGGTTAGGTAGGAAGGTTAGGTGGGAGGAGTAGGTGGAAAAGTTAGGTAGGAGAGTTAGGTGGAAGGGATAGGTGGCAAATTTAGGTAGGAGAGTTAGATGAGAGACATAGGTAGGATATTCAGTTCATGTGAGTGAATACTGTGTAGCTGCAGAACAGTGTACGCATGTGAGTGAATAGTGTGCAACATCGTTGCATCATGAGTGTTGACCGTAGTGTTCCACATCGCGCGCCGAACTCACTCGGATTGTTGAGAACCACGTTAATGGGGTAATCGTACGCACGTGAGTGAACAGTGTTCAACACCACACATTAATGGGGTTGTTGGTGCATGTGAGAGTTAGGTACGACATTGCTCTGCATCTCTGAAATCATGCATGTGTAGGCTATTATTACTGAAGTAAATTGAAAATAACAACTTCAAATCATGCAACAACTACAACTACATAATAAAGACTGAGAAAAACTTAAACATAATACAATAACAAAATATGTTAAATTATTCATTCTAATTTTAGGGAATTGTCCAACTTCTGCTCCATGTCAGTCCAACTTAGGTCATTAACTTGAGTAGGTACCGCATGCCTTTTATTGCACCAAGAGCCCCACGACTTGAAACAACTTATCAACTGGCTAAAAGGTTATTTACATATAGCGAAATCTAAATTTTAATTTCAATGACGCGTATTATAACATTACAATGAATACTTGTTTTGTATGTTTTACATTTCAAATGGAGTGGTGGTAGATTAGAATATAGGGCCACACCTCATGGTGATTTGGTCGGATATAGATCTCGTATAAAGCATATGGAGAACCATGAGGTATAATACTATCATGAACTGCACCATCAATATGTACATATTAACATTTACTAATGTTGCATTGTTAGCATATATTTCAGTTTTCATGGGTCTCATATAGAAGATTTGAAGAACTCCTACCAAGACATGCATACAGATACATGGAGATTTGGTTTGCATGTACTGCAATTATTTGTTTTCCGATTGTGGAATGACATCAAACAAACTGGGTCAAGCTACAATTTGGACTACAACAAGACATTCCTGTTGATCCCATGAATCTTGATCGACTTCACCAAATTGACATGCAAGGCAATCATTATAATGATTGGATGAAATATCATGCGGAGTGGATTAATATCTGGAAAAACAAACGCATTAATGTTTTGACTGGGCAATGGGTTGAAGGAATAGTGACACATACACCAGCGTACATGGAATGGTATAGGAAAAATACTATTTTGTTCTTGTTTGTTGCACAACAACTAAATGATCCACGCACAACAATTACCCATAATGTTGCAAGGATAAGTGTTGAACAAACACAGTTTGCATCCTCAATCAATGTATTGTACTCCTTCACATGTTTATCAAACTTTTGGCCAGACTGGCGAGTCAATCAGCGCAACCAGCCATGAATGGATGGTCAATTTATTTGGTGTCGATTTGAATACACCAAATTCTACAACATCATATTTAGCTTCTTTCCAATAGTTCGATGCACCACATTTGTTTGGAGAACAGGAACAAAGTTCTTCAACTGCAACAACCCACATTGAGTATATTGACATAGAACAACAACATCATCATGACGTGGGAGAACCAGTCATACAGGAAATAAGAAATTTGTGACATAATCGACGTCCACCGCCCTGTGGGACTAGTCATCATCTTGGTCATTGAAATATAAAATGTTGTGATAATGAGATCAAATATGTTTAAGTACCCTTGTAACGGTTTCATCAAGTAAGACCTCAAATTAAGAGTAAAAAATAAAAAAAGAAAGTATGCTTGTCACCCTTAAAACAATGTTTAAGTGGTCATCTTATGAAATTTTTTAATATCAAAGAATTAAAAATATATATATATATATATATCGTATACCAGTTCTATGAACAACCACCTCAAAATAGAAGCACAAAATAAAAAAAAACTATGATTTAGACCCTTCAACTATGCTTAAGTGCCCATGTTCTGCATTTTTTAAAAATTATGTCCAACACATTAATGATCTTTGTGACACACTTTTTCCATAGCTTGAACATCAAAGAATCCAAGAAAAAAAATATCATGTACCAGTTCCATGGACAACCACCTCAAAATAGAAGTACAAAATAAAAAAAAACTATGATTTGGACCCTTGCAACTATGCTTAAGTGCTCATGTTCTGCATTTTTTTAAAATTATGTCCAACACATTAATGATATTCGTGACACACTTTTTCCATATTTTGAACGTCAAAGAATCCAAAAAAAATATATCGTGCGCCAATTCCATGAACAACCACCTCAAAATAGGAGCACAAAATCGAAAAAATTATGCTTTAGATCCTTGGAACTATGCTTAAGTGCCCATGTTTTGCATATTTTTAAAATTATGTTCAACACATTAATGATATTCATGACACACTTTTTCCATAGTTTGAAAGTCAAAGAATCCAAAAAAAAAAAAATATTCGTGACACACTCTACAATTTGCACACTCTCTAAAAAACTTAAATGTCTCACCAACAATTGGATTTCAGAGAAGCCTTTAGCAAGAATACAATTCTAACCTTATCAGATTCCAATACACATCAACGGCGCAAAATGCATACAACTATACATAACACAAAACATCCTCAATACAAACGCACAATTTCACACAACATACCTTCATAAACCAAATTCAATCTTATTACTATGTCATTTTTGGGAGAAACAAGCAGCCAAACCTTTGCTAACTCGAGATTAGCCTTCATTTTTTCAAATGGATCAATAACTTATAACCAAACTTGTGTTTATTTTCAAAGTCTCACTCCAACAACAATGCGATTTCCTAATGATTGTTCTTTTGATACACTCAAGAGTAGAATGCACAACACCCTTCAGCTAACCAACGATCAATTAATGGATGAAATCTACTACCGACAACCATTCATGGATGCAAGTCAACAATATTTTTTTCAATCTCTACAATTGAAAAATGATGATGATGTTTACACAATGTTAATGTGCAATGAGCAATACTCGTGTGTTGGCCATATAAAATTATTATGTACCATCCATAGAACACTGGATGATATACTCAACCTGCTTCAGTCCAATATCACTCCTACTCATGATACAACCGGAAGTGGAACATACCACGCCATAGTGGGTTTTTGGGTTACTCCTTCACTAGAATAAATCCAATAAGATTTGATATTCCTTCAGGATGTAGCATGAACAAACTCAAGGATTTAATCAAGCAAGTTGCACCTATGAGGTTCCTCCCTTATGGAATTCAGGAATCACAATTGGTCATACGATTGTTCTTTCGACAACCAAGTCATGCTAAGTATTCAGAAAATTTAATCGAATATGAAATAACAAAATTGAAAAATGACGAAGACGTGCTAAATGTGTTAGTACAATCCAACTACTGGAAACGATTCTGCCCAATAGAAATTTTAGCTATTTTTAGCAAAACCAATAATCCAACTGCAACAAGACATGTCTCTTGCACAACATCTTTTAGACTATCATTAGTTTCGTCATATTTATGTTGCAATTGTATTTTTAGTATGTTTCATTATTCTCGTTTATCATCTCAGTCACAACTGTTTAATTTTATGTGTATTAATTATTTATTCCTTGTGTTTTTCAATTTGTTTCAATACTACTAACTAATTTTCTCATTCTTTAATTAATGTACATAAGAAAACAAAAATTTTAACAACACATAAATTTAACTTAAAATATATATACATGTAACTAAAAAGTTATACTATAATTTTTTCAATTTTTTTGATTTTTCTTTATCTATATATATCTCTTAAAAAATTATAAAAATTATTTTAATAAAAAATTGGAGAAAATAATAATTTAAAAAAAAATTAATTTTTTTAATAAAGCAAATATATTATTAGACAATTTTAATAATTTTTATTATTACAATTTTTAATTTTTATTTATATTATTTCAATAATTTAAATTAAAAAAATTTAATCATATAAATTGAAAAAAGAAAGAGGCCCATACAGAAGTCGGGGGTGGTCAAACCCGACTTCTCAATGAACATAGAAATGTGACGTATATTGGGAAATTTTTACAAACTAGTGTAATTTGAAAAAAGATATAAGAATGAGAAATCTATCTAAAAAATTAAAATTGTCAAAGAGATTGGAGAGGCTGTGTAATAGCATGTTCCAAAAAAATTGTCAAATAAAAACGTAAGAAGGCCCATCAGTAAGGCCCAAGAGCCCAGAGCAATTCTCGTGGCTGCAACAATTAGAAGCGTTTGTCTCCCAAATCTTCGGCTTGTTTCTGCAGCTTCTCTCTCTTACCTTCACTTTCTCCTTATTCTTCATTAGATCCTCAGTTCCCAATCGACCCTCCATTTCGTAAGTCCTTTTTTCCCCTTTCTCTTCATTTTTTCGTTATTAATTTTTAGATGTTTAGCTATCACTGCGTCTCAGATTATTGATCCACTTCTTAATTACGGGTTTTTCAATCTTCATCTCTGTGTACCTATTTGCACGTTTACCAATTTCTCATATATTTTCTGTCTGCTACTTCCCATTTGGGCGCACGAAGCTTCATTTTCTGGATTCTACTGAGGTTCTTTACTTTATGTTGTTGCAGAAAAAAGTTATCTGCCCTATTCAGATTTCATTTGAATGTGTTGCTGATGCGGGTTTTTGAGATGCTGCATTTTCTGTTTATGCCACTGTCTTTCTTTCTTTCCTTTTTTTTTGAGTGTGTAGTAGTTGGTGCTGAAAACGCCTGCAAATACACAATTTATTACATTTTTTGTATTTTGGATGTAATACATGTTTTCTCTCCCAATAAAAGCCTTCCACTTTTAGTTGTTTAAAATCAGCACTAAGAAGTTATGTCCTCAAAACCGTTGAACTTATTGTGTGTTAATTATGCCAGAGGTTTTAAGATTATTCTCTCTGACTTTGTTTGCATACTTGTGCATTTGTCTATTGGTTCCAAGTTCTTGTTGTCAACGTGTTACATCAAGAATTAGACTCTGGCTATTTATAGATTGTGTGAAGCCTTGCTTGGATAGACTTCTCCATAAATGCTATTAGGAGAAGAGAAAAAAAAGGTAAAATGAATTAAGATTCTATAATGAATTAAAATCAACTTATTTACTTCAACTTTTATAGAAGTTCTCTTATCTAACTTCTCCAAAAGTTGATATGCATGAGTTGATTTTGACTTATGGGAGAAACTTAATTCATTTACCTTATTATTTTTTTTCGCCTACAAGTGCTTATGGAGAAGTTTATTCAATCAGGGGCAAAAGTATTTTCTTGATAGATCATCTTACCATAATCTAAATTCTAAAATATAAAACTTACTAGCATTTTTCTTGGCAATTTTCATTTTTGGGTTCATTTTCATGTTTTGTCATTGTAGAAACCGTTGGTAAATTTTTACTTATCTCTATTCACACTTATTTGATGATGCTGTCTTTCTTATTGTTGTGCATATTTGTAGAATGATATCTATGATACTTGGTTGGAGGTATTTATTTACTTTTGTAATCTATTTTATATGAATGATTGTAGTGTGAACTGAGATGGCTGGAGGTGTTATTCGGCAGTTATTTAGGAGGAAACTCCAATCTCATTCTCCTGTAAGCTTTAGCCCCTCTCTTCATGACAAGTTTATATGTTTTGAAATATTTGCTTTTCTGGTCCTTGGTGCATGAAACTTAAAATGGAGACCCTTAGACCAAAAGTTGGGGGTTGAGAAAAAGAAAAATTGTAATACAAATTTGAGGCTTAGGGAACACTAGTTTTTCTGGAAGATTTTAGCTAGATTAATGTGAGAATAATATTGAAAAAGATTATCTATATCATCATATAATTGCTGCTAATTTGTAAAAGATTTATCAATTTCTTTTAAGAGTAATTGAATAGACTGTACCATAGCTTGATTATGCATAGTTGAATACAAAGTTTTCGAACATGCCAATCTTTAGTTGATAACATGCCAATCTTTGGAATATTTACTTTTCTGGTCCTTGCAGCAAGGGACTTAAATGGAGATCGTTAGACTGAAAGTTGATGGTTGGGAAAATAAAAAAGAAATTGTTATATGAATATGAAGCATATGGAGCATTAGTTTTTCTATGTTAGAGCTGATCATTTATCTTTACTTATAATTGTTTATTTGAGCAATACTGTTTGATGTTAGATTAATGTGGTGATTCTGTTAAATTTTTTTTTTTATCTAGATCATCAAATCGTTGCTGCTAATGTGTAAAAGATTTATCAATTTCATTTAAGTCATAGATAGATTGGACTGCACCATATTTATTACATTGAACATGCCAATCTGTAGTTGAACCTAAAATGTTTGTAGTTGACAAACTTGCAGATCTTTCTAAGTCTTAAATGAGCATTTGAAGATGGACAAAGATAAATTTTAAAAAGAGAAAAAAAACTCTTGCAATGTGCTAGCTGATGATATGCAGCACCAATAATGATTAAGCCAACCATTAGGTGGGTTTGGTTGGCTGCATGGGTCGTTAGGTTCTATCAAAACCTAATTTAATGTTAATTCATTTGTAGTAAAGTGAGGTGGAGCCCTAACGCAACAGGAAAGTTGCCCTTTGTGACCAGTTGGTCACTGGCTTGAATCTGGAAATTGCCTCTTTGCATATGCAAGAGGAAGGCTATGTACAGTGATCCTTCCCCATACTTTCGCAAAGTGAGGAGCCTTTTGGTACTAGGGTATGCTAGTTTTTTTCATTTGTAGTAAAGTTTTTTTTATTTAAAATAATCTGACTATGATCCATTTGATCTGTTTTTCTAAAAAAGCCTCTATTGGTCTTCTCTTGTGACCAAACCACCTTATGTGAGTTTTTGTCACCTCTCAATAAGTGTTACATGATCTTTTAATTAGTTATATTTGTTCAAATCCTATATTTTCTTGTATCTTCCATCATCTTCCTGAGCATTCTCATATTCACTAACAAGGTTTTCTAACTCGAGAGTTTACATAATCCCACAGAGCATTTGTAATGTGACTCATAAATGGTAAGTGTTTACCTCATAAAAATAAGGTAAAACAGTTATCCATAATGTTTATCAAAACTCCATCAACTATAGTTGTATTATGTTTTGCAACATAGAATACTTCCTAGAAGGAAATAATGGTGCTCATCCAAAAAATATTGCTTGTCAAAGCACAATACCTTAGTCCATATCCTCTCACCTCCAATATCTTACTCAGTTTATGTATGTAGTATGTACTCCTTTTAAGTTTTAATAACAAGTGAAAAGAACAGAGGAACAGCCCTGCAGCTGATTAAAATAACAGAACACAAACAGAACTCGAGTTTGAACAGAACTTAACTTTGATTTCTCTCCGTCATGTCGTGCAAAACCAAAATCCTCTATTTTACAAATGTTGTCACTCCTTCATGATGAATGTTGGGTTTACAGACATCGTTGCAGCATGATGGACAGTGGGTTTATGTCTTGATATGCTGGTTTCATAATTCTGGACTTAACGGAAACAAAACTCTATGCAGTGTCTGAGCTTTGAATGATTTGCAGAAAACAGATGAGGATGAGAGCCTTTTGATCAATTTGTGTGATTGAGCTCTCAAATTATGTTTTACATTATTTTTAGCTACAATAGTGCATGTAATGTGTAATGAATGAGCACTCAAATCAGCGTTGTTTTGGGTCAATTGGGGCCATAGATAACTTTTTTTTTACTTGAATCGCTGTCTCACTTCTCAACTTGCAAGTTTATGTAAATTTACATTAATCTATATTTCCTTTTGTCCTCAAAAAACGAATTTGTGAAAATCCTTTTGTTTCCTTTTGAATCTCCAATGAAATCAAGCAATAGATATATAGCCTCCCTTTTCTTTTCTTTGAAGACTGATATATAGCCTCCTTGATTGATCTCTTTGGCATAAAAATAAAATTGGTCCTCTAGTATACTCTCTTGGCCTAGTTTACTCATTCTCTACCAAGGGAGGGTGAGCCTTGGGCAGTGTAAAGTTGTGCCTTGATAACCAGTTGGTCATGGGTTCAAAAGTAAAAACAGTCTCTTTGCATATGAAAGGGTAAGACTGAGTACAATGATCCTCACCCATACCTTCTCATAGTGAGGAGCCTTTTGGTGTCAAGTACATTGTTTTTTTTTTTAATATTCAAAACATCTCAGTTGCGATGGTCACCACCACAACCACGTCACCCTTGATTCTCAGTTTTTATACATTCTTTACCAAAGTCTTACAGTGTGGCTTGTGAGCTCAATCCTTGTGTAGTTTGCACAATTTTTTGTACATCCCCTTTTATTCTTATAAATAGGTATCAAATTGTTCCTGTTCTGCTCATCTAGTGGTTTCTTGATCTCTGTCTCATTGAACAAGTTACTAAGCTATGTTATACCCTTCCCCCTTAAAAATTCAAGTTTGAATAAGAATATTATCTGGTTCAATTGTTTTACCATTGTTTATCTTTCTCTAGCCTGTTCTTTTCTTGAAATTCTTGAATTCTGTGTAAAATGTATAATTATGACTATGTTCTTTAGTGAATAGTGATTAACTCTCAATATTTGTTATTGTCGCATCCCCTTCATTGAGTAGCTTGTAGAAATAAGTCATCCATTTTTTCATGATATCTTGCATAATTACCAAAGCTTTTTACACCTTCTCTTCTTTTTTAATGAGTTTCACTTGACCTACTTTTGCCTTTGCTGTGCTTCTTATCCTTCCAAACCTTACATAGCTGATCACCTGACCCCAGGTCCTTGCAAAAGAGAATTATTTTGTTATGCTGATAGCGTCAAACATATAACTTCATCGAATTTTTTATGTCATGGGTCAAGAATGAGATTGTGCTAAAACTGATGTTTCTGAAATTTAGACTGGTTTTTTTCTACTTTTACATATCTCCCTAGCATTAGTGTTGCATTGCATGTCTTTACCATGTCACCAGTTTATATCCTGGTGTAGCTTTTTTACCAGCATATCATACTTTTGCAATTTCATTTTGCTTACTATTTTATACCTTAATCTTTAAAGGCTCTTGAATTTAAATTGTTTTCTACTCACTGTTAAACAACTACTGAATTCAAAATTATATTATGAGTTTATACTTCATCCGTATGTTAATGCAAAACTTTTTACACTACTGGTAAACAAGAAAAGTGCATTTATTGTAGCAATTGAGATTTTTCATTTACAGGAAAATCTTTTAACTGTTAGGTGGCATCATATGACATTGGCACTATCAGTCAATCAAAATTAAATCCCAATTGCATGCAATATGACATTCAATTATGCTGGTTCTCATCAATTATATTTTATGATGCTACCTCCTTTCCTATTTATAAGACCCGACTTTTTAAACTTGCTTGTTCCTTTAAATAAGACCCAATCCATATTGTCTCATGCATTAATTATTTTTAGACTGAAAATACCCCTAATTAAATAATAGAGATGTTATATTAACATGCATTTAGAAGAGAGAGCAGCATTAATGACAATGGTGTTTTTGGAAAAGTATATAAATTTAGGACAAATTTATTGCTATCACCTAAACTAATTACTTTTCTTAATCTTGATGAATTAGGTAATTGGGTCTTATAAATAGGAACAAAGGTAGTGTAAAGAATACTTATCTTAGAAGTACTTTGGATGGACTTGTCCATGTCTTAGGTTTAATTCCTCCCTCTTAATAGGACTGCTGAGGACTTGGGTCCAAATAAGTAATAATCAATTTGTATGCACGGTTATACAAATATTGGTTATCAATTTAAATCTCTCGATCTTTTGTTATGTTGCTTAAATTTCAATTCATTTGAGTTTCTCTCTCTCTCTCTCTCTCTCACACACACACACACACACACACAATGTACATGATGTTTTCGACTTCATAACATTGTGCCTTCCATGGTACAATTGTGTTGTTTACTAATAGCTACTTTATACTTATAGCAGAATTCTTCTTTTAAGTCATTCATTATCACAAAGAAAGATGGTGCTGACTCTATTGGCAACAACTCCTTAAGAGTGCTTGCATTAGTTGGAGCTGGTGTCTCAGGGTTTCTAGGTTTTGCAACAACAGCATTTGCTGATGAAGCTGAGCATGGCCTGGCATGTCCTAGCTATCCATGGCCTCATAAGGGCATCCTTAGTTCATATGATCATGCTTCGTGAGTTTGACCTGAAATTTCTCTACATTTTCCTTTCTATTTTTCTTGCTCAACAATATGATTTGCGAAGTTAGCAACTATGTTCAGTCAAACTAGTCCCTGTTGAATTTTAAAGGTGAATTATGATGGGTCTTAATGCACAAAAATAGTGATAAAATGGATATAACAGTGTAATATGAGTAATGAAACAGCAATGGTATTGCTGTGAGATCCACAATTACAGGAAGATAAAAGAAAAATAACAAACTGGTAATAGCAACCAATTCCTAAGCACGCAGTGCTCCCAAATCACCTAGAGGCGACCCCACCAAATCCTAACTGAATTCCTTCCTGATTATTCCCTTCCAGCAATAGCTATCTATAGCCACTCTCATGCGTTCACAGCCACGTCATCATCTTTCATTCCTTTTGTCTTTTTCCTAGTATAAACTCTCCACACCCTTGGCCTAGGCCCCACTTCACTAATCACATTTCTATCAACTCCCACCTCCTTAGACAATGCCTTGTCCTCAAGGCAAAATTCTGCAAACTGACAATGCAAGACTTCATTATCCTCCCATGTCACATCCTCTAAAGCTTTATTTTTCCATTGTATCAAGGTCTGCTGAACCTCATTACCCCCCTGTATTATGACTCTTGAACCCAACACCTTGTCTGGGTACGCATTAGTCTCCTCAGTCACTTCCAAATCTTTAGGTAACTCTCCCTGTACCTGATAGTTCCCAACAGCTCGCTTAAGTAATGACACATGAAAAACTGGATGAATTCTAGATGCTGATGGAAGTTTCAACCTGTAAGCTACTTCGCCAATCTTATCCGCCACCTGGAAAGGTCCATAGAATCTTGCAGCGAGTTTCTGATGAATTCTTTTTACCACTGATTGTTGTCTATGGGATCTAAGTTTCAGAAAGACCCATTCTCCAACTTCAAAACACAAGTCCCTCCTCTTCTTGTTAGCATACCTTGTCATTTGTTCCTGAGCTTTGAGCAAGTGGAGTTTGAGTTGATTCAAAGCCTCATCTCTTTCACTCAACTCCAATGCCACAGCAGCAACCTTAGTCTCATTAGACAAAAATCTCAACAATGCAGGAGGTTGCCTCCCATATACCACCTCGAACGGAGTCTTCCCAATAGACACATGAAAGGTAGTGTTGTACCAAAACTCAGCCCAAGGGACCCACAATGACCAAGTCTTTGGATGATCAGAAGCAAAGCACCATAGATAACTTTCCAGACACCTGTTAACCACCTCCGTTTGACCATCTGTTTCCGGATGATATGCTGAACTCATTTTCAGCTTAGTACCTTGTAACTTGAACAGCTCCATCCAGAAATGACTCACAAATAAAGGATCACTGATTATAGAACTTGGAATTCCATGAAGTCTCACCACTTCTTTAACAAAGAGCTCAGCAATTGACTTAGCAGTATATGGATGTTTGAGTAAAACAAAATGACTATACTTAGATAGTCTATCCACAACCACTAACACAGCCGCATAACCCTTAGCCTTAGGCAACCCAGTGATAATGTCTAAGGACAAGTCCTCCCACACACCATTAGGAATAGGTAGAGGCTGTAACAAACCACCAGGAGTAGTAACACTATATTTTTGTCTCTGACAAACATCACAAGATCTAACATAATCCCTTACACTCCTCTGCATCCCCACCCAATATAAGGAATCTGCCAGTCTTCGGTATGTTCTCAGAAAACCTGAGTGCCCTCCAGCAGGAGTACTATGAAATTCTTCCAATAGCCAAGGAATAGAGGGTGATTCGGGGGAAATCACCAGCCTGCCATGATAAAGTAAAACTCCATGTTTCACCTGAAACTCAGGTCTAACATCAGGAGACTCCTGCACTTCTTTCAGTAACTTTTGAATGTACGGGTCATTAGTTATTTCATCCAAAAGTTTCTGTCTATCAGCCCACAAGGGAAAAGAAATAATAGAATTCATTTCTACCTCACCATGACATCTGGACAGAGCATTAGCGGCTCTATTCTCTAAGCCAGGTTTGTACTTAACTTCAAATTGATAGCCTAGCAGTTTGGCCAATCAACACCTGATCTGGAGATGAAACTCTCTGTTGTAAAAAATGCTTCAAGCTTTGATGATCTGTGTGCACAATAAATTCTCTGCCCAATAAATAATGTCTTCAGTGCTGAATACAAAGCACAAGGGCCATCAATTCCTTCTCATAGACAGATTTTGCCAGATTCCCATCAGATAAAGCTTTACTGAAGAAAGCAATAGGTCGTCTCTGCTGCATTAAAACAACACCTATACCTCTGCCAGCCGCATCACACTCAACTTCAAAAGGTAAATAAAAATTTGGAAGAATTAGCACAGGGGGAGAAGTCATGATCCTCTTCATCTCCTCAAAGGCCTTGACAGCTTCTATTCCCCAAGAAAAATTGTCTTAGTCAATTCGGTGAGAGGTTTTGCTATTTTACCATAATCCTGGATAAACTTTCTATAATACCCTGTGAGACCCAAAAAACCACGTACCCCCTTCACATTCTTTGGTGTGGGCCATGCAAGAATACACTTCACCTTTTCAGGGTCCACTGCCACACCTTCTCCAGAAATGATATGGTCAAGATAATCAATTTGAGCACAACCAAACCTACACTTTGCTTGATTTGCCACAAAACAATGCTCAACTAAAACAGACAAAACCATCCTCAAATGCATTTGGTGTTCCTCGATATCTTTATTGTAAATCAGAATATCATCAAAGAATACCGAGACAAACTTTCTCAAATAAGGCCGAAAAATGTCATTCATGGTGGCTTGGAAGGTAGTTGGGGCATTCATTAGTCCAAAAGGCATTACTAAATATTCATAGTGGCTGTTATGTGTTCTAAACGCCGTTTTAGGGATGTCATCCTCATGCACTCTAATTTGATGATATCCTGATTTTAGATCAATTTTAGAGAACATAGTAGCTCCATATAATTCATCTAACAACTCATCAAGTATAGGGATTGGGTACTTATCTGGTATTGTAGCTTTATTTAAGGCCTTGTAGTCTACACACATTCTCCGGCTCTTGTCTTTCTTTTTGACTAATAACACAGGACTTGAAAATGAACTCATACTCGGCCGAATGACTCCAGCTTTCAACAGTTCTGACACTTGCTTTTC
Organism: Glycine soja; assembly: GCF_004193775.1. Lineage (NCBI taxonomy): Eukaryota > Viridiplantae > Streptophyta > Magnoliopsida > Fabales > Fabaceae > Glycine > Glycine soja. Next base: position 8,772,716 of record NC_041006.1, on the reverse strand, counting down.
AATTTCTTCTTTTTGGTAATGAGGGTACCTGTAGGGTCTGACATTAATGGCACCATGATCAGGATAAAAGCTTAATCCGATGCACCTGACTCCTCTCAGGAGGTAGCTGAATGTTGTTTCCAAACACTTCCTGGAATTCTTCTAGTATAGGTTTTAAGCCTTTGGGAACCACTGACTTGGTTGCTTCCATTGACTGTAGATGAACCCACCACCAACCCAGCTCAGTTCTGCTATGAGTATCCTCAAGATAGGAGTTCAAATAACATTGTCTGACCACCTTACTGCCTTGACCTTGCAATTTCACCAACTCATTTTCATAAGAAAATTGCATAGTCATGGCCTTCCAATCCATAATCACCTTCCCAAGAGTGCTTAACCAGGCAACTCCTAACTCCATATCCATTCCCCCTAGCTCCAACACCAACGCATCCACAATCACTTCAATCCCCCCCCATCTTCATATTGACCCCTTTACACACTCCATTTGTTATCACCTTATGACCATCACCAAGCTTGATACTCTTAGCTGCTGTAGGTGTGATGACAAGACCCAAAGCAGTAGTCACTTTGGGAGAAATGAAATTGTGGCTCGCACCACTATCAATCAACACCAATAAATCCACATTCTGTATCTTCCCTTCAACCTTCATGGTGTGAGACTCGCCCATGCTTCCCAATACCCCCATCAGTTTACATTCCACCTCCACTTTTTCTTCACTTTCCACCGTCACATCCTCCATACTTACAATTTCCCCTTCCTTTGTCATGGTTTCACCTTCTCCTAGGATTAGAACCCTAAGAGCTCATTCTGGACATTTATGCAATGTAGGGTGGTATTTTCCCCCACATTTGAAACAAAGACCCTTTGCTCTCCTCTCTTCGAATTCATCATTGTGGATACTTCGTATTCCCTTCCACCTCTCCATCGTGCCAGAACGCGGACCCCCATCGTTTTTGCGAGCTGAGGAAACCAAAGACGAAGTTGAATTTGTGTTGGATCCACTTGGACCCGTTTTCTGACTCGGGTTTGACCCACCCGACTGAAACGAACGAGTTGCATCCCTGGGTTGAGATCCCCCTTTCCTCATTAATAACCTGGCCCAATCCTTCTGGCCCACACGCTCGTACCCCCCTTTTTTCACCTCACGACGCTCACCATCGTCATCTTCCTCCAATTCCTCTTCAACATCTTTCGCAATTCTCATCATCTCCATCCTATTTCGAGGATTCAGAGTACGCACCCTCCTCCGAATTTGAGGTTTCAATCCACTCATAAAATATCCCAGGTATTGTTCTTCAGGAAGCCTTCCAACTTGTGATGACAACAGCTCAAAAGCTTCGACGAATTCCTCCACACTTCCTTTCTGCCTCAACGTCGAAAGTTCCTCGAACGAATTCTCCAGACGACGTCCTCCATAACGTGCAATTAACGCTCGCTTCAGCTTCTCCCATGACAACTCATCTTCAGTCTCCATCAACAGGTTGAACCGGTGAATAGTTGAACCTTCCATGCTCAGGAGAGCCAACTTCACACGCATATCATCCGATGTATTCTGAACATCGAAATAAATTTCGGCCCGTGTAATCCAAGCCACAGGATCATCACCATCAAACAGAGGCAACTTCACCTTCTTCCCGACGAGGCGAGATTCACTCTGTGCAGAGTCACCAGCAGAGGCTTCCTCCTCTTGAGTCTCCCTTCTCTTTCCGATCTGTTTGCTTAATTCTACGAGAATCAAGCTTTGTTGCTGCACTTGGAGAGCGAGCTCTTGCAGCGTTGTTGTCACATTCCCCATTTGTGTCTCCAAAGCGTCAACTCGGTCACTCATCTTAGGCTTCCTTGACATCTACAATCTTCTTCATTGTGTGAGATTGATCCGGCAGGTCGGACCAATTGATGGGTCTTAATGCACAAAAATAGTGATAAAATGGATATAACAGTGTAATATGAGTAATGAAACTGCAATGGTATTGCTGTGAGATCCACAATTACAGGAAGATAAAAGAAAAATAACAAACTGGTAATAGCAACCAATTCCTAAGCACGCAGTGCTCCCAAATCACCCAGAGGCGACCCCACCAAATCCTAAATGAATTCCTTCCTGATTATTCCCTTCCAACAATAGCTATCTATAGCCACTCTCATGCGTTCACAGCCACGTCATCATCTTTCATTCCTTGTCTTTTTCCTAGTATAAACTCTCCACACCCTTGGCCTAGGCCCCACTTCACTAATCACATTTCTATCAAATTACAAGTAGTTATTAATTAGGTACATGCTTATTTTCCTTTGCTTTTGTCATATTGTCCTTGTTTTCATTTTTCTGACCCTTGAATCAGTCATTCAATCTTCCCTTCGCTTTGTCATTTCATGTGATCTCACATGCTTTAAAATAAATCTTGTACGGGTATGTTTAGTAATATTTATCATAAATTATTTCATCTAAAAAATATCATACAATGATTTTTAGAATGTACTTTTCTAAAAGAAATAGTTGCAATTCCAAATTCTGTAATAAAGTATCCCTCCCTTTTTCTTTTAGGGCATTTTTCTGGGCCAGGATTCATAATATTGTGAATCTTCATTCTGCTCTATGCCACCCTCATATTTCAAATTAATTGTTTTTTTTTACATGAATGCTATATAACTATTTATACTAATTGAGGTCTTACAGTTAACCAATTTTGAATAAGCAGGATTCGTCGTGGTCATCAAGTTTATCAAGAAGTCTGTGCTTCTTGTCATTCTATGTCTTTGATATCATACCGTGATTTGGTTGGTGTTGCTTATACAGAAGAAGAGGTAAAGGCTATGGCAGCTGAGATTGAGGTGGTTGATGGCCCTAATGATGAGGGTGAGATGTTTACACGCCCTGGTAAACTCAGTGATCGCTTTCCCCAGCCATATGCAAATGAAGCAGCAGCTAGGTTTGCTAATGGAGGAGCCTATCCTCCAGATCTAAGTCTTGTTACCAAAGTAATGAGTGTAGTCTGCTAGTAACGTCTTTAGATTTTCTTTTGCTTTTATATCATAAATAATTTTACCCTTAATGTTTCAGGCTCGTCACAATGGTCAGAACTATGTGTTTGCACTTCTAACTGGTTATCGTGACCCTCCTGCTGGTGTTTCGGTAAATTGTTGTCTATTAACATTTTTAATTATTATGCTTATTGCTGTAACTTTTGCACATTCTACCAAAGTTGTCTTATATGTCAATTGCTAGACTACGTGATGGGTGGTGGTTCAGAACCAAAACTAGCCATGTTGTAAAATCTGTTGTGTGGCTTTGAAATTTGTACAAGCACAGTCAATAACTGTCAAATAATAATATCTCAAACATGGTGGGTTGGGGATTGTTAAGAGCCTTAAATAATGCATGAATTTTTTGCACATAATTTTCTTACTAAATATGAGGTAAGGTCATTCCTAGGTGAAACAGAGTTCCTCAATGTTTTAACATCATTGTTGCTTTGTACCTATATGTGACTCCAGTTGTCAGTCAAGCTTCTATATAGATATTAACAAAGGGTGATGAACTTAATTATACTTTCTCAACTTTCTAGTTCTCAACAAATCTAAATATATTGCACTTAAAGTGAAAATTTTGATTATGGTTCTCTAAATAATAATGTAGATTAGAGAAGGACTGCACTATAATCCTTATTTTCCTGGCGGGGCTATTGCTATGCCTAAAATGCTTAATGATGGTGCTGTTGAATATGAAGATGGTACCCCTGCTACAGAATCTCAGGTACTTTTGTTTGTTGAGGAATGGTTTCAGTAAATCTCATCACATGGATTATCTATGAACTTTGGAAGAATTATACGAAATAATTTTTTGGTTATATTTTGCTACAGATGGGTAAAGACATTGTATCATTCCTGACTTGGGCTGCGGAACCTGAGATGGAAGAGAGAAAACTGGTTTGTTTCCTTTATTATCCTTTTTCCACCAGATCAATAAAGAAAATACTTTATTTTCTAAGGACATTGCTGCCATATGCAGATGGGATTCAAATGGATATTTGTTCTATCACTGGCATTACTTCAAGCTGCCTATTACCGTCGGCTTAGGTGGTCCGTTCTAAAGTCTCGCAAGCTGGTTCTTGATGTTGTCAACTAGCTGCCTTCCAGTTTCATTTCATTTTTTACATCAGGAAAGATTATTGTTGACAATAATTTTGTCAGATGCTAAAGTTGTCTCTTCATGTCAAATTCATTGAAGGAGTAACTGAAGCTTGTTCTATTTTTGTTTGAGATAGAAATAAAGCTGCTCCGTGTATGTGAGATATAATTATTTTCACTTTTTCTTCCTTCTCAGACCTACGTATTGTTACATTCTCCAGGACCCCTGTACTCTTATTTTTTTTCCCCCTCAATCTGGATTATTCGGTAATTGACCTGTGATTTGGGTTTATTTTGGTTACCTTATTATAAGAAAGAGACTAGGCCAAAAGGGTCTTTTTGGAAATTGGAAACAAGGTTCATTTTACATCATTGCTATGTTATGATACTCGTGGCTCAATATTTAAGGATACCTTTACATAAGGTGGTTTATATTTATGGTTATAGTCGTTCACTCGTTTTCTGATTTACAACGAATGCTCGTAGATACTAACTTTAATGAACCATGGCGTATGAAACAAGAATGCAAGAAATTCAAAGGTATATTATGAAACAGAAGAATGTTCGGAGTCTTGTGATTACATATTATCTTGACAATTGTGTACATCACATTTTATAGATGATTTAGACATTTAGAAATATATAGGACTTAAATATCTTTTTGTTCTTGGAAGTTAACATCTTATTTATTTTTGGTTTCTGTAAATTTATTTTTTTAATTTTAATCCTTGTAAGATATTTTTCTTTAGTTCGATATGTTTGTGTTTTTTCAATGTTGGATCTAGTATACGTAAATTTATAGAAACTATAAATAAAAAGATTAGAATCTTATAGGGATTAAAATTAAAAGAAAATACAAATTTACAAAGACTAAAATTAAAAAAAAAATAAAGTTACAAGGAATTTAAAATGAAAAGTTTTAATTTACAGGAACCGCAAATATATATAAGCCAATATATAATCTAATAGTACCAGGGCAGTTTGCATGGACCACCTGAGTGTCAATGCTTTAGCTATGTGTTTCATAACAGTTAAGGACTAAAAAGAGATATGCAACTGCAAAAACTGCTCCATCTTGGTCTCTATAAATCACACCAAAATCGGATCCCACATTAAAACAGTTTTAACTTTTAAAATTAATTTTAATTAGGGCAAGCAACATCCCAATTTTTGGGTCTATGGGTTTATGTTGTATGTGTGCATGTTTATACGTATTGATTGTTTTATTTGTTTATATTGCTGCTTGACTAATTATATTGTTTGTTAATAATAATAAATGTCTTAGATAAATATTAGATAATTATAGTTGTTATTCATGATTTTTGGTTTGTGAAATAAAGAGTATTAGTGATGCATATAATAAGTGATCCTATAATCACTAATTGCTTGGGAGATGTGTCACACACATTACTTCAATTAGAACTGTGTGATCATCAACGTTTGGTTAACTAATTAGTTAACATATTTAAGACTTTTTGAACCACTATTATAGGAGATGTATAATAAGTTTATCCTATAATAATTAATTTATCAGAACTAAAAACATCTTTTTGAATCAAATTAAAATTATTTCTTGCTCCCCACTAATAAATATGTTTGCATCCGTCACTGGATGCTGAGGTTGCTGTGGAATTTAGTATTGGACCAAGTGAACTTGCAGATGATGAGTGAAAGCATGGTTGAGTAATTGTAGTTGGCCAGTGATGTGTCATCATTTTCTTCTATTTCTTAAACCCTTTTTTGCACCATTTTAATTACTGATTAGTCTTAATTGTCAAATTAATTAGACAGTTCTATTATTTGGGCTCATTTAGCTAATTTGATGTTTTTAATCTAATTTCAGAAATTAATGAAACATTGGGCTTAATCTGGATTTTGGTTGTGGACTTGAAGAGGGCAAATAAAGCAGTGCTTACCTTAGTTAATTTCTAATTAGGAGATTGTAATTTTATTTTATGTGGTTCAATGTTTATTTTGTTTTGGGCCAGAATATTGTAATAGGGCCCAGTGACTTTGAGTGACTCTTTTTAAATAGCAGTCTTGAGATTTGTGGAAGGCTATTCTGTTAGACTATTATTCAGAGCATAGGGTTTATGGTTTCTACGTTTTTTTGGTTCTAATGCTACTATTCACGTAATGCAATTTTCCATTTTCTGCTTCTAATTACAATTTTGTTCTTGTTTCTTCTTATACCTTCATTTACGTTTCTACTTCATTTACGTTTCTGCTTCGTTTATGTTTCTGCTTTTAGTTTCATTTACGCTTTCTGTTTGAATCTATGAAAGGCTAAATATTCTGGTGTTGTTTCCTTTTGAGGACGAAGCTCAACTCTCTTTGAGGTTTCGTTTATAATGTGGTTTCCTGGCAGTTTTCCCTTCACCAGTTAACCCAAATTTGTTAACATTAATCTGTGCACGCTTCGTGTTCGATTAATTGTCTCTGAGCCTAACTTGCGTTCATGCTTAATGGACGAAGGGCTGACTGGTGTATGTGTTTCCTAATCATGTATTGACAACCCTAAGTTGATTTTCGCTTAGTAAATTGAAATAGGGTTGGATTAAGTGGTTAACTGTTAGGAACGAATTCGCCATAACCCAGGACAAGAGAATGACTTCTGAATCAGAGGAAACAACCCGTTTTTAATATTATTAGTTTCGTATTCCAGTTTACTTGTTATGTTCTTTAAATCACAAAACAAACAAACCCCCCCCCAATCGTTACTGTTACTGCAAGTATATTATGAACATTTGGTTTATCATTGCTCGTTGGGAAACGACCTAGGATCACTTCCTAGTTACTGCATTTTCATGTTTATTTGATTCGGGTACGACCTCGATCAGTCAGATACTTGTTGTGTAATCTCTTGCTTTTGTTGTTCAGATTGAACTTCAATTGATGAATCAATCATAGCTTAGACTTGTTCAACTGTTAAGGCAGGAGCAGTAGGTTGAGAGGGTCATCAAATTGAGCCCAAAAAATAAATTAAATAACCAAAATAGTAATTAAACTAAAAAAATTAAAAGAATAAACTAGTAAATTTAGTATCAATTTATTCTCTTTTTTTATTATTTTATTTTTTACATTCTTTTTTGTTAAAAAAAGATATCATACAGGTGCAATAAATTTTTTAAGGGGACAAAAAAATATTTATTATACATATACAAATAAAAAAAGAGAATAATGATATATGAATTACCTTTTATTTTAAATATCCCATTAACACCTCTCATTTTTTTATAACATTATAAACCTTATCATACCTATATTTCTCTCTTTTTTCTTTTTCTCTCTAGCTGTTAGATAGCATTTAGAGTAGTTATGAAACTTTTCCTAGACAAAAAAGTTAATGATTTCTTGTGGGGGCAATTGCCCCACACTCTCACATGTGCATTTGTTAGTGTCAGCATCCACCATCACAACCAGAAGATCAATCTCAACCACCTCAATAGCCACCCAAACAGGAACTATGATGTGCCCCTCAAAATCTTTATGGATTTGATGATAACCAATAAATTAAAATTGGATAGACTAATGGACTTCATTAAGCTTTAATAGGAATACTATTGTTCAAGACAATTTGTTATTGAAATCATTTACCCAATTATTACTCTGATCATATTTATCTGGCGTCCAATACACCTCTTACCTTGTTTTCATAAAAAACTTGATTTCATTAAGTTTTCTATCGTGCAATGCTTAGTACACATGTGCACTCCACGAGGATGATTCGTGCTCAAAAAGCTATGTACCTTTGTTCCCTCGTATTTTTGAATTGTCTAATCATTTAAATTTTAGTTTTGTATTGAGACCTGACAAAATGGAGCACATTCTTTGCAAGACCGTTAGTTTACAAATAATGTAATGCTACTAAAAAAAGAACAATATTATTGTTCCCTTTCTCTCTCCACCCTAAGTTGCCACGTGCATATACAACAAGCTCTGTGAGAGAACATATATTTTCACAAAGGCTTTGAATTCCACAACAGTAATTTTTTGAAGCCTATAAATTAAGAAGAAGGCACAATATAGAGAGTACTACTGAATCTTTAAGAATTCACATAATATCAAAAAGCTCTGTTATGCTCTAATACAAGTCTTTTGGGTGATGATACACAAGTGTTCAATGTGCAATCCTTTGCTTAGTAAAGTTTCCTTATAATATATTTTTATAATATATTCTCTTTTTTAGAGTGAATTGTAATTCTTTCAAACTATTGTTTGAAAAGTCATGTGCAATTTAGTAATAAAATAATACTAGGTTGTTTATTAATCTGATCAGAAGATTGAGAGGGGTGTGTTAGAGATGGTATAGAAAATACTTGTGTAAGCTAGAAGTGCTAGGGTATAATACTTGTTTTATCATAAAATTTTGATTTATGGAACCTTACAAGGAGTTGAAGGAAAACTAGATATAACTAAAAAGTTTGATGAAATGATATAAATCAAGTGGTTATACTCTCTTCTTAAAGCTTTAACTTGTTTTCTGTTGTATTATTTCAAATACAACTTGAACACACAAGTTCTTAACAAAAACATTTTTGAGTAAACTAATTTTAAAAAGTGTTGGACGATCTTTTAACCAACTTATTTTTCAAGTTTTCTATTATATTTTCTTTGGAAAAGATTTTTATCTTTGAGAAAAAAGTTTTAATTTTTACTAATACACTATTCACCCTCTTCTAATGTGTACCATTTATTTCTAAAGGGGGGCTTAATTTTTTTTACACAATTATTTAAATATTAAATTTCTAGTAACTAATTATTTAATAAATAACAAATTTCATAAAAATATTTACTATTAATTTTATGTATAAAGCTAGAGATAAGATCTATTACCAGTAAAAAAAATTATCAAATCAACAACTATTTTATATACTTATTATTTTCTCCTATTAATTTTTTTTAATTTAATTTTTCCTTACATAAATAAAGAAAGTGTTAAGGGAGGGTTGGGTTAGGGTGCCTCCTTGCCCCTCTAATTCATCCATGTTCGTATGTCATGGTACCAAACTAACTCACGAGTTATCCTCTTGCATATGTAATTTAATGAGGAGTGTTAGCAACATACTATTTAACATATTCCTTAAACACATTCTATAATTGATCAAAATTTGTGAAAAATTATAAAATTAAGAGAGTTATTAAATGTGTTTTAAAACCTGGCAAATTCTGTCATTTGTAATAATTTTTATCCAATGGGAGAAAGTGTTTTTAAAAATATATGTTAGAGAATGTGTTCCTAACATTTCTCATATTAAATTACTAATTGATTTATACTTCTCTTTTGTTATACTAACTTAATATATTTATAAGTGATAAATTCCTTGTATAATCTAATAACTGAAATTTGTCTTAAACTATTTTTTCTTATATTATAGACATTATTATATATTTTGTTAAAAATTGTTTATAAATAATTTACATTATTATTAAAATAATTACTAATATATAGTAAATTAGTGATGACTCTAGTTTTTATTTAATTCTAGAAAATTGCTATATCCACTTCTCTTAATTGCTTAGTGCGCTTCCATTTTCATATTTTGTTTTCATAATGCGTTTTGCTTGTAGAAAACTGAGACAAAAACTTGTGGAATGTTTCTACTTTTCACTAACTGTGAATTTTATCATCAAGAAACCCCACCCTCCAATTTATCATTAAATATACATTCCAGAGCAACATATCAGCTCAACACCCATCATCTGCATACCATTGTTGCTGAATTGGTTGGCACCACCACGTCCACCATAACGACCTGTGCCACCACGACTAGATGTGTTGTCTGTCCCACTCCCACGAGACCTGGAATCTATTGGGTCCTTAATCTGAACCAACAAGGGCAAGAACAGGTAAAGAAAGATAGACAAAGTCAAACGAAATATAAAAAACAACTATAAAGATAGGAACACTTATTTGCAAAAACAAATGCTAAAGTCAAAGTGTCAAACCAACTCTTCATATCCACCTACAAAATTAGCACATAGATTCACCTACTATCAATTTATAAACCTATGCACATGCCACATAGTAGTAGAACATCACCCAGGGAAGAAGAAGCAAAACTGATTATTTGATAACATTATCAAAGTATCAAACATAAAATCAACTTTTTATTTATTTAAGGTAACCTAAAACCAATTTTGAATAGTTGAAACAAACAAAAACAAAAAGGTGTGCACCTCTTTTTTTTTTTTCTTTTTTCGGTTGCTCTTCACCTCATGAAAAGGATCTACACAATTAACAAACTTAACATTAGAAAACACGCGCGTATCCGATAACATCTCTAATAGCATCCTACGCCACAAAGTTACTCTCCACATCCAACAAACAAAAACATGCAGATTATGCTCACTCATTTATTTCTCACTTTCATGCAATGCGTGAGCGAGCAAAGCAATAACCTCAAAACATAGAACAAAGGTGTGTGCGTTTCGTTCTAGGTGAAAAAAACATCTAAAGCCTCAAAACAGAAAACGTAGAGATTATATATATATATATATATATATATAGAGAGAGAGAGAGAGAGAGAGGGGGGGGGGGGGGGGGGTTGGTACGATGGGAAATAAATATGAAAACGAAAGTGTACTAAGTAATTAGGAAAAGTGGATATAAAAATTGCTTAATTCTAATTTTAATTGGGCCTTGAGTTCATTAAATTTTAATCCAAAGTCTTAAAAAACAAAAATTAACTCTTTGTGAAATGGGCTGAGTCCAACATTTACAAAAAAAACCAAGGGCTCTTGCTATATACACCATACATGTTTCTAAGTGCATCCCTCACTTATTATCATTTACACCCTTTAAAACCTTGTTTTTTCACCTCCATGTTTGAGATTTTTTCAATACTTCTAAACCCTATTTTATGATTTAAACCCTAATTTTGAACCTCCATATTTATTATTATTTAAACCGTTTTCTTAATACCATGTTTACCACCAAATTTATGACTTTGATTTTGTTTTTTTGGTAAATCACTTTCTAGAACAATATAAATCAATGATGGAAAGTAGTTTCCATAATTTGTCCTGGAAAGTAATTTTTGAAACTACACCCTTAATAGAGTATTCATAATTCTGAAAACTATTTTCCAAAATTGATATATGTTGTTTTGGAAAGTAGTTTCCAAAATTAAGTGTATTTTGTCAAACATAGTTTCAAAAATTATCTTTTGAAATTGATACAATTGGCAATTAAAATATAAAGAAGAAGGAGGGTGTAATAGTAAACATTAAGTGTAAATAGAAAGTTCCAAAACTAAGTTTATTTCTTTTTTTTTCTTCTATAAAACCTATTGGGCTAAGCCCAACATCTAAATCTTCCACTAAAAAAAATTCTTCTTCTACCACTACTTTTTCAAGCAAAAGAGGTGGCACAAAGGACAGCGGGTGGGGGCATTCCAATAAGGTTACCCCATCCACGAGGCCCTAGCCAAAGCTACACCACCATATAAAAACAATTTTAATAAGTAAAAAAAAAATTCCTTTCACTTTGTTATATCTATTTTACCGAAAGCCATTAATCTTTAGTGACCCAAAATCCAATTATATTTTATTCATCTTTGTTTTTTTTTAATAAAGACCTATTTTTGTTTAGTGGGCCAAATGCCTATTTTTAACTAAACCCAATATCTTGAGTTTTTTTCTTTCTAAAAATTAATCTAATAATAGTATTTTTTTGATAGATTTTTTTTTTAAAAAGAATTTCATCATCTTTTATTTATTATTAATAGTGAACCAAAATCAAATTTTCTTCAACCTAGAATTCTCAAAATGGGTTTAGTTTGATGGCTAGACTTGAATAACTCATAAAATAAGGGGGTTGGGCAATAAAAAAAAATTACTTGAATATAATTGGGTTTATTTGGCCTTGTCTGTTTAGCCCATCAGGTCAATTGGGCTCAAATCAGGCTAGGCTGATGATAGCTATAAAAAAACAAATAAAAAATATAATACATCTCCATTGCTACAATTAAGAGTACGACAAAGAGTGACGGTAAAAAAATTGACATGGTGGCAAAAGCATTGGTCTTCTAATTTGATAATACTTTCCAATGGTTGCAGTTTTCTTTAATGAAAGTATTATTTATTTATTTATTTGCTTTTTTTTTTATCGTTTGCTCATTCTTGTAAGAAGCAAGATGGCCAAATGATCCTGATTGTATCTTTTTAATCGGTTGCAACATTAGAGTTTATTTTCTTTAATTATTGTAGTCGTGAAGTCATATTAAATGTATTATTGATTAGGACTTGATTTTTTTTCATCATCTTTAAATCTAGATGGCCTTGATTGTATATAAATCTATATGTGTATTTTTATTTTATTTTATTTTATCTGGAATCATTTTTTAATTTTTTATTCATTTTTAAATAAGGCTAATTTAACCAAGTGATTAGGCAGAAGTAGCTAACGTGTTGAAATTAAGATTGAATTGTTTGGGTAATACCCAAGTTCGATCCTTGGTGGAAATAATTATTGGCCGGCTTTATTTATCTCCTGGCTAAATTTCATATTAGTCAAGGTCGTTTTTCCCTGATAAACTAGAGAGTTAAGACAAAAAAAAAGAGGCTAATTTGGCTTGATGGTTTGAAATAGGCCCAGGTTGGGCCTAAGAAATCATAGCACACAAGAATGTGATCAAGCTAAGTTGTCTCGTTTTGACTATTTGGTCTGACAAGTCAATCTAGTCTAGGCCAAGCAACCTATTTGGACAACTTTACTTGCACCAAATATATGCAAAGCCTAGTTTCTCTAAATCGTGTCTCCTAACTTTTTTCTACTAAAATATAATAATAATTTCTATAATATATGCATTTCTTTTTTGAAAAAGGTTTGATTCTCCTTCACATTTTGTTCATGTCTGAGAGCTTTATAACCATTAAACATCAAATTTTATAACCCCAAAATCAGTTGAGAACTTTATAACCCTAAAATCTTATACCAGATAGGTATTCAAACATAAGTTAGCAAGGTATTCAGCTAAGATCCCCAACCGGCCTTTGTAAACAAGCAGTTGGGTCCCATAATAGGGCAAGTTGACATGATTAAGGAAAATTAGAGGTTTAGACCACCTAAAATCACTTAAGGGATGAATACCTAGATGATAATTCGAACACGAAGTGATACAATCCTACCCCCCAAGGGCATTGGATAGAAGACTCCAAGAAGATTGGGCCAGAGATGCAAGAGAAGGTCCTAGGGTTCTTATGAGTCTTAGGGTAGATTTCGGGCCCATGGGCTAAATGTGAGCCTACAAAATTTTGTAAATATTAGATTAAGGTTTCATTATTTTTGAGCCTTGTATTTAGGACTCCATAATGTAGATAGGATACCCTAGAAATGTAGGATTTTCAGCCCTTGTATTTTGGGGCACCTAGACTAGTTTTTGTATTAGGGGTAGTTTTGTAATTTCACATGCATTAAGTGAATATTTGATGTGTGTGTTGGGAAATAAATTTAATTGAATTTGGAGAAGCCCAATCCAATTAAATTTTAGAGGGGGAGATGAGCATTTGCTTGCTACACCCCATTACCACATCATATAGTCACACTTTGTGCATGTCCTTCATGCTTTACATGCCTCATGACACCTAAGTACACTTAGTGGAGAATCTTGGACTTGATCTTGGATTAGTGGGCTGAACCATAGCTAAAATTCACTAATCATAATTAGTGAATTTTTGGCTCGAAAATTTGTCTCCACAAATTCAATTTCAAATTCAAGTGAAATTTGAATAGAAATTCAAATTTCCCTCCAATTTTGTGTGACACTTAAGCTTTAAATAGAGGTCATGTATGTGCATATTTTCAACTTTGATCATTTAAGAATTATACTTCAAAGTTCAGATCTCATTTGAGGCTCAAAATTTCGTGCCTCTCCTCTCCCTCCACTCATCTTCTCCTACCTTCAAGCTCTTATCCATGGCTTCCTATGGTGGTGAGTTTCTTCTTGATTCATCTTCTCCTTGAAGTGGCGTCTCCAATCATCTTTCTTCCTTCTCCATTACGCTGCCATTCATCTTAAAGAAGCAAAGGACTCCATTGATGAAGAAGATCCAAGGCCTACAAGCTTCACATGGAGCTAGATCATGTGGTATCAAGAGCATCTTCGTCTAGGTGATGTTCTTTTGCTTCCTCTATCTTTTGGTTTGGTCAATTCACTTTAGAGTAGATTCAAAAAAATAAACCGATTAAATCTTAGATCTACACTTGTTCTTGCATTTCAATGGTTCAAATTTTATAGATCTACTCTAAAATCATGTTTTTGTGGTGATTTTATGTTCTATCATTTTTCAGTCATAATGTTCTTGTGTTGAACCTTTAGATCTAAATTTTCTTCCAAAATATTGATTAGAAACTAAGTGTAAATCACTTAATCCATGTTGTCTTAGAGTCATGTTTAGTCATAATAATTGTCACATTATGTTCTAAGTTTGTGTTAAATTTTTTTATTTTGTTGATTGAATTCTAGATACATTTGTTCATGTATTCTTGTCATTCTTAGCCCATCTTTTGAATTTTGAGTCTAATTCATGCATGTTATTTAGTTCATAACATTTTCTAAATCAATTCCTAGAAGTAGTCTTGTTGTTGAACTTTTTTTTGTTTTCTAAGTTTCCTACATGATGCCTATGAAGAAGTTGAGTTGTGGTGCTGAGTTGTGGCTGAATTTGTGAATCAAAATAAGTCTTAAGCTCTCTTTAATTGTGTTATTCAAGATAATTGAGCATAAGCAAACACAAATTGTAACTATCCAAGCCTTAAGCAACATAAACACTACTCTTGATTTCTAGGTTGAAATCGCTGGTGCTGGCAGCTTGAACATATGAACGTGTATAAATTACTGGGAATTGGTCACTACAAATTTTGATATGAAATATTTAATTAACTTTCTAGACATCTAGACCAAAATTATTAAAAAAGAACCAAGTGATTTGGATAAAAATAAAAAATATGAAAAATCACACATGTTGGCAGAAAAATCAGTGTCTAGGAAAAAAAAAGTGAAAGGGAAGTGCGCTTGTTGTTTTGGCTCAAAATTTATTTTATAATTGGTGCCTATTTTATACCAATCTTAGTTTTGAAATTTCAATTGAAAATTAGTGTGAAAACAAGTGCCAAAACTAGAGTTTTCTTGAGTCTTTTTTTTTTTTTGTTTTTCTACTTTACTCTAGAGCCATTCTAGGTTTCTCTTTGAGTCCTAGCTTGTTTTATGTGCTTCTGATTGCTTTAATTGTTGAATAATCCTTGAAAATTTGTCTTGATAAAATTCTATTGGTTTAGATTTCATTTAATTTTTTTTGTCTTTGGTTATTGCTTGTCTCTTTGTTTCCTTGTTTGTGAGTTGCCATATAGGGAATTGCAAAGGAGGATTGGTGTCATCCTTTTAAGAATTTGAGTCAAGAAGCAAGGGGTCAACCACCTTAAGAGCTATTGGACTAAGAAACACTCCGAATTGAGTGAATCACCAAAGAGAGAACAACCACCAAAATTAAGGACCTTTTTGTAATTTTGTAATTGACAATTTACTTGCCTTCATTGCTTTCAAATTTTGTAACAAAAAGGCCTTTCATTGGAAGTAAGTTGGGAGCCTCCAATAGGTCACCCTACTTCCATTTGTGTGTACTAATTTTAGGCAATTTTTCCTTAGGACAGTGAGTGTTTTGTTGGGAACCTTAAATGAGGTCATCCAAACACTCTTAGGACCGCCTAGTTTACATTTCTTTCACTTTATTTTTTTGCTTACTTTCATAGTTTATTTTCTTAACTAGTCACACCTAGCTTATCTTGTTATTGCATATTACTTTCTTCTTGCTTATCACGCTTATCTTGAGTTCTTTTGGAACCCTAGATTTCACCTTTTTTTCAAACGCCCAACAAGAAAAAACCACAACTTAGGAACCAACATGAGTCATCATTCATATAGTGTTGTTGGATCAAGTGGCCTCAGAATAATTAAGAAGAGGGGTTGAATTAATTATTCCTAAACCTTTACTAAATAAAAAATTACTCTTATAAGGCTTTTACTAAATTGTTAAGAGAATGAGGAGTAGAAGAGAAACTTAACAGAAAGTAAAAGGGAAAATTAAATGCACAGCGGAAAGTAAAAGAGTAGGGAAGAAGGAGACAAACACACAAGAGTTTTTATACTAGTTCGGCAACAACCTGTGCCTACATCCAGTCCCCAAGCGACCTGCGGTCCTTGAGATTTCTTTCAACCATGTAAAAATCCTTTTAC
This sequence comes from Glycine soja, assembly GCF_004193775.1. Taxonomy (NCBI): domain Eukaryota; kingdom Viridiplantae; phylum Streptophyta; class Magnoliopsida; order Fabales; family Fabaceae; genus Glycine; species Glycine soja. Next base: position 8,756,354 of record NC_041006.1, on the reverse strand, counting down.
AAGCAAAGATCCACAAGGGATGTACCCTCCCTTGTTCTCTTTGAACCTAGTGGATGTACCCTCCACTAGAACTGATCCACAAGAGATGTACCTTCTCTTGTTCTCAGTCAAACCCAAGTAGATGTACCCTCTACTTGTACCACAAAGGATGTACCCTCTAATGTGTTAAGACAAAGATCTCAGGCGGTTAAACCTTTGATACTTTGTGAATGGGGATACAAAAGAATTCTCAGGCGATTAGTCCTTTGAACGCTTTTGTATAAGGGAATGGGAAGAATCAAAAGAATTCTCAGACTGTGTCGTTTTGAATTCTTTGACAAGGGAGAAGGGAGACACAAAAGAATTCAGGCGGTTAGTCCTTTGTTCTTTTGGAAAAGGGAGAAGAGAGACACAAAAAGAATTCAGGCAGTTAGTCCTTGGTGAATTTTTTTTGGCAAAGGGAGAAGAGAATGAAAAGATGAATAGCACAAGTTTTCAAGGTTTGGAAAACCAGAAAACTTCAGAAAGCTTTTGGTACAAAGAAGAAAAAGAAGTTCAAAGAGATTCAAGGCTTGTAAAGGATTGTATGAAATAAGTGTTCAAGATTGATTGAATGAATGAATGAAAATACAAAACAAAGCCTTGCTTTTATAGACTCTTCATGTCTGGCCAAGAGGACCATTTAGAAGAGTTATAACTTTTAGAAAAACTTAAAACCGATTTGAAAAAGTCAAAAAACTTTTTGAAGAGTTATATCTTTTGATTTATTCAGAAACAATCACTAGTAATCGATTACACAAGGCTTTTATGTGAAAGGATGTGACTCTTCACATTTGAATTTGAATTTCAACGTTCAAAGGAACTGATAATCAATTACCAAAACATTGTAATCGATTACAAATTTTTGAAATTAATTGGAACATTGTAAATTCAATTTGAAAACTTTTTCAAAAACATTTTGCTACTGGTAATCGATTACCAGAGAGTAAAACTCTTTGGTAAACATGTTTTGAGAAAAATCATGTGCTACTCAATTTTTGAGAAAAACTTTTCATACTTATCTTGATTAAGCCTTCTCTTGATTCTTGAATCTTGAATCTTGATCTTGATTCTTGAGATCTTAAACCTTGAATCTTGATTCTTGACTCTTAACTTTCCTCTTGAGTCTTGAATTCTTCTTGATTCTATCTTGAACTCTTGAATTGTTCTTGATTTGCTTGAGTTGTTCTTTGATTGATCTTTGAGCTTTTTGTCATCACCTTTGTCATCATCTTTTGTTATCATAATTGTTATCATCAAAACACCTTTAAATCACCTTTGATTCACCATGAAGCTTTGCTTCTACAAGTGTTAATGGTGAGGGAACTAGTCATAAGGACCCTCTATCTAGAATCTTAGATGAGTTGAGTTTCCTCAAGTTATAGAAAGAAAAACTAGAAAGTAAAGAAAAAGGAAAAGAGAGGGTAAAAATAAATCAAGATGAAAGGGACAAATAAGGGAAGAAGAAAGAAGGAAAATACTAAAAGAGTTAAGAAAAGAAAAACATGCCTCCTATAGTAGTCATAACTCTTGCAAGAGCCTAAGTGAAGAACTTCATGACTATTATGAAGGAAGGCATAGGCCACATCTTATACCTTACTCCCATAGGAGAGAAAAGGAAACAAAGCCTTAAGAGACTAACATTAACCTCATATACTTCCATGGGAAGGACAATGTAGAGGCTTACCTAGATTGGGAAATAAGGATAGAGCAACAACTTAAAAGGAAGTCTACTTCAAAATCTTATGGCTCTCACTCTTATCCATAAAAAGACCAAGGTCAAGGAATCTTAGGGGTGACACCTTCTAAGCCCAAAGATGATAAGGGGAAGACAATAGAAAAGCAACCCCTTAAGGCTAGTATGCAAGAGAAGACTAGCTCTATAATGTGCTTTAAATGTCTTGGAAGAGGACACATTACTTCTCAATGCCCTACCAAGAAAACCATGATTATGAGGGGTCAAGACATTTATAATAGCCAAGATGAGGCTACTACTTCCCCTTCCTTTAGTGAAAGTGAAGATGCAAAAGGGGAAGAATCTAGTGAAGAAATCTACCCCCAGGAAGAATGACAACCTTTAATGGTTAAGGAAGAGTGTAAGGAGGTAAGTGTCTCCTCCAACAGGTTAGCTAAGAAGGAAATTTATTTTGAAATAAAGACAAATATTAAAGAAACTTTCTCTCTTATACAACCTCATATACAAACTTTCCTTCGTGTAGATAGGGACTCATTAGGTAGGTTTGTTCTTATTTTTAGTTTCAATACAAACTTAGGTGCTCATATGGGACATCTTAGGTTTGGCGTACTTTTTGGTAGGAATAATCAACATGAAAATATAGAAAAAGGTATGTTTTATTGCATTACTTTCTTTAATTTTTTAAATAGTAAGCAAGGGGTTCCCACAAACACTAAGAGAATAAAGGTCAATCCTGAGTGGCCTACTCCGCCAAGTATAAGGAAAATTTGGGGATTCCATGACTTAACAAACTTTTACGAAAGGTTTGTCCCATATTTTTTTATACTTGTAGTACCACTCATTGAGTTGGTGAGGAACCATGTTCCCTCATGGGAAGATGCCTGGGAAATGGGTTTTCAGACCTTACCTTACTCCAACACACCAAACACCACTAATATATATGTTTTTATTCTTTTTATAGGTGTTGAGGAAAGAACCCCAGAGTTTAAAGAACCTTTGGATTTGAGGTCAAATCCTTTTCAAGGGGGAGGGAATGATGCAATCCTACCCCCCAAGGGCATTGGATAGAAGACTCCAAGAAGATTGGGACAGAGATGCAAGAGAAGGCCCTAGGGTTCTTATGAGCCTTAGGGTAGATTTCGGGCCCATGGGCTAAGTGTGAACCCAGATATCTTTGTATATATTATATTAAGGTTTTATTATTTTTGAGCCTTGTATTTAGGGCTCCATAATGTAGATAGGATACCCTAGAAATGTAGGATTTTCAGCCCTTGTATTTTGGGGCACCTAGACTAGTTTTTGTATTAGGGGTAGTTTTGTAATTTCACATGCATTAAGTGAATATTTGATGTGTGTTGGGAAATAAATATAATTGAATTTGGAGAAGCTCAATCCAATTAAATTTTAGACGGGGAAGTGAGCATTTGCTTGCTACACCCCATTGCCACATCATATAGTCACACTTTGTGCATGTCCTTCATGTTTTACATGCTTCACGATACCTAAGCACACTTAGTGGAGAATCTTGGACTTGATCTTGGATTAGTGGGCTGAACCATAGCTAAAATTAACTAATCATAATTAGTGAAATTTTGGCTCCATAAATTCAATTTCAAATTCAAGTGAAATTTGAATAGAAATTCAAATTTCCCTCCAATTTTGTGTGACATTTATGCTGTAAATAGAGGCCATGTGTGTGCATCTTTTCAACTTTGATCATTTGAGAATTACACTTCAAAGTTCAAACCTCATTTGAGGCACAAAATTTCGTGCCCCTCCTCTCCCTCCACTCATCTTCTCCTACCTTCAAGCTCTTATCCATGACTTCCTATGGTGGTGAGCTTCTTCTTGACTCATCTTCTCCTTGAAGTGGCGTCTCCAATCATCTTTCTTCCTTCTCTATTCCGATACCATTAATCTTCAAGAAGCAAAGGACTCCATTGATGAAGAAGATCCAAGGCTTACAAGCTCCACATGGAGTTACATCATGAAGGCCTATGGTTCAAGGCCCATAAAGATTTGTATAAATAGGGTGAGCCCCCCCAGGTAAAGACCACTGTTAATTTCTATGAATTTTTTGCCTTAGCTATCGCTCACAACCAAAACCTGACTTGAGCGTTGGAGTATCTTCTACAAGTATCCCCCTTTCAAACATACTTCATTTAAATCATTGAAGGACGAATTGGAGCAAGGAAACCTTTGATAGGAAGAAGTATCCAACCATTGTTCGAAAGGAAAATTTTGGCGCCCACCGTAGAGTTGTGTAAGATAGTTTCCAAACCCAAGTGTTATGTTAGTAATGTGAAAAAATAATGGATATGACAACAATAACCTAGTCAAGATAACAACATCATCCTCGGGAAGAAATACAACTAGAAGATCAAACTGAGTTGTCATCTGTGGTAAAATGACTTCAAGTATAGGTCTCCGACATGCGTTGACACCTCACCCAAGAAATATTAGCTCTTCGGCATGAAAATGCACAACTCCATAACTGTGATCGCTCATGGTGCCTAGAGAATGAGACACCTGTCAAAGGGGAGGCCAAGTCCACGATGCATGAGACACCTCTTTGGATGTTCATGGAATGATTCAGAAAGATAGCCCTCAACACCACAACTACAAAGAAGTTGAACAAACCTAACTTCACAAAGGTAAAAGATGAAGGACGAAGGGATCAACCACCTAGGTGTTCGGCTTCCGGCAAGTGCACTGGATCGCACAAGTAGTATAAAACGGTAAGAACCGAGTATCGAACACTCGGGGAACTTGTGTTATTTGGTAAGCTATTTCAGCAATTAGGCGTCTAGTGTGTAAAAATAAGTGTGAATATGAACAAATGTATAAACTATCTATGTAAAAAGAAAGAAAATCACGAGAGAGAAATGATGTGTAAAAACAAGTAGAGACACGTTGGTCTTCCTAATAGGTGCCTGATGCTAAAAAGATATTCTCTATCTAACAATGCTCATGTGTTCTTATGGTGTCTCTTGAGATACTAAACCTCGATTCCTCATGATAGTTTAGCCTAATCCTGATCAAGCATCGTTCGCAGATTCCTCTCTTAAGACTAAACTCAACCAGGACCGCATTAAGACACACATACTCAACTAACTTATCGCACCCCGATTCCTCGTGAAAGCACGACAACTTAGCCCTGCACTATCAAGGACTTTAGAGTCAGACCAGTTTCCACTGTTGAATGACCCTAACAAAGCATGCATCTACGTGATCAAGGTAAAGGCATACTGGAATGAAAAGCAGATAGCACAGAACACACAAAACATCATTAAATAGATAGAAATATATTTACATCAGGTACCTACAGGGAAGATCCAACAGAGGATTTAGCATTTTCCATACCAGGAAGCCTTCTTAACAACAAAGAGAAGCCAAGATGAAAGATTGCAAAAATACAAGTGGTGAAGATGTCTTCTTCACCTTTAGGATCTCACAATCACTTACAAACTCATCTCAAGCTCTCAAACCAGCTCCTGCTTCAAGCTCTGGTCTCTGCAGATCTTCACACAGAAAAATCTCTCAAAGCTCTCTGGAACTTGGACCTTTCTCTCTCTAGAAACCCTAGACATGCAAAGCTCTGAATCCCAGTCCAAACTCCTTTCACAAAATCTGATTTCAGGCTTAAATAGGTGGCCTTGTTTGAGCTCATGCGCTTAGCGCACATATGGACCGCTTAGCGCACGTTAGTGATTTTTGGCTTAGCGCGCCTTTCTCGCTTAGCGGATGAACTAAAGCGGTGCGCTTAGAGAGATGAAGCGGTACGCTTAGCGAACCTGTATAGCTCATCTTCTTCTAGATTCTTCCTCGTGCTTAGCCCAGGAGTATTGCACTTAACGGATGCTCGATAAGCCAGCAAATTGGCTTAGCGAGAAGGTGAAAACAGCCTTTTCCAAAGCTTGCCTAACTAACCTGAAATTGAAAAAAAATGATTATTAAACACACAAAATGAAAATACTAAGTATTTATTACCTATACTTAACAAAAAATACTTATAACATTACAAAATAATCATAAATTGGGAGAGTTTGATACAATTTATACAAGTTTTATACACAAAAGTTAGTCATTTTCACCGACTAACAACTCCCCCAAATTTATAGTTTTCCTTGTCCTCAAGCAAAAAGAGAACAACTCACTTGTCCTCAAGTGACAATGACATGCAGTGACAATGTACAAAGGTGTATGCTACAAAGTTACTGATTGCATGATAAGAGAATGGAGTAAAATGCCCTCATCACTTGTCTTTCACAAAGTATGCAGTTATCCAAAGAGAAGAATAAAATGTAACCTGAACAAATAGATGAAGTTTGGCATAAGACAGATATCAAGGAAAGTAGCTTAAACCACAGTCTCACAGCTACTGTTTCACTCAAGCATAAGTGTTTAAGCTATTCATTAATAACAACTAGCAAGAGGTCTAATCTTTGAATTTCCTCTGATGCCATAAAGTCAGAAATGTATAAACAGAATCTGAAGGACTTTCTCAGGTTTGTAGTGAGGCTTGGCTACAAAAATTCATTGGTTTTTCTAGGATTCAAAGGCTTAGATTCTAAGAGATCACAAATCCTTGACTTATCCCAATGGTCTTGTATTATACAAGTAGCTTTCTCACTATCTTTTCCTCTTAAGTTGCTTTTGACCTTATTGTAACAACACAATTTATTCTTTTTTTTAACATACAACTTATTTGTTGTGTGTTTTGATGCTTAACCTTTTGATTTTCATTCTAATTGACTTCCCTCCCCTAAATTTAGAGTAAATTTGCCTTGAACCATATGCTCTCCTAAAATCTAAAAAAGGTATCAGGAGATAATTATTTAAGTTCAGGGTTCATATTTTTGACAATATAATTCAGCTCAAAAAGGGAGTAAAGGATGCAATTATCATTCAAGGTAAGCTGTTTGGTCAAAAGAGCTTGTGTATGTATAATCATGGCCGTCATCATGTCCTTATTTATACATTTCATTCTAAAATTCAGAGATTTATGCAAAGATTATCACTCACAGCTAGTCGTTCACTCACAGAGTAAGGTCACACTCTCACCGGTTTTGGTTCAAGATTTTCTTTCTCAATCAATCTGTCTACTGACTAACAATTCTAATTGTAAGTTCACATTCTTGTTCTTTCTTTGTCTAGCATACACATTTTCTCAAACTCATGAAAGGAAACACAAACTCCATCACAATCATGCACTTAATTCAAAATGAAAACACACATCCATTTTTCACAAAAAGATAAAAGTGTTTCACTTCCATGTCATAAAAAATAAGTCAAACTGTTCAAAATGTTTCAGGATGAGCAAACTAATTACCCATAAATAAAACTAGCAGTATATGTAGAGATAAAGGAAATACTGTATGAAAACCAAAATTATAATAATAAATTAAAAAGCAAAAAGTATCATCAGGAATCAAAATTCCTGTGACTGGTCCTATGTGTCCTGTGTCTGACCATCCTCCTCATCTGTCAGCTGAAGCACTGGAGTAATGGGAGGAGAAGTATCCACAACTAGGACTGGTGTAGTTGGGTCCTCTGGCATATGTAGAAGAGGAGTGGAGGGGTTTGCTGTAGGCTGAGGTGAGGGTAGGTTTACCACTGGTGCAGAAGGCTCTGAAGTAGCCTCAAGGGATCGCTCAAGAGTGGTAGTAGTTACCTATCTCACTTGTCTCCTCTGCCTCTTCTCTTATATCAAATGGCTCTGGGATGGTGGCCTCAGATGAATCATCCTCCATATGCTGAGGTACCTGGGCTGTGGGACCTTCGTCTTCCTTATGAAGAGAAGGTTGGGTCCCGGGCCAGGCTACCATCTCATTAAATTGCTCTACTGTAGGAATAAAGTCTGGAGGTGCCATCATCTGTAAACTCTGTAGTAAAATGATCTGTCCCTGATGAATGCTTTGGAGCATGGCTTCAAAGCGCTGAGAATTTGTCTGAGCTGGGATAGAAGGGGTTGCTGAAGTGGATGCTGGAGTAGGAGCTACAGAAGTAGAAGGAAGCTCAGATGGCCTTGCCCTCACCTTCCTAGCCCCTCGGATAGAGACTGTTAGATCCTCAGGGTTACAATAGTTCTTCTTGATGTAGGCCAGGTTAATGACCGGGCTCAAGCGCTTGAAGGTAAGGCTGTCAGAGACAACCCCTCTGGCTTTGCAAATAATGCGGTGATTAGAGCAGGGAACCCAAGTCTAGAGGTGTTAGACTGGGCTATAGAGGTCATATGGCCAGAGATCAGTGCTCCTATGTTCATATCCAAGTGAGAGACTAGGCCAAAGATCAACCTAGCTCTGTCAACTATCAAATCAGAGGTATGTGATGTGGGGGCCAAGTTGGAGTATGAGAGGACACTCCACACCTGAGCTAGTGTAGTTAGATCCTTCCTGAGAATCTTCCCAGGTTGGCCCTCAGAGTTCAAAATGAACCCTCAGCCAGGTATGCATAAGGCATCCTCTATCTCTCTGAAGTTTGTAGGCAACTTGCAGTATCTGGAGTAGGCGGGTAGAGTCTTTCCCTCACCTAATACCACAGGTGTCTCCAGGAATGTGTTGAGATTGTCAGCATCAATTTTCACCAAATGACCTCTGACTCTGAACTGCTTTGGTGGACGATCCTCAGAACTGTATAAATTTGCATAGAACTCTTTCACAAAAGCCAGGTCTATGCTCCAATCGGCTAAATTGGTGAGGCGTTTATGGAAATTACACCTCTCCAGCTCGGCCTTAAAGTCATCTAGCTCAGTGTGATATAGTTATACTTTCCTCTCAGGTAAAATGTTTCTTCCTAGAAAATTATCAGTGTATCTGGTCCAAGCATCTAATGAAGAGAATCTCCTTGTGTCATACTGAGATGTGGGCCTTGTACCAATGCTCTTTCTCTTTCTAGAAGCCATCTGTAGACAGAGGAACCAAACAATTAATCAGGACACAACTATTCAAATTTTAAAAACTGAAAAATAAAACTGAAAAAGACACTGGCCGCTTAGCGAGACATGGTCTGCTTAGCTGACCTTTGTAAAAAAAAAAACTATCGGTTAGCGACATGTGGAGCCTCTTAGCGGAAGTTGCAGAACTTTTAGATTCTGCAGAATTGGCTTAGCGGGAAAGTGCCTGCTAAGCTGAACATGTGCCGCAAGGATTTGCGCTAAGCTCCTTAAAGGCTGCGCTTAGCGGCACCAACTCTTCAAAAATTCTACTAAGTGTTGGGAGCTTAGCGAGCGAAGCTCGCTTAGCTCAGAGGATGCCGCAACCAATCGCGCCTGGCCTAGGAAAGCTCTGCTTAGCGCGCGACCATCAACAAAAAAATTGATTTAAGTAACCTGGGCTTAGCGATTCAGCCTCGCTTAGCCACAGGTAGTTCAGGAAGAGGATAAGTGTTCATCCTCAAAAGATGAACTCGCTTAGCGCGGAAAGCGCGCTTAGAAAGTTCTTCATATAATGCTTACATACAATGAGTATTAATGAACTCGCTTAGCACAGCATGCTCGCTTAGCGAGTTCATCGCGTTTTCCAGAAAATGCAGAAAATGTAGCTTATTTTCTTGCACTTTTCAAGCCTCTAAAAGGCATATCAGACATGCAACGTGTGCCTCATACTCAATTCAGTATACAAGTGTATATAGCTCTAATCTTAAACTAAATCTAACAAAACATAAAATCCCTAAAAATCTAAAGCTACAGTTGAAGTCTTCTACCCTAAAGTTAAGACAAGAAAAAAAGAAAAAGAATCATAGAACTTATTTGGATGGTATATGGTTGATGCTTCAAAGCTGAAAATACACAAAGAAAGCACAGTTTCAAAATGTGCAAATTTTTGGAGAGAAGAATGCAGAGACAAGGTTTCCGTAATCTGGCAAATGTGAGTGTAACTGCTGTTACACTCACTTAAGTAGTTTTTCGATACTTTCACTTAGCGGACTGCTGCGCTAAGCGAGCAAGAGAGACGTTTGGTTTCTCAACATGGCTCGCTTAGCGGACCCGTGCGCTTAGCCGACATTTCAAATTCAAAATCAATTTTTTTTTAACAGAAACTCGGCTTGGAGTGAGGGTACGTCCGCTTAGCGAGGTCTGTAGATTAGAAAAGCTGCAACTCTTTCTAAGCCAGGCGCTGGCCAACTTAGCTAAAATGATGCATCTTAAGTACAAAGGTGTATGCGCTTAGTTGAGAGGGACTCGCTTAGTGCTCATATTGCCGCAATGAATCTCGCTTAGCTGCCATGACTGGCGCTTAGCATCATGGACCTCAATTATGGCCATAAGGAATTGCGCTTGGCAACAATAGGTCACGCTTAGCCACGGATAAGTTGTCGCTTAGCGATCAGGCTAAAGCTTAGTTGAATTCAGATTGAATTTAAGTTAGCTTAGCTCAACCTTCGCCAGCTTAGCAGACCAAATCAACCTCAGATGCAAGGGTTGGGCGCTAAGCGCTTGAGACTCACAGCTTAGCGCATGAACAGAGATGCGCTTAGCGCGAGGCTTGCGCTTAGCGAAAGGACTGTTTTTCAGAAAATATTTTTCTAAGTTATTTTTCAGTCCTTTTTCCAAGAAATTGAAACCCTTATGTTAAACATCCAAAGATTGGCTGATATACTCCTATGTACAGACTATATAGCAAGTTCCAAATGATTTAAATGCATGAAAAAAACAAAGACAACAAAATTTAAAACTGGGTTGCCTCCCAGGAAGCGCTTCTTTAACGTCATTAGCTTGACGTTTTTACCTCACTAGGTGATCTTATGTTTTGGTTCCTACTTTCAGAACCTCTTGACCTCCTTCCATTACCTGTAAGCAAACATTGTGTTCTGGAGCAGGCTTGTCTTCAACAAACAAATCAAAATCAATTTTCTGATCTTAAAAACCTAGCTCCAGCTTCCTCTTCCCCATATCAACTGTGCAACTTGCTGTCAACATGAATGGCCTTCCCAATATTACAGGGATGTCAGTATATTGAGAGATATCCATTACCACAAAGTCTACCGGGAAGATAAAATGTTTTACTTTGACTAAGACATCTTTAATTACTCCATATGGCCTGGTAATGGAGTGGTCAGCTAATTTTAAAGTCATTCGAGTGGGCATTATTTCCAACTCTCCCAATCTTTTGCACATGGAGAGTGGCATCAAATTGATACTGGCTCCCAGGTCAATAAGAGCTTTTCCCACATTGACTTCTCCAATTGAACAAGGAATAGTTACACTCCCAGGATCTTTATGCTTGGGTGGAAGGATCTTCTAGATCACAACACTGCAATTTACTTCCACTATGATGTTTTCCTGATGAATATATTTATGCTTCCTTGTTAACATATCTTTCAAAGATTTAGAGTAGAGTGGCATCTGTTGCAAAGCTTCTCCGAAGGGCATGGTTATTTCCAGTTTCCTGAAAATATCTAAAAATCTCACCAGATGACGATCTTTTTCTTTCTTGGAAGGTACCACAGGATACTGTACTTCCACACCTTCATCCACAGCTTTTTCACTCCTACTCTTCTTTGCATTCTTTTTTTTTTCTTCTTTTTCATTTTTTTCATTTTCTATTTCTATTTCTTTTTCTTGGTCCTTCAATTCTTTATTCTTGACCATTACTTGTTCCTTTTTTTCTTGATTACTTTAACCTCTCACCTCATTTTTCTTGCCATTAGTACTTTTCTTGTCAGCAATTTTTTTCTCATGCACAACACTATCTTCATCCTCAACCTCCACAAACCTTTTACTCCTTGTCATCACAGTTTTGCATTCCTCCTTAGGATTCTGTTCTGTATTTGCCACAAAATTGTTGGATGACTTGTCAACTATCTGCTTGGCCAGTTGTCCCACCTGGACCTCAAGGTTCTTCAGTGCTGACTCAGTGCTTTTATGATTTGACATTGTTACCTGCATAAACTGAGTCAAGGTCTCCTCCAGCTTAGTAGTTCTCTGGAATATGTTAGGTCCTTGTTGGATTGGCCTGTTTGAAGGCCCACTCTGGTCTTTGTTGAACTGATTACCAGGGTGTGTCCTCCACTGTCCTTGTTGATTATAGGGACCCTGCTGAAAGCCTGAAAATCCTCCTTGAGTATACCCTTGTCACTGTTGATTTCCCATATAATGAATTTCTTGAGTGTTTTCTTCAATGGGAGTACATTGGCCTGTTTCATGAGCCTCACCATAGATGGTACAACCTGTAACCTGCAAAACAAAAGAGTGTGTAGGTTGACCCATAGACAACTTAGTTGGCAGCTTACCAAGTGTTTCTGTTAAAATCTCCAGTTGCTTAGAAAACAACCTGTTCTGTGCCAATAACGCGTCATGTGATGATAGCTCTATCAAGCTTTTCTTCGTGGGTTGGTGGGTTCTGTCTCGTAGAATGGCATGATCACTGACTGACATGTTCTCAATTAGCTTTGTTGCTTCTTCTGGGGTCTTTAGTTTTATCTTTCCCTCTGCAGAAGCATCTAACAGTTGCTTGGTTTGTGGTCTCAGCCCATCTATAAACATATTCAATCGGATTGGCTCGGAAAACCCATGAGTGGGAGTTTTTCTTAACAAGCCTCTGAATCTCTCCAATGCTTCACTCAAAGATTCATCAGGAAACTGATGAAATAAGAGATTGCAGCTTTCCCTTATGCAATCTTGGACTCTAGGAATTATTTCTTTAGGAACTTTTCAACAACTTCTTCCCAGGTTTTCAGACTGTTGCCCTTGAATGAGTGGAGACACCTCTTGGCTTCTCCTGCCAATGAGAATGAGAAAAGGCTGAGCCTAATAGCTTCGTCTGGTACATCGACAATCTTAATAGTGTTACATATTTCAATGAACATTTTCAAGTGTGCATAGGGGTCTTCATTAGGTAATCCTTGAAATATGTTCCCCTGTATTAAATGAATTGCGAAATGTGGATAGTTGATGTTGTTAGCTTGCACTTCAGGACGTGCAATGCTGGTAAAAAATTGTGGTACTGAAATACTTGAATAATCCTCATGAGTAATCCTCTGGTCATGCTCTTCTGCCATGGTAATGGCTTCAGGTAATTGAGTGGCAGATTCCCTTGATGATGGTGAATCAGGTGATAATAAGTCGGAGAAATGAGTCTCCTCCTCAAGAATGGATGCAACTGTTCTGTCTTGGAGAAGTTTCCTTCTCCTCTCAGCCCTGTTCCTTCGCAATGTAGCTTCAATTTCTAAGTTCAAAGGAACTAAATTGCCTGTGGGAGATCTATGCATATACAATACTAACAGAACAACAGTTATCCAGTTAAACAGGAAAAGACAAATAGAATTTATGAACGAATATTCACAAAAATAATCAAAGAATAACAAATAAAGAATAGACACCTAAAAATGAGCTAACTTCCCAAATAAAAAGAAGTTCCCCGGCAACGACGCCAAGAACTTGTTCGGCTTCCGGCAAGTGCATCGGATCGCACAAGTAGTATAAAACGGTAAGAATCGAGTATCAAACTCTCGAGGAACTTGTGTTATTTGGTAAGCTATTTCAGCAATTAAGTGTATGGTATGTAAAGATAAGTGTGAATATGAACAGGTGTATAAACTATCTGTGCAAAAAGAAAGAAAATCACGCGAGAGAAATGATGTGTAAAAGCAAGTAGAAACACGTTGGTCTTCTTAATAGGTGCCTGATGCTGAAAAGATATTCTCTATCTAACAATGCTCATGTGTTCTTATGGTGTCTCCTGAGATACTAAACCCCGATTCCTCATGATAGTTTAGCCTAATCCTAATCAAGCATCATCCGCAAATTCCTCTTGTAAGACTAAACTCAACCAGGACCACATTAAGACACACATACACAACTAACTTATTGCACCCCGATTCCTCGTGATAGTATGATAACTTAGCCCTGCACTATCAAGGACTTTAGAGTTATACCAGCTTCCACTGCTGAATGACCCTAACAAATCATGCATCTACGTGATCAAGGTAAAGGCATACTGGAATGAAAAGCATATAGCACAGAGAACACACAAAACATTATTAAATAGATAAAAATATATTTACATCAGGTACTTGCAGGGAAGATCTAACAGAGGATTTAGCTTTCCATACTAGGAAGCCTTCTTAACAACAAAGAGAAGAACAAGAAGAAAGATTGCAAAAATACAAGTGGTGAGGATGTCTCCTTCACCTCTAGGATCTCACAATCACTCACAAACTCATCTCAAGCTTTGCTCTCTGCAGATCTTCACACAGCAAAATCTCTCAAAACTCTCTGGAACTTGGACCTTTCTCTCTCTAGAAACCCTAGACATGCAAAGCTCTGAATCCCAGTCCAAACTCCCTTCACAAAATCTGATTTCAGGCTTAAATAGGTGGCCTTGTTCGTGCTCGTGCGCTTAGCGCATGTATGTACCACTTAGCGCACGTTAGTGATTTTTGGCTTAGCGCGCCTTTCTCGCTTAGCGGATGAACTGAAGCGGTGCGCTTAGAGAGATGAAGTGGTGCGCTTAGTGAACCTGTACAGCTCATCTTCTTCTGGATTCTTCCTCGCGCTTAGCCCAGGAGTGTTGCGCTTAGCGGATTCTCGCTAAGCCAGCAGATTGGCTTAGTGAGAAGGTGAAAACAGTCTTTTCCAAAGCTTGCCTAATTAACCTGAAATTGAGAGAAAATGATTATTAAACACACAAAATGAAAATACTAAGTATTTATTACCTTTACTTAACATAAAATACTTATAACATTACAAAATAACCATAAATTGGGATAGTTTGATACAATTTATACAAGTTTTATACACAAAAGTTAGTCGTTTTCACCGACTAACACTAGGGAACCTTGGTACACCCACTACACTCCCCTCAACGTGAGTAGATCCAAGATTTTAGACCAAGCCTTGGGCACCAAAATCTTGGCAATGCTGAAGAGAGCTAACACCCCAATCATTACTTTCACAACAACAAATTTCAAGGCAATAGATCCAATTCAGGATGATCCCGTGGTAATTAGCATGGAGGTCAATAATTGCGTGGTCCAAAAGACACTTATTTTTTAAGGGAGCTCGGCTGGCATTTTGTTCTTGAACACTTTTAAACAACTTGACATACCCGAAGCCGAACTCCAACCACATGATGACCCACTCTTCGGGTTTGACAGTGAAAGAGTAGGTCTAATAAGGAGCATAAAGCTGCACACAAAGTTTGGGCATGAGGGGCTTGAGCACAAGACCATTAAGATCTGATATGTAGTGATGCATGCTAGCACCTCCTACAACATACTCCTCAAAATAGGTGTTGTGGTATCCACACGTCATTCATCCATGAAGTTCCCATCAATGATAAGAGAATGTTATGGCTAGATTACAACAAACCCCTATGGAAAAAGACGAACCATGAAAGGCTATCACATCATGGAAAAACTTGTTAACTCGTTGGCAATTGTACCAATTTGTCACAAATAGTAAAGTTAGAGTCAAAATCCAAGTTTTGAGTCCACAGGGACTTTGTTTGTACTTGAGTTGATGTATACCCAATTTGCAAGCAAGAGATAAGAAATTGTGATAGAGATAAGAAGAAATAATTTGAAATTAAAAAGACCTGAGTAACACAATAAACAAGAGTAAATGCAAAGGATAATTTCAGAATTTAAATATGCTGGGGCCTAGCATGCCTAACTACCCTTAGATGCCCTTTCCCAGTTCTTTAGAAATTACCATTTCCCAAGGTATAACCCCAAAACTGATGCATAGGTGAACAACCCATAGAATAAAGATGAAGAGTAGAAAAGAAGCAATAGAAACAGAAATTACATTTAATAAATAATAAGAATAGTTACATTATAAGGGTGTGTTGGATCGAGTGGCCTCAGAATAATTATGAAGGGGGGTTGAATTAATTATTCCTAAACCTTTACTAATTAAAAAATTACTCTTCTAAGGCTTTTACTAAATTGTTAAGAGAATGAGGAGTAGAAGAGAAACTTAACAGAAAGTAAAAGCGGAAATTAAATGCACAGCAGAAAGTAAAAGAGTAGGGAAGAAGGAAACAAACACACAAGAGTTTTTATACTAGTTCGGCAACAACCCATGCCTACATCCAGTCCCCAAGCGACCTGCGATCCTTGAGATTTCTTTCAACCTTGTAAAAATCCTTTTACAAGCAAAGATCCACAAGGGATATACCCTCCCTTGTTCTCTTTGAACCTAGTGGATGTACCCTCCACTAGAACTGATCCACAAGAGATGTACCCTCTCTTGTTCTCAATCAAACCCAAGTAGATGTACCCTCTACTTGTACCACAAAGGATGTACCCTCCAATGTGTTAAGACAAAGATCTCAGGCTGTTAAACCTTTGATACTTTGTGAATGGGGATACAAAAGAATTCTCAGGCGGTTAGTCCTTTGAACACTTTTGTATTAGGGAAAGGGAAGAATCAAAAGAATTCTCAGACTGTGTCATTTTGAATTCTTTGACGAGGGAGAAGGGAGACACAAAAGAATTCAGGCGGTTAGTCCTTTGTTCTTTTGGAAAAGGGAGAAGAGAGACACAAAAAGAATTCAGGCGGTTAGTCCTTGGCGAATTCTTTTTGGCAAAGGGAGAAGTGATGAAAAGAATTAATAGCACAAGTTTTCAAGGTTTAGAAAACCAGAAAACTTTCGAAAGCTTTTGGCACAAAGAAGAAGAAGAAGTCCAAAGAGATTCAGGGCTTGTAAAAGATTGATTGAATAAATGTTTTGAAAAGCAAATCAAAGCCTTGCTTTTATAAACTCTTCATGTCTGGCCAAGAGGACCATTTAGAAGAGCTATAACTTTTAGAAAACTTAAAAGCAATTTGAAAAAGGCAAAAACCTTTTGAAGAGTTACATCTTTTGATTTATTCAGAAACAATCACTGGTAATCGATTACCAAATCAGTGTAATCGATTACAGAAAGCTTTTATGTGAAAGGATGTGACTCTTCACATTTGAATTTGAATTTCAACGTTCAAAGGCACTGGTAATCGATTACCAAAACATTGTAATCAATTACAGCTTTTTGAAAATAATTGGAAAGTTGTAAATTCAATTTGAAAACTTTTTCAAATCCATTTTGCTACTGGTAATCGATTACAACATTCTGGTAATCGATTACCAGAGAGTAAAAACTCTTTGGTAAACATGTTTTGAGAAAAACCTTGTGCTATTCAATTTTTGAGAAAACCTTTTCATACTTATCTTGATTAAGCCTTCTCTTGATTCTTGAATCTTGAGTCTTGAATCTTGATCTTGATTCTTGAGATCTTGAACCTTGAATCTTGATTCTTGACTCTAAACTTTCTTCTTGAGTCTTGAATTCTTCTTGATTCTTATGTTGAACTCTTGAATTGTTCTTGATTCACTTGAGTTGTTCTTTGATTGATTTTTGAGCTTTTTGTCATCACCTTTGTCATCATCTTTTGTTATCATCATTGTTATTATCAAAACACCTTTGATTCACCATGAGGCTTTGCTTCTACAATCTCCTCCTTTTTGATGATGACAACTTCTGAAATCAAGAGACACACACACACTTTTTCCTAGTCAACCACTCACATAAATTCTCCCCCTTTGTTTTTGAATTTGTGCTTATCTTAAAATTAAATTGGTTACTCATGTGAGTTCTTGATTTAATCCCATTTCTCTCCCCCTTTGGCATCAACAAAAAGCCAAAGTGCGTATCAAAATTTAAGTATGCAAATATAACTAAACATTCATACAACATTCATGAAAAACCATCAACCAAATCATGAAGTAAGAACCATGAAGCAACAATCATAAATAGATTAACTATAAAATCCACTTAGCCAGATAACATACTTAATATTTGTTCAAACATACCATGCAAATAGGGAAATAGTAAATTGTTCAAACATACTTAATATTAGTCCTAATTCTCTTCTAATGTTATAGAAGGTATTTTTACTTAGTGGTTTTGTAAAGATGTCTGCAAGTTGATTTTTAGTATCTACAAACTCTAAAACAACATCACCTTTTAAAACATGATCTCTAATAAAATTATGCCTAATTTCTATATGCTTGGTTCTAGAGTGAAGAACTGGATTTTTAGATATGTTTATGGCACTTGTGTTGTCACATTTTATGGGAATGTGATCTAATACTATTCCATAGTCAGATAGTTGTTGCTTCATCCACAAAATCTGTGCGCAACAACTACCAGCAGAAATATATTATGCTTCTGCTGTGGATAATGCTACACTATTTTGTTTCTTGCTATTCCAAGAAACAAGTGCAGACCCTATGAATTGACATGTACCACTAGTACTTGTTAACTCGTTGACAAGTGTACCAATTTGTCACAAGTAGTAAAGTTAGAATGGAAGTCCAAGTGTCGAGTCCACAGAGACTTTGTTTGTACTTGAGTTGATGTAAACCCAATTTTCAAGCAAGAGATAAGAAATTGTGATAGAGATAAGAAGAAAGAAAGAATTTGAAATTAAAAAGACAAGAGTAACAAAATAAACAAGAGTAAATGCAAAAGATAATTTCATAATTTAAATATGTCGGGGCCTAGCATGCCTAACTACCCTTGATGTAATATTAATGTTTTCTTTATTAAATGTTTTCCCAATTTCCACTCACATCTACTAAGACACTCAGCCCTGATCCCTCATGATGAAGAGCCTAATTTATCTACTCTCTCTCCCAAATTCCTTTGCAAAAATTGAATAGTAAATCGCATTAAGCATGGAGATGTATGTAAAGGCAAAACAAAGTCACTCTATCCCTAGCAATGAATTGTTTAGATGCTTTTTCCCAGTTCTTTAGAAATTACCATTTCCCAAGGTATAACCCCTAAAACTGATGCATGGATGATCAGACCATACAATAAAGATGAAGAATAAAAAAGAAGCAATAGAAACAGAAATTGCATTTAATAGATAATAAGAATAGTTACATTACAAGGGTGTTGACCTGCCAGGCTCCCAACAATGGGGTTTAGCCTCTCATAGCCATGAGAGGCTTTACACTTCAGGGGCTAATGTGGATGGAAGAAGGGGCTGGATGACTGATAGAAAGGAAGGGAGGAATGGCTGAAGAAGGAGGGTTTCCTCTAAGGGATAGGCTCAGGCTTTGGATAGCTATGAGACTCGGTGTGTCTTTCTCTTCTGCTTCCTCCTCCTTATATAGGCTCCAGGTAGCTTACTTTTCACGCTGACTTCACGCTTAGCGTGAGCTTTTGCGCTAAGCACGCATTTGGGCTTCGCTATGGGCTTTTTTCACGCTAAGCCAGGAGTGCGCGCTAAGCCTGTATTGCGCTCTAAGTGAGCTGTCCAATTCTTCCCACTTTTTTCTTCAGTTTTTTCATTGATTTTTCCTCTAAAGCACTTGAAATCTTCTTCTTTTGACTTCTGCTGATAAAAAATTACAAAGATGTTAATTCTTCATTATTTCATTAAAAACAATAGTAAAGTGAAGAAATTACAATCATTACTAGCCAAAATTGACTATCAAATTAACTCAGATTTCACAGTTATCATATCCAAACCTCATTCAACCATGAAGTTCCCATCAATGACCGGATCAATAATAATAGTCCACACAGATTAGAGCATGATAAGAGAATGTTATGGCTAGATTATAACAAACCCCTATGGCAAAAGGCGAGCCATGAAAGGCTATCACATCATTGAGATATTAATAAGAAGTCGTGAAGAGTGAGATGGCCAAGACCTTGTCAACAAGCATATGATAATAAAAATGTCAAACCAATAGAGAAAACAAGTAATTTTCAACTTGGCCAAAGAGATGAGAATGTCACCTATCTCGGCAACCAACTCTCAGATGACAACATGAGTAGCCTACAATGGATAGTTCAAGCCAATGCTGACTTCTTTGCATGGTCCATGGATGATATGTCGGGTATCGGTCTAGAATTCCATTGCAATAAACTTCCCATATACCAAGATGCAAGGCCCATAGCTCAAAGAAAGAGAAAGATGGGGGAAGAAAGGTGTCAACCAGTTTGGCAAGAAATCTCCAAGTTGCTAGCAATGCGGTTCATCCGAGAAGTGGATTACAAAACATGGCTTGCAAATATGTTCATGATAAAAAAGTCAAATGAAAAATGAAGGATGGGCACTGACAACACAAATTTAAATCAAGCTTGCCTAAAGGATGCATTCCCCATACCCAATATTGATCATTTGGTGGATGCAGTGGCATGCCATAAAATTTTAAGTTTCCTTGATGCCTACTCTTATTATAAGCAAAAGCAAATCAGGATGAACCCAATTGATGAGAACAAAACAACCTTCGTAATTGAATCGGCAAACTACTGCTACAAGGTAATCCCATTCGGATTAAAAAAATGACAAGGCAACATATCAACACTTAAGTGTTCGGATCTTAGATAGGAAGAAACTTGAAGGAAACATACAGGTTGACTGATTGAATAGCCTCTATGTCAAGGTTTTTGCTAGGAATTGCCGAAAAGGGCAAGCCAGTCATGGACCTCCTGAAAAAGACAAAACATTTTGATTGGAGCGACAAATATGATCATGTTTTTTAGCAGCAGAAGATGAAACGTGCAACCCCTCCAGTAATCATAAAGTCGAGTACCAGTAATAAGCTTGTGATATACCTTTCGGTCTCCAAGGAGGCCATTAGTGTAGTACTACTTCAAGAACATGACAACGAGCTAAGACTAATATATTTCATTAGTTGAGTGCTGAAGGAGGACCCTAAAACAAGATACCAGTGGATGGAAAAATTGGCTTTGACCTTAATCAACGTTGCACATTGTCTCCGACAGTATTTTTAGAGTCATAGAATCACTATTTGGACAGATTGCCCCATTGCCAAAGTGTCATACCCTAATTTCATTCGGGGACCATTGTTTGGTGGCATGCAACTTTCGTTTGACCACTTCGAGGTACTTGGCACCCATCGTTAAGCAATTCGTGAAGTTCTGTGACATGCCGAAAATCAAAAGAAAACATCGTTGCACAATTCGTGGAGTTCCGTGACATGCCAGAAATCAAAAGAAAGCATCGTTGCACAATTCATGAGGTTCCGTAGCATTTCGGAAGTAAAAAAAAATGGGATGGTTGTGTAATCCGTAAAGTTTTGTGACATTACCGAAAGAAAACAAGTATCGTTACGTAATCCGTAAGGTTCCGTAATGTTACGAAAAAAGAATCAGCAAAGAAGGGGGGTGAACTTATCAAGATAGGGGTGTAAATAGCAATTCGAATCTAGGACCTTCCGGAACATTTTGGAAGTTGGTTTGCTTAAGGAGGAAGCAACTGGGCGGCAAGCTCCTCCACGTTTTTGAAAAATGGTTTTCGGGGCTTCCATCGCTTCCGTAATGCTTCCGTAAAATTTCCGAAAACTTTGGGTAATCATATTCCACTTAACATTGGTGAAAGGGAAGAGAAAAAAAGATGAAAGTTAAGTCATATATGCTTCCGTAACTTTTCGTAAATTACGAAAGAAGGTGGGGTGAACTTATCAAGATAGGGGTGTAAATAGCAATTCGAGTCTAGGCCCTTCTGGAACATTTTGGAAGTTGGGTTGCTTAAGGAGGAAGCAACTGGGCAGCAAGCTCCTCCACATTTTTGAAAAATGGTTTCCGGGGTTTCCGTGGCTTCCGTAAAATTTCCGAAAATCTTGGGTAAGCATATTCCACTTAACATTGGTGAAAGGAAAGAGAAAAAAAAGATGAAAATCAAATCCGAAACACTTCCGTAACTTTTCCGTAAAATACGAAAAGGGGGGTGAACTTAGTAATTTGGGTGCACTTAGAAATCTTCTTCATTAAGTCTCTGGGCGGCAAGCACCTCCCTTTTTTCCTATAAATAGGGGAGGGGGCAGCAGTTTCAAAAGGTTCAAGACCCCTTGGCTATGCATTTCAGCTATTTTGGGCAAAAAACACGTTTTCGTGAAGAAAAATCGAGTCGAAGTGCTTCCGTAACGCCTCCGTAAGCGATTCTGTGAAAATTCTTCATCGTTCTTCATCCGTTCTTCGTTCATTCTTTGTTCTTCAACGGGTAAGTTTTTGAATCCGAGACTTTCAATTCATTTCTTGTTTTGTGTACTTTCACCTTAATTTCGTTTACTTTCAGTTTTCTTTTCTTCCGTTTTTAATGTGCTTTAGTCATTTACTTAAGTCATTTTCTCGACTAATCAAAAAATAAAATAAATTTCCACCGATCATTTGAATTGTAACATCCGTTAATTTTTGTTAAAATGAAATCCGACTGTTCGGTCATGCCGTAACCACGTTGGAAACCAAAAAGAGGTAAAATAATAATATAATAATCAAAAATATCTTTTAGTAAAATAAATCAAAAAAACCAATCGGACGTTTTTCTTTGGGATTTCTCTTTCTTATATCGAATCGACTAATAACCAAAGTAAAACTAAGGCTAAAATCAATTCATAAACCAAACTTTTGTCATCGCCTAAAAAAGCCATTTTCAAAGGTCCAACGCCTTGAAATGGTCTTTTCCGCTTTTATTGGTTAAATGTAGATTTCTAAAAAGCCTAAAATCAATATGTAACTTTGTTACCTCTTTCAGAAATAAAGAAATTATTAATGGTCCAATGCCTTAATGTTTTCTCACTTTTCAAAAGAATCGAAAGATTGTCTAATGGTCCAACGCCTTAAATGACCTTTCATTCAATAAAAACTAAAAAATAACTTAACCAAAACGCTTTGTTCACAAAAGAACTACGTAGGTCTGATTTTCTCATCACAATTGAGGAATACGTAGGAGCAAAGGGAAACGCCCTTGTCGACCACAAAAAGATAAAAACATAAAAAGGCATAAAAAAGACATAAGAACGTAAAAAGGGAAAAGAATATAAATTGAAGTCATATTTGCACATTTGATTAAAGGCTTCCGTCTCTTGTGACGGACGCGTGGGGTGCTAATACCTTCCCCGTGCGTAAATACAACTCCCGAACCTTTCACTTAGAATTCGTAGATCACGTCTTTTCCGGTTTTTTCGACGTTTTCCTCAAATAAACGTTGGTGGCGACTCCGCCCGTATTCCTTTCTTGGAACACGCACCCGCAAGTCCCGCATCACCCTCCCGCCGAAGGGTAGGTTGCGATAGTTGGCGACTCCACTGGGGATTGTTTTTGTGAGTTAGGCCTATTTTAGGAATTTGTGGAATTGTGAAACTTTATGTGTGCATTTTTTGAATTGTGTAAATATAATAAATGTTGTCTCTTCCACATTTTTACACTGCATTCTAAGCACCCACGGGTTTGAGTAAAAAAGGGGCCCTATACCCGGGTCCATGGGAATTTAAGGAGTGGAGGTGAATCTATGGTCATGCTAGGTATCCGACTTGCTTGATAATAGTGAAACCTCATCTAGAGCTTTCTCTCTTTATAATGTGTTGTCGCTGGTATTCCATACCGCCGCAATATTATTATCTTGAGTGATGATACCTCTAGAAAACAACCATGTGAGATATGGATCGTTGGGAGTAGTTATTAGAGACCCCTAGATATTATCCTATAGGTCCCTAAAATAGGGGCACGAAGCGAACACGCTGTGTGCCTTTTAAACACTATCATGCATATAACCTAAATGTCATGTACGCCTTTGTTGTATGATTATTTGAGGATATTGCCATGCTGTGTAAATCCCCCTGTTGCGCTTTTGCGCATATGCATCATGTCGTCACACATGCGTTGTATGTGGGTCTCGTCTTTTGTCGCGAGAAGTCAGAAGATCCATATCGTCTTCTTAACTGCACACATGGGGCACTGCGCCCCCAAATGCGCAAGTAAGGAGAGATGATTTTCCGGGCTCTCGTGTCCATAAATGCATTCATATCATGCATCGCATAAACATCTCTTCAGCATCATAATGAACATATCGTTCCTGCATTTGTCCGTTATCACATTCCAGCCTCACATTTTGCATGAGTCATTGCATCATCATGCATATGCGTTCAACATACTTTTTGTTCTACATGTTTGCTCATACATGATCCTTGTGTTTTCCTCTACAAAACAAAAACAAAAAAAGGGAAGCATGAAAATTCATGATGCATTCTTAGTTGCATGTGTTAGGTACCATGAGCCAACCATGTTGGGATCATAAACCCATTTCTAAAATAAAAAAAAAAACACAAACAACAAAACAAAATGATTGAGCATGGTACCTAATGCGTGGTTAACTAAGAAAGGATGTCTCTTCGGGCATCTCAATCTCATAATTACATTTTCCATGCATAGCATGCGTATTCCCGAGTCTTTCATCCCTATGAAATGTTGTTGAAGTATTGGCGATAAAAAATTCCCTAGGTTATGGGGTTGAACCAAGCTCGTGCTTTTACGAAAAGGTTCATCGAGTCAAGTTGAAGTATGGAAGTAACCATCTTGCAAAAATTGGGGCAATAGATGGATCGTGTTACATCATTGCTTCGTCTATTGCCAAACACGTTTAGGATTGTTGATATCCTTGTTACTTCCAACTTCACCTTGACAAAGATGTCATGGACCATGTTGAAAATCTAAATTGATTCAACCCCATGTCCTGCGTAAAAATTCGCAATACTTCAACTATGCATCATTCGCATACATCCATGCTTTTCATTGGTTGCATTGCTCATTACATTCTTTCCTTGAAAAATAAAATAAAATAAAATAAACTTAATCATTGTTATAAAAAAAACATGTTTTACGGTGCCCTCACCGAACCTGTGCTAGAGCTAGAGTAATGGGTGAAGTAGAGGAGGTACAAGAGAAGATGAAGGCCGACATGGAGGCCATGAAAGAGCAAATGGCCACAATGATGGAGGCCATGATGAGCATGAAGAAGATAATGGAAGCAAATGCGGTTGTAGTTACCGCTACCAACGTTGTTGCTAAGGTGAACCCGATGCCCCCATCTGACCTCAACCAAATGAATCATCCAACCTTAGCTAGGGTAGGCAAAGATTTGGGAAGTACGGGCGGCCCCATTTATGCGCAAATTCAAAACAAGCATGCCTTCCCACCATATGGCTTGCCTCCCAACTATACACCACCCAAGTTGGCATACACTCCCAATAAGGATGTCAATAACTCCGCTCCCATACCCATTGAGAGCCAACAACCCCAAACTGATCATGCACATGTCTCTTAAACCGTGGGGGAGACACATGAAATTCCCCACCACAATCTAGCCGACTTCGAGCCTTGCCTCGGATATGCCACTGAAGGGCAAGCAGTTGGTGGTATACCCATGCCAAACACTTTGGAGGGCCCTCAGTATCACCCACAACCACACCTCTTGCATTCCACAACAAGTAAAAACCCTCATGCTATGGCAGAAATGGGAAAGTTGGATCATCTAGAGGAAAGGCTCAGGGCCATTGAAGGAGGTGAAGATTATGCCTTTGCTAAACTAGAAGAGTTGTTCCTAGTACCCAATATCATTACCCCTCCCAAGTTCAAGGTGCTGGACTTTGACAAGTACAAGGGGACTACTTGCCCCAAGAGCCATCTAAAGATGTATTGTCGGAAGATGGGGGCATACACAAAAGATGAGGAACTACTGATACATTTCTTCCAAGAAAGTCTTACTGGGGTAGCTGTTACCTGGTACACTAACTTGGAACCTTCCCGAGTCTATTCTTGGAAGGACCTAATGGTTGCTTTCGTTAGGCAGCATCAGTACAATTCTGATATGACTTCGGATAGGATGCAACTACAGAATATGTGCAAAAAGGGGGCATGAATCTTTCAAAGAATACACCCAAAGGTGAAGGGATCTGGCAGCCCAAGTGGTTCCCTCAATGACGGAGAAAGAAATGATCACAATAATAGTAGACACATTACCAGTGTTTTACTATGAAAAATGGTAGGGTACACATCTTCAAGCTTTGTTGATTTAGTTTTCACTTACGAAAGGATCAAAGTGGGTTTGAAAAGAGGCAAATTTAATCATCCTGCTTGGACGAATGAGAAAACTGGGGCAAATGAAGAGGGTGAGGATGAGGGAGAAACCCATGCTGTGACTGCCATTCCTATACGGCCAAGTTTCCCACCAACCCAACAATGTCATTACTCAACCCTTCTCCTTACCTACCACCCAGTTATCCACAAAGGCCATCCCTAAATCAACCACAAAACCCACCTACCACACAACCAATGCTAAACACCACCTTTAGCGCGAACCAAAACACCAACCAAGGAAGGAATCTTGCAGCAAAAAGCCTATAGAATTCACCCTAATTTCGGTGTCCTATGCTGACTTGCTCCCATATCCACTCGATAATTCAATGGTTGCCATAACCCCTGCTAGGTTTCCTCAACCTCCATTTTTTCGAGGATACGACTCGAACGCAACATGTGCATATTATGCAGGAATTCTGGGGCATTCCATTGAGCATTGTATGACCCTGAAGCGTAAGGTACAAAGTCCAATTGATGTGGGCTGGCTGAAATTTGAGGAGAATCACTTGTGAATCCTAACATTGACAAGCGACACCACACATGGGGCAATTTTGAAAGCTGTTGTTAGATGTCTCTAATGACTCATCAGGATTTTCAAGTTTATGCCATTATTGTAAACCACAATTAAAATGCTAAATAATGGATGAATTTGACATCCTTGTCTCTCTCATCCTTTCACAAACACATCTTTGCTTATTCAACTTCCACCGGAATGTGAGTGTAAGCCATTGGTTTGTTTGCTCAAAGCGACCTGCGCTCCTGAGTGTTGACTTCCAAGACCGTTCAATCAGAGATTACTCATCCTGCATGTTGGTGGGGTGCCGTAAAATGACAAGTAAAGCAAAAAAGTTCAAAAAGAAAAAAAAGGGCATTTGATTGACTGCATTTTCAAGTAAAAATATAAACATTCATGTGACCTCATTTTATCATTCTGGAAAGTTTGTCTTTTTTAGAGAGAAGTGAGTTATCGAGTATAGGAGTCATTTGACTTAATCCATCAACTGAAAAAAATCCTTCAATTATTTCTCGAGAATCAATCGCTTCTTTCGTTCTTCCTTGTTACAAGGTTGTGAAAACAAGACAATGATTGATACCTCGAAGCCCTACACTGGGGCAATGAGGGGCATCGTGCATGAACCTCAAGTGAACCTAAGGGTAGATTAGAAGTTCCCACCCAATAGGTTCCCAGCTACAAGGTCATGACCAAAGATAAAAATTGGTACCTCAAAGCCTTACACTAGGGCAATGAGGGGCACCGTGCATGAGCCTTAAGTAAACCTAAGGGCAGATTAGAAGTTCTCATCCAATAGGTTCCCAGCTACAAGGTCATGACGAAAGATAAAAATTGGTACCTCAAAGCCTTACACTGGGGCAATGAGGGGCATCGTGCATAAGCCACAAGTGAACATAGGGGCAGATCAAAAGTTCTCACCCGTTGATGTTTTTAAACAAAAAAAAGGGGGGGACAAACCCTAGGATTTCAATGGATTGATTAAACATCAAAACTACTCTGTTACCGTCACTCCAAAATGGTCAAGTGACTAAATCAAACAGAACATACACTCTGAGGGAGTTCTCGGAGAGATTTGCAAAAGATAGGATGAGGTTGCATGAATTATCACCTTTTTCAAATGGACAGTCAATCTGTGTTTTCCAAAAAAAAATTTTAAATCAAAATCACAAAATAGGGAAAGAATGTCATGAACATTGTACAACTTTCCATTGCATTGCATTGTTTCGTATGAGGTCCGCATTAACCAAATTTCACGACAAAGGTTGCATGCATCTGCATCCCTAAAATTCATGTTAACTGCATAGATTTCCTACATCTAATGTCCAATCTTTCGAATTTGGAATGACCGGCCCTCTCAATGAGTCAATCTCTTGCTTTCTCAAAAGGGTGGACCCTAGGGTACTAGTACCCTCACCCTTAGAGGGCTACACGCCTTCGCCATCAGAGGACAACACGGCCTTCAGAGGACTACATGTCCTCGGTCTACATGTCCTCGCCTTCAAAGGGCTACATACCCTCACCTTTAGAGGACTGCACATCCTCACTTTCAGAGGACTACGCATCCTCGCCTTCAGAGGACTACACATCCTCCCTTTCAGAGGGCTACACGCCCTCGCCTTCAAAGGGCTGCACGCCCTCGCCTTTAGAGGGCTACGCATCCTCATTTTCAGTGTGTTCCATATCCATACCTTAAGAGAATTTAGGGTCCTTAGCCCTTAATGCTTAACCAAGACTTGGGCTCCCGGTTAAGGGACCAATAATTTCCCTTCAACCATTCTTTTTCCCGAGCCACCCCTTGATCTCAAAGGAGGGCCAACTGTGCAAGCACAACCAAAGGAAGGCTATCGCGCAGCTACTGTGCATACCGGGGCAAGGTTTCACCCATGCCGCTGCAAAGAGACGAGTGTGGATCATGCACGCCAACATGACCACACTTACATAGATATAGATGACGTTGCTACTTAGCAACATTCTGCCCAACGACCGCAATTCCGATCTCCCCCTGTGGAAGTATCAGTTGGTCTGTGTCTTTCCGACATAGGTAAGTATGCATGTGGCTAAACTGATTTCTGATGCCATCAACTATTTGCAGGGATCGTGCCCACAAGACACCCAGTGGATCCGGAGAAGTCCAACAGGGCCCTGGGGTTTCCAACTCTGATTACGGGCCTCTATCAGACCTACAGGGTGCCTGTCCCCCCAGCAAGATCATGCCATCGTGACATAGGTAAGTATGCACTTCGCTCAACTGATTTCTAATGTCACCTATTGTTTGCAAGGATCACACCCGCAAGACACCCAGTGGACCCAAAGAAGTCCAACAAGGTCCTGGGGTTTCCAGCTTTGATTACAGGCCTATGTCAGTTCTATGGAGTGTCTGTCATCCCTAGCAAAGTCATCAGGCCTCATGCTAACCGAGCTTTCATCAAGAAGTATTGCGCCCCCAGACAGGCAGAGGGCGAGACACCATAACAGCCTGGGGATGGCCGACAACAGGCAACAAATGCACCGCCGCCACCTCTAGAGCCCATCAGCTCATCCACAAAAAGGTTAGAGTATTGCCTACGACACATGGCCGACCAATAGGTGACCAAGTCCAAAGCCAAAGGTAAGCAAAGTACTAGGTCCGTGACCGA
Organism: Glycine soja; assembly: GCF_004193775.1. Taxonomy (NCBI): domain Eukaryota; kingdom Viridiplantae; phylum Streptophyta; class Magnoliopsida; order Fabales; family Fabaceae; genus Glycine; species Glycine soja. Next base: position 8,727,610 of record NC_041006.1, on the reverse strand, counting down.
CAAGTCATCATGCGTACAGCTCACGACGTTAAAGAAGCACTACTAGGAGGCAACCTAGTGCCTTTTAAATCTCTGCTTGTTATTTGATCACCTTTGTTTCTCCAGTCATAGTAGGACACACCTAGTTGCTCATGATCCTAGGAATTTAAATAAAACAAGCACAAGCTCGGAAGGTAGTCATACCTCACAATATATATATATATATATATATATATATATATATATATATATATATATATATATATATATATATATATATATATATATATATATGTATGTATGTTTAGGTAGAAAGATACCTTGGATATGCATGTATGTAACAAAAATACCTCACAAAATATATATATGTATGTTTAGGTAGCAAGATACCTTGGATATGCATATATATAGCAAAAATAGCTCACAAAAATATACACATGTTTAGGTAGCAAAATACCTCATGAAAAGGAAAAAACAAAAACAAACAAGAAAAAGAAATAAACAAATGATAAAAAATAAAAAAAATGAAAATAAAAAGTTTTCTAGCTAAAAAACAACATGCTCGTGAAAAGAGATAATTTCCAACTTTTCTTTGAAAGAATTCACTGATCATAACCAGTTTTTGAAAAATGTGTGTACACAGTTGAAGGGTAAATGCTGTGAAAGTTTTTCCGAACACCCAAGATAGACTCAGATGAATGCACAAATTGATAAAAGAATATATTTTGGAAATACTGGGTTGACTAAAATAGAGAAAATGAATTATGAGCCCTAGCATCACATGACCAAAAAACATTTTCGACACTCGAGTGTCCACATAGGTGCATGCACGACTAGTTTTGCATAAAATTTCCAAATCATCATTGTTGTATTTGTGTCATGGAAATAATGTGGGACATCCCCTTTTATCCCTGAACAAAACCAAACCCTGACATATATCATGTCCAGCCGTTCTACAAGCCTTGAGCCAAAATCCCAACTCACCATAAACCTTTCCCTCAAAAGAAAACAAAAAAAGAAAAGAAGAAAAGAAAGTTCTCGATCAAAGAATCGGAAGAAAGCAAAAAGAGAAAATTCCCAATCAAAGATTGAGAGAAAGCAAAAAAAAAAAAAAGAAAGGAAAGAAAATTCCCGATCAAGGATCGAAAGAAAACAGAAGAAATATGCAGAAAGTTCTTTTGGACCAGACAACATCTGAACAAATACAGAGTTACTACCAAGTAATAAAAAAAAAGGGAAACCACGACCTGAAGTGGTCCTCTTCCTTTGATTGCCAACCAAAATCCTGTGCGTCGGTGACTTGTTCACCTCACACTAAACAAAAACAGAAAAGGAAAAAGCCTAAAACATTCAAAGCCAAAATTCCCACAAAAAAACACCATTCCCAAGAAAAAGTCCTACTGATCCATGATCACGCATGTAATCTTTGATTTGATAGGAAATGATTTGCAAGATCAAGTCGTGGCATATCTATGGTTCAGAATTAGGACGAAACACTTACATGTGTGAGATTAATACACTTTGAGTGATTTTCTTCTATTTTTGTTGAACCCAGTGTTCCCTCTAAGTGGTCATTTAGAAACGAAATGCTAACATCCAAAATCTCATTTATGGTTATGAGAAGATTTCATCAGTATACTTCCCTTCCCCGGTAGACACATTGTTTTTCATCCGAAAAGCATGTGTTGCTCTGATTAGTTGGAAGTTTTCTCTCTTTACTAAAGCATGTTCGCATTTTAGTGAAGAAAACACCGAGACTATTTTTAGTCTCACAAGTTATCCAGAACTACGTAGGTCTGAGTTCCTCATTGAGGATACGTAGGAGCAAGAGCCTCGCTTTTGTCGGCCGCCCTACAATTTCCGTCATATTGACACTAGAGTCACGTGACATGTGGAGATACTCGAGTGGTTATCCGTTTAAACTTTCTTTTGCTATCTCTAAGACTCAAAGCATGATAGCACGCAGAGACTAACGTCGTCTTCTGCACCCTTTGTCAATCGCGGCCAACAAGCCCGTTGACACACGGAGATTTACGTCATCTTCCGCGCAGACAATTTCTGTCATACTGACACTGGAGTCACGTGACATGCGGAGATACCCGAGTGGTTATCCGTTTAAACCTTTTTTTGCTATCTCTAAGACTCAAAGCATGATAGCACGCAGAGATTAACGTCTTCTTCTGCACCTTTTGTCATCCAGAGGCGGCGGGCCCGATGACATGCGGGAACCAGTTGGTCCCGCATTTTTACCTTTATCATTCAAGAGCAGCAAGTTGGGTGGTAAACGCGCATAGACGAATTCTGCGCCTTTGTCATCCAGGGACAACGAGTCAGTTGCATGTGGAGATATCTTATGGTCACCCGCGACTTTCGTCAACCGAGAGGAACGAAATTAGTGTCTTATCTTTACTTCCCTTTTATCTCCAATAAAAGACAAGTAAAGAAGGGCAACTGTCATACCCTAATTTCGTCCAGGGACCATTGTTTGGTGGCATGCAACTTTCGTTTGACCACTTCGAGGTACTTGGCACCCATCGTTAGGCAATTCGTGAAGTTCTGTGACATGCCGGAAATCAAAAGAAAGCATCGTTGCACAATTTGTGGAGTTCTGTGACATGCCGAAAATCAAAAGAAAGCACGTTGCACAATTCGTGAGGTTGTAACATTCTGGAAGTCACAAAAAAAGGGATGGTTGCGTAATCCGTAAAGTTTTGTGACATTACGGAAAGAAAACAAGTATCGTTACGTAATCCGTAAGGTTCCGTAACGTTACGGAAAAAGAATCAGCAAAGAAGGGGGTGAACTTATCAAGATAGGGGTGTAAATAGCAATTCGAATCTAGGCCCTTCCGAAACATTTTGGTAGTTGGGTTGCTTAAGGAGGAAGCAACTGGGCGGCAAGCTCCTCCACGTTTTTGAAAAATGATTTCCGGGGCTTCCGTCGCTTCCGTAATGCTTCCGTAAAATTTCCGAAAATATTGGGTAAGCATATTCCACTTAACATTGGTGAAAGGGAAGAGAAAAAAAGATGTTAAGTCATATATGCTTCCGTAAGGCTTCCGTAACTTTTTCGTAAATTACGAAAGAAGGTGGGCTGAACTTATTAAGATAGGGGTGTAAATAGCAATTCAAGTCTACATTTTGGAAGTTGGGTTGCTTAAGGAGGAAGCAACTGGGCGGCAAGCTCCTCCACGTTTTTGAAAAATGGTTTCCGGGGCTTCTGTGGCTTCGGTAATGCTTCCGTAAAATTTCCAAAAATCTTGGATAAGCATATTTCACTTAACATTGGAGAAAGGGAAGAGAAGAAGATGAAAATCAAATCTGAAACACTTCCGTAAGGCTTCCGTAACTTTTCCGTAAAATACGAAAAGGGGGGTGCACTTAGTAATTCGGGTGCGCTTAGAAATCTTCTTCATTAAGTCTCTCGGCGGCAAGCACCTCCCTTTTTTCCTATAAATAGGGGAGGGGGGAGCTGTTTCAAAATGTTTATGACCCCTTGGCTATGCATTTCGGCTATTTAGGGCAAAAAACACGTTTTCGTGAAGAAAAATTGAGTCGAAGTGCTTCCGTAACGCCTCCGTAAGCGATTTTGTGAAAATTCTTCATCGTTCTTCGTTGTTCTTCACCGTTCTTCATCCGTTCTTCGTTCTTCAACGGGTAAGTTTTCGAATCCGAGACTTTCAATTCATTTCTTGTTTTGTGTACTTTCACCTTAATTTCGTTTACTTTCAGTTTTCTTTTCTTCCATTTTTAACGTGCTTTAGTCATTTACTTAAGTCATTTTCTCGCCTAATCAAAAAATAAAATAAATTTCCATCGATCATTTGAATTGTAACATCCGTTAATTTCTGTTAAAATGAAATCCGACCGTTCGGTCATGCCGTAATCACGTTGGAAACCAAAAAGAGGTAAAATAATAATATAATAATAAAAAATATCTTTTAGTAAAATAAATCGGACGTTTTTCTTTGGGATTTCTCTTTCTTAAATCGAATCGACTAATAACCAAAGTGAAACTAAGACTAAAAGCAATTCATAAACCAAACTTTTGTCATCGCCTAAAAAAACCATTTTCAAAGGTCCAACGCCTTGAAATGGTCTTTTCCGCTTTTATTGGTTAAGTGTAGATTTCTAAAAAGCCTAAAATCAATATGTAACTTTGTTACCTCTTTCAAAAATAAAGAAATCATTAATGGTCCAATGCCTTAATGTTTTCTCACTTTTCAAAAGAATCGAAAGATTGTCTAATGGTCCAACGCCTTAAATGACCTTTCATTCAATAAAAACTAAAAAATAACTTAACCAAAATGTTTTGTTCACAAAAGAACTACGTAGGTCTGATTTTCTCATCACAATTGAGGAATACGTAGGAGCAAAGGGAAACGCCCTTGTCGACCACTAAAAGATAAAAACATTAAAAGGCATAAAAAAGACATAAGAACGTAAAAAGGGAAAAGAATATAAATTGAAGTCATATTTGCACATTTGATTAAAGGTTGCCGTCTCTTGTGACGGACGCGTGGGGTGCTAATACCTTCCCCGTGCGTAAATACAACTCCCGAACCTTTCACTTAGAATTCGTAGATCACGTCTTTTCCGGTTTTTCCGACGTTTTCCTCAAATAAATGTTGGTGGCGACTCCGCGCGTATTCCTTTCTTGGAACACACACCCGTGAGCCCCGCATCGCCCTTCTGTCGAAGGGTAGGTTGTGACACAAAGTACTACAAAAACCTGAACTAGCTGACAAAATGATGGCATGGTCCATTGAACTATTAGAATATGAGATGCAATATGAGGTAAGAGGAATAGTTAGAGCCCAAAGCTTGGTAGACTTTGTTAATGAGTTCCATCCACCCCCTCCAATGTTGCTAGAAGAGTGATGGACCTTGCATGTAAACAACTCATCTAATTGACATTATAACTCTAGCACAGGAGTCATATCAGAAGGGTCAAACAATGTAGCTCTAGCACAGTCCCTACATTTTGGATTCAAAGCCACTAACCATCAAACTGAATAGGAGGCATTACTAGCTGGTCTAAGACTAGCAAAGGAAGTAGGGGTAGGAGGGTAAGATGTTGAAGCGATTCTTTAGTTGCATCTAAACAAATCAACAATGATTTGCAAGTGAAGGATCCTTAATTGTTGAAATAATACAATGCATTCTCAAAGCTAAGAGAAGAATTTGAAGGAGTTCAAGTAGCTCACATCAACCTAGACTACAATAATCGAGCTGATCAATTAACCCGATTAGTCAAGTCACCAAAACCTAGACATTTAAAAACTTTCATACAACAGATACTCCTTTCTCCAAGTGTATCAGCTAAAGGATGCATGCATGTAGAGGTAGAGGAGCTGAAAAATGGATGGTAGATACCATCGAGTATTTGACTAGAGTAACACTCCCAATGGACAAAGGAAAGGCCAAAAAATGTAGAGCCCAGGTAGTTGGGTATGTAATAATAACCGGAGAACTATATCAATGAGGGTTTTCGTCACCTCTGCTCAAGGGCCTTAACAAAGAGCAAGCCAACAACATCCTAGGTGAACTTCATGAAGGCATATGTTGAATGCATTCGGGGGGATAAACCATTGCAACTAGAGTGACAAGGGACGGGTACCAGCCAACTTTGAAAATAGATTATGTAAAGTTCATCAAAAGGTGCCTACAATGCAAAAAACAAGGAAACTAGATCCACAGACCAGTTGAAGAGTTGCACCCTATCACTTTTCCGTGGTCCTTTGCCAATTGGGGAATAGACATTTTATGACCCTCCCCTATGGCCACAGGGAAACATAAATTCTTGTTGATAGCAGTTGACTACTTTACTAAATGGAGCGAGGCCGAACCCTTGGCAACAATCAACACTCAGAATGTGCAAAAAATTCTTTGGGAAACATCAACACCCGTTTTGGTATCCCATGAATCCTTGTAATGAATAACGATTTTCAATTTACAGAGAAAAAAATCAATGAGTTCATGGAAAGTCTCAGTATGAAGCACTGAATCACCTCCATGGAACACTTTCAAACAAATGGCCAAGTTGAGGTGGCCAAAAAGGTGATTATGACAAAATTATAGAAGCATTTGGTACAAGCAAGATGAAAATGGGTCGAAGAGCTCTTAGAAGTCTTATTGGTATCAGTGCATTCTTCATTCTGTTACATAAGAAACACCCTTCTGATTGGTTGATGAGGAGAATGCAATGATACCTAGGAATTTGGCTAACTATCAATTAGATGCCAAAACTTCGTTGAATTCGAGAAGAATGAAGCATTGCAGATAAATATAGACCTCATTGAACAAGTGCGAGAGGATGCAATGATTAGGATCAAAGCGTGCAAGCAGTGTATGACTGATGTGTCATTATTTTCTCCTATTTCTTAACCCTTTTTGCCACAATTTTAATTACTGATTAGCCTTAATTGTCAAATTAATTATGCAGTTTTATCATTTGGGCCTACTTGACTAATTTTGTGTTTTTAATATAATTTCAGGAGAATTATAAGCAATTGGGCTTGGACTTGAAGAGAGCAGACAATTTTATTTTATCAAATATTATCTTATCCAAATTTTATTTCATCTAGATTTTATTTCATCCAATCTTATCTTATCTTGTCCAGATTTTATTTTATTCATGGGCTTGGACTTAAAACAGATTTGTAAGCTTTGGGCCTAAGGACCTATATAACAGCACCAGGGTTTTAGTTTAGGGAGTTTTTTTCCGAAGAGGAGAATAATTCTAGGATTTTAGAATTCCAGTTTTTACTGTTCATGTGCACTGTTCACGTAGAATAAAATTTGTTTTCTGCAATTTCATTTCTGCTTCAACCTACAATTTTGTTTTCAACTGATTAATGGAAGGCTAAGTCTCCAGCGTTGTTTTCTCTTGAGTATCAAGTACAGCTCTCGTTGAGGTTTTGTTATTACTATTGAGTACTGATAAGTTTTTCCTCTTCACCAATTACTCTGTATTTGTTGCTACTAATCCATGCATGCTTAGTGCTTGATTAGTTGTCTCTGCGTTTAATTTACGTTCATGCTTAATGATCAGTTTCCTTCATGATGAATTGGTGTATGTGTTGCTTAATCACAAAATGACAGCCTTATGTTAATTTTCGCTTAGTAATTTAATTTAGGGTTGGATTAAGTGGTTGAACTGGTTAGGGATAAATCCTCGTAACCTAGGATAAGAGACTTGCTTGTGAATCAAGGGGAAACAACATGTTTTAAATTTTTTATTTTCTAATTAAAATTTGCTTGCTGCTTAAATTACAAAAACAAACAACCCCCTGCAATTCGTTACTGTTTTATCACTATCTATTATGAATGCTGATTGACCATTGCTCGTTGGGAGACGACCTAGGATCAATTCCTAGATACTGCATTTTTAATGTTTATTTGATTTTGGTACGGCCTCGATCAAATTTGGCGCCGTTGCCAGAGAGCAGTGGGCCAAAGGTTCATAATAGTGTTCAGTTTTTTTTGTGTGTAGCTCTGTCGTTTAGGTTGTGAGTGTGTGTTGTTTTGTTTTGAGTAGTGTTTTGATTTGCATTTCAATTGTGTTCCCTGTTTAGCGACTATTTTTAGCGACAGTTTTGCGACTGTTTCAACTTTGTGTTTTGCTGTGAACAGTAATTAGCGACTGTGAACTAGCGACTGATTTTGCAATTTAATTAGCGATTTTTGTTTTGATAGTTAGATTTTTTATTTTTGACTTATTTTTTGTGTGGTAGTTTCTTTTGATCCATATTTTGTGTGAAAAATACCAGGAGCACTTGGTGTGGCAGTATTTGAAAGAGACAAAAAATTTGGGAACTTGTTTTTAGCAAAACTTAAAACGACCATAACTTTTGCTCCGGGTATCAAAATGATTATTATTATATATGCATTTGGGGTAGAAAAAAATTTCCCATGCTGTGGCAATTGGCTAGGTCTCCCAAACTCGAAAAATCAGCTGTTCACTAAGTTTTTTTATTTTTCAAGTATTATTGTCCTATTTTTCTAAACTTTGCTTAAGTAGTTTTCATAGTTAGACTTTGAATTTTTGTTTGAAATTTTTTGTGCTATCTTTTCATGATTTTAGGGTGTTGCTCACAAAATTTCAGCTCATTTGGATATCATTTGACTATAGTTGTAGTTTTAACCCTCCCCTGGTGCTTGTTTGAGAACACATTATTTGCTGCATATAGTGCATGACTAGGGGCAATCCATGTGATTTACAACCCTTTGATCCTGAAATAGATAGAACCTTTCATAGATTAGTGAGGCATAGTGTGCATCCTGGTCATTCTGTGCATTTTGAGCATTTTGAGTATTTTGTTGCTGGTGATTCTGAATATTCTGATTTTGAGCATTCAATTACTAATTTTCATACTGAGAACATGACTCAACCTCCACCTCGTGAGAGGACTCTTAGGGAGATGGCTGCACCTGATTTCACTTATGAAAGCTTGTGCATTCAATATCCTAATGAGGGTGTTCCATATGTTCTCAAGACTGGACTAATACATTTGCTGCCCAAGTTTCATGGTCTTGCAGGTGAAGATCCTCATAAGCATCTTAAGGATTTCCATATTGTTTGTTCCACCATGAATCCCCCTGATGTCCAGGAAGATCATATCTTTCTAAAGCCCCCTGATCCTCATAAGCATTGATTATAGGAGGCGGAACCAGGTAACCAGAAAAGATCATTTTCTCGTGCCATTCATTGATCAAATGCTTGAGCGCTTGACAGGTAAGTCTCATTACTGTTTTCTTGATGGTTTTTCTGGTTATTTACAAATTCATAATGCTCCTGAGGATCAAGAAAAGACCACATTCACCTGTCCCTTTGGCACTTTTGCCTATAGGAGGATGCCCTTTGGCCTATGCAACGCCCCTGGCACCTTTCAGCGGTGTATGCTTAGCATTTTCAGTGACTTTTTAGAGAGTTGCATAGAGGTGTTTATGGATGATTTTACTGTTTATGGATCCTCTTTTGATACATGTTTAGATAGTCTGGATAGAGTTCTTAGTAGATGCATTGAAACTAACCTCATGCTGAATTTTGAAAAATGTCACTTCATGGTAGAACAAGGTATAGTTTTAGGGCATATCATTTCCAGTAGGGGCATAGAGGTAGACCCTGCAAAAATAGATGTTATTTCACAATTGCCTTACCCCTCTTGCGTGCGAGAGGTTCATTCTTTTCTTGGTCATGCAGGGTTTTATAGGCGCTTTATCAAGGATTTTAGCAAAGTGGCCGCCCTTCCACTATCCAATCTACTGCAAAAGGAGGTGGAGTTTGATTTTGATGACCGATGCAAAGAGGCTTTTGATTGCCTCAAGCGTGCGGTGACTACCACCCTTATCATTCAGGCACCTTGATTGGACAGCCCCATTTGAGCTAATGTGCGATGCATCCAATTACGCATTGGGGGCTGTCCTTGCTCAAAAGATTGATAAGCTGCATCGGGTGATCTACTACGCTTCTAAAACTTTGGATGCTGCTCAAGCAAATTACACTACCACAAAGAATGAGCTATTAGCGATAGTTTTTGCTCTTGAGAAATTTCGTTCATATTTACTTGGTACTCGTGTTATTGTTTATACTGACCATGCAGCTCTGAAGTACCTGTTGAAGAAGGTTGAATCAAAGCCTAGATTGATCAGGTGGATGCTTTGGCTCCAAGAGTTTGATTTGGAGATCCGTGATCGGAATGGTGCACAGAACCTCATGGCTGACCACCTGAGTAGGATTGAGCGTGCGTCTGAGGACTCACCCATTCGAGATGATTTTTCTGATGACCATTTGTACATTCTGTATAGTATTTCTGATTCCTTCCCCACTCCCTGGTTTGCTAATATTGTGAATTATTTGGTTGCTTCTGTTTTTCCTCCCTTAGCATCTAAAGCTCAAAATGATAAAATTAAAAGCGATGCTAAGCATTATATTTGGGATGACCCCTATTTGTGGAAGTTGTGCAGTGACCAGGTTATTAGGAGATGCATTCCAGATCATGAGATCGACTCGGTCCTGCAATTCTGTCATTCTTCCACACCAGGTGGCCATCTTGGCATACAGAGGACAGCTCGCAAAGTGCTTGACTGCGGTTTCTATTGGCCAACATCTTCAAGGATGCGCGGAGAATTTGCAGCACTTGTGAGCCTTGTCAGAGAGCAGGCGGCTCACTTTCATGGAGACAGCAAATGCCTCAACAACCCATGTTGTTCTGTGAGGTGTTTCATGTCTGGGGTATAGATTTTATCGGACCTTTCCCAGTCTCTTTTGGTTTTGTTTATATTCTCCTTGTTGTTGATTATGTTTCAAAATGGGTGGAAGCCAAACCCACCAGAACTAACGATGCTAAGGTTGTTGTAGATTTTGTTAGATCTAATCTGTTTTGTAGGTTTGGAGTCCTTAGAGCCATCGTTAGTGATCAAGGCACCCATTTTTGTAACAGATCCATGTATGCCTTGCTCAAAAAGTATGGGGTCATGCACAAAATTTCCACACCTTACCACCCCCAAACTAATGGGCAAGCTGAGATTTCAAATAGGGAGATAAAAAGGATCTTAGAGAAGATTGTGCAACCGAACAGAAAGGATAGGAGCACCAGGCTGGATGATGCTCTTTGGGCACATAGGACTGCCTACAAAGCACCTATAGGAATGTCGCCTTATCGGGTTGTCTTTGGCAAGGCATGCCATCTTCCTGTAGAGATAGAGCACAAAGCCTACTGGGCTGTAAAGACCTGCAACTTCTCTATTGATCAGGCTGGAGAGGAAAGGAAGTTGCAACTAAGTGAGCTAGATGAGATCCGTTTAGAAGCCTATGAGAATTCCAAATTCTACAAGGAAAAGACCAAGAAGTTCCATGATAGCTTGATAGCTAAGAAGGACCTCGTGGTTGGACAAAAAGTTTTATTGTATAACTCTAGGCTCGAACTCATGAGTGGTAAGTTGAGGTCAAAGTGGATTGGTCCTTTTGTGGTGACTAATGTTTTTCCTTATGGTACAGTTGAGATCAAAAGTGAATCCACAGATAAGAGCTTCAAGGTCAATGGACACCGGCTGAAACCATTCCTCATAAATCCATCCTTAGTGGATGTAGTGGTAGAGGAGACCTCCTTACTTCACCCTACTTCTCTTCCGCCATGACTTAGGGAGTTTTCTTTTTCTATCTCCTTCTTTACTTTTATTGCACTTGTCCAATTTTATTGATTGTTTTGATTTCTCTTCATCTTGTGATTGTGCTACATTGAGGACAATGTTGTTTAAGTGGGGGGGGGGGGATTGTTCTTTAATTTTGTTGATTTTGTTGGGTATTCTAGATTAATTTTGTTGGGTTTTCTAGTTTAATTTTTTTAGGTTTTCTAGGTTAATTTTGTTATTTTGGTTTTATGTTTTATGTACAACATTGCATGTTTCTCTTTGAATTATAGGTTATGTACAGGTAATGGGTAATTGTTTTTGAAATAAGAGTTTCTTGGCATTTTTTGAATTGAAATCCTTGTTTTTCTCTGCATGTCAAGTTAGTTTTGAAAGTTCGAATTAGAAGTGATAGATTTACCCTTGGTGAAAATTTGAGTCATCATTATCTATTTTATTCGGTATGTTTTGCCCCATTGATTGCTTGCACAATAGCCTTGGCTTGACTCTTGTTGATACTTCTTGCTTCACATGCATGTTGGGAGATGATTTAGGCATTTTGTTCTTATAAGCCTCTAGCCAAATGAGCCTATCTTGAATTAATTCCTTTGATAGCCCCTTTGAGCCTATGTTCCCCTTTCTTTGTTTTGAAGCTCATTACAAGCATTAAGTGGAAAACCATGATATCACCCTACCCTTAAGGAATTTTAGAGCTTTGGAATTGTTTTGGGAATAAGTGTGGGGGGGGTATGTTTCACTGGATGATATGTTTTTGTTGTCCATGCTTGATGATGTATTTTGGCCATGCTTGATGTATATACATATATTGCCTAATTGTTGTTTTATTTTTCAATTGCTTTCAATTGCTACTGCTCATGTTCGAAAAAAAATCAAAAACGAAAAAAAAAACAAAAACGAAAAAAAAAAAGAAATGAAAAAAAAAATAGAAAAAGAATGAAGTTAAATACATGAAGTCTTGGTTTGAGGACTTGGTTGACTTTGTTTTGGGTTTACTTTTTATGCTTAATTTTTAATTTTGGTTTTGGGGTTTACTACTTTTTCTTAGTTCTGACTTATTCCCCATTGCTCCTCTATTCCTTTGGGTTTTAGCTAATTATCCCATACTTTCCTCTACCTTGTCCTTGGCCCCATTACAACCTTAAAAGACCTTTTGATCCTCATATGCATGTGTTTGTGATGTGATTGTCAATTTTAGAGTCTTGCCAAGTCTATGTGGTGTTTATTTTCATGGGTGCTCTGAGAGTAAACAGTAGCCTAGACACTTGAGAGATAGAGTGCATATCTTATGAGGCTTTATCACTTTTCATTCTTGAGCTGATTGACTATCTTGCCATGTTTGAGATGCTTGGATGATTTTCATGACTGTCTTGATTCTTTAACTCTCTACGTGTTGGATGTTGCCCATTCCTTTCATTCCTTGAGATTCATTGAGAAATATGTAAATGTTTTTGTGTTTTTTTGTCTCTCTTTAATGTCTCTGGATTTGTTCCTTGCTCTACTTTTTGATTTTGCCCAGGAGTGCAAAAGGTTAAGTGTGGGGGGATTTGATGTGTCATTATTTTCTCCTATTTCTTAACCTTTTTTGTCACCATTTTAATTACTGATTAGCCTTAATTGTCAAATTAATTATGCAATTTTATCATTTGGGCTTACTTGACTAATTTTGTGTTTTTAATTTAATTTCAGGAGAATTATAAGAAATTGGGCTTGGACTTGAAGAGAACAGGCAATTTTATTTTATCAAATCTTATCTTATCCTGATTTTATTTCATCTAGATTTTATTTCATCCAATCTAATCTTATCTTATCCAGATTTTATTTCATCCAATCTTATCTTATCTTGTCCAGATTTTATTTTATTTATGGGCTTGGACTTAAAATAGATTTGTAAGCTTTAGGGCTGAGGACCTATATAACAGCACCAAGGTTTTAGTTTAGGGAGTTTTTTTCGAAGAGGAGAATAATTCTAGGATTTTAGAATTCCAATTTTTACTGTTTATGTGCACTATTCACGTAGAATAAAATTTGTTTTCTGCAATTTCATTTTTGCTTCAATCTACAATTTTGTTTTCTACTGATTAATGGAAGGCTAAGTCTCCAGCGTTGTTTTCTCTTGAGGATCAAGCACAGCTCTCTTTGAGGTTTTGTTATTACTATTGAGTACTGATCAGTTTTTCCTCTTCACCAATTACTTTGTATTTGTTGCTATTAATCCATGCATGCTTAGTACTTGATTAATTCTCTTTGCACTTAATTTACATTCATGCTTAATGATCAGTTTCGTTCATGATTAATTGGTGTATGTGTTGCTTAATCACATAATGAGAGCCTTATGTTAATTTTCGCTTAGTAATTTAATTTAGGGTTGGATTAAGTGGTTGAACTGGTTAGGGATAAATCCTCGTAACCTAGGATAAGAGACTTGCTTGTGAATCAAGGGGAAACATGTTTTAATTTTGTTATTTTTCTAATTAAAATTTGCTTGCTGCTTAAATTACAAAAACAAACAACCCCCCCCCCCCCCAATTCGTTATTGTTTTATCACTATCTATTATGAACTTTGGTTGACCATTGCTCGTTGGGAGACGACCTAGGATCACTTCCTAGATACTGCATTTTTAATGTTTATTTGATTCGGGTATGGCCTCGATCAATGACTCAACGCTTCAATTCTCAACTTAAACCAAGGCAGTTTAAAGGGGGAGTCTGGCTTAGATAGTTCAAGGAGAAACCTAGAAAGACAAAATAGAGGGCAAACTAGCTGCCAATTGGGAAAGGCCTTTCAAGATTTGACAGAATCTACAAAACAAAGCATACAAGCTTGAAGAACTATCTGGAAAGGTCATACCCCGAACATGGAACTCTACTTATTTGAAGTTTTACTACAATTAACTCTTGTAAAAGTTGTGTACTCTTTTTCCTACCTCGACTTTTTATCTATAAAATGTGAAAGGGTTTTTTCTAAGAAGGTTTTAATGAGGCACACCTAAACATATACTATCAATGAAGGTGTTTTCTCAACAATTATACTTGAATTTTCATTTTTAACAATTCCCTTCTAAATAACCTCTTCAACTGAGGACGAACTCAAAATGATATCATAATTTCCCTCCCAAATAACCTCTTTGCCCGATGACGAACTCAACAATAAATCATAAGTTCCCTCTCGAATACCTTCTTCGGCCGAGGACAAACTCATCATATTAATTAAAATTAATTGCACATCTTATAAGCAAGTTCCAAGCACAAAACACTCATCTATATTCATAGTACTCTTCATCTAGAAGGACTCGATTTAAAATGAGTTTAGTAGCCAAAACTACTCAGCTAACAAGTTACCAATAACCAAACATACAAGATCTAATTAAGACATTCATTTACTTGGTCATTCCCAGTTTACCAAAACACTTAGAAAAATAAATTAACTATATGAAGAGTAGATGAAAAGATAATTCATTAAATGATAAAGGCTGAGGACCATTCATATACAAAAAGCGACACTATCGACCAAATTTACAAAAATCCTAAAAAACCATATAAGACTAAGAAGAGTTTTTATTGTGGTTGTTGGCTCCATGTACCTCACCATCTTCACCACCCTCTTCATGATCATCATTCAGACCCCTTTTCATCTAAGTCTCTCTAAGAAAGGTTGTCGGATGCTTACTAATAAGGGCATCATCCTCCAGAATGTCAAATATTGACTCATCGAGAACCTCACAATAGAATAAAACTTGGTGGAGGCAACGGTTGAAATCAGAGGCATGCGCATTGTACACATCGTCATAGGCCATTGCTCAATCTGTGCCTTCTCCTCCCTTTTTTGAATGCCTCTCTTTCTTCGTTGTAGCCAAAGAAGCTTTCAGCTTCTCAACCTCTTCAGAGACCAGTTTCATAGAGTCTTAAACATTTTAGCACGAGTCTCCAACCCTTTTAACCCTAACTTAAGGGAAACAACACAACCTTCAAATTTGAATTCTCTCCGGCCAATGTAATATTAGCCAAAAGGGAAGAATCAAGGGAGTCCTCAACTTTCTTCAAATCAGCCTTTAGTTTTTCCATAGTCCAAAAGCCTTGAAGATGTTGTACAATAGCCACTGCTCGAGCTTGAAAGGCCCAAAAACATTCCCAGATGGCATATTTGTCGCTATTATTAAGCATATGGCAACCATGATCTAAGATGTGCTTTGGATCAATCAGACAACTCGGCACAAACTCATTCATGGAAAAACCACCATTCGTCTTGGCCGAGATACTGGTCAAAGGATGGGTAGCCAAAAAATCCCACATTTGTTACTTCATCTTTTTTTAGCTCGCGTGACTGGAGAGCTTGAAAACTGCATGCTTATGATTGCGGTGCTTACTCTTGTGCTTAATTTTAGCCTTTTGCTTTGGTTCTTTAGCAGGTGGGGGGAAAAGTGTTCATAGGGGAATCCTTCAAAGGAGGATTTCAAATAGACGACTGAGTGGGGATGGAAATGTCGACACCAGCTGGTGTTCGATTCTTGTGAGCAAGAAGAAAGGCAGTCATATTAGAACTAGCTTGAGCCATGATTCCTAAAACAAACAAACACACAAGTCAACAAGTTTGAGCCAATACAAAAACATATAAAGAAGATAAACAAATTCACCTTTAAGATCCCTAATAGGATTAAGAGACTTAAATAAGTTAACTATGAGCTTGGTAGGAAGGTGCCGAGGGAGTGACTTGAGAAAAGCTAGGTTTCCAAGATCCTCATCCGTCAAATATTCTACAATGTACTCATCATATCGGCGTGACACTTGTTGCTAGTAGAAAGGAAACAGTGGACCCTTCTCTTAGTTGTAAAAATAATTCCTTCCTGCATTTGACTTTATTACCACTTTAAAAGTAACTCATCTTAAAATTTTTATAAGATGTTGTAAAGTTGAGAAATAAAAGACAAGTAGGCATCTGGACCAACAAAACTCACCTCACTTTCTTCTTCGACTGACAACAAAAATGGTGAACAAAGGGCTCAGAACACTTAAATGGCCGCCCAACCATTCAGATGAAATTGGGAAGGGGCCATGTTTAAAATTCAAAGCACTCCCATGGTAAAGTCATCATATGGGATGTTTACATGTAGATATCAGATTTTTGCAGTCATACATGAAGAAAAAGTTTTGGTGTTCTTCCTTCTCTTTATTTAAAAATACAAGGTCTACCGGAGGGTCTGCGTCAATCTAGCATGTCCTCAAAGCTATAAGGAAAAGCTTGTCCTCCTTTATCAGGAAAATGGTAAGCCAACTGAGAAGATTCTTAATGTCTGACTTATCATTATACCCAGAGAAAAAGGTACCAACCTCCTTGTCTACCCATGTGAATTCAGGAAGGGTAATAAGTGGATACTCCTTCTTCTCCACAAACACTTGTATGCACTTCTGAAGTACCAATAACTCGGAAGACTCAAGTTGACTGGCTTCTACCCGATCCTTTTTCTAAGATATTCTCCCTGAATGCTTTGAAGGCCTAGCTACAACATCAACGACAATAGTGGCGTCATTGGCAACCCTATCTACACTGTGAGTGTCAGACCCTAATTTCATCCGGGTATGATATTTTTATCATTCACCTGTGATGTTTTTATCATTACCAACTAAATTACGGTGTTTGGCACCAATTGCAGTGCAAGATTGAGGGATCACTCAAGTTGATGTTTGATTGTCGGATCCGAGAACAAAAACCACAAGGAAAGGGGTCAAAATGGCCATTTTTTGGATGTTTCTAGGTCTGAGCTCGCCCAGGCCAACATTTGGCTTGCCTGGGCCATGGAATGCATTCATCCTTAAGCAACCAACTCGCCTGGGTGAGCTTATACCTTCAGCTATAAGAAACCAGCTGGCTTGGGCGAGCTTCCCCTGCACCAAATGGCCTTTTCCTATAAATAGCCATGCAGGGGAAGGGTTTCAAGGGCTGATTCTTTGAGGAACAAAAGGAAAAATGCAGGAAGAGGAAGGAAAGAAGAAAAAAGCGAAGTCGAGGTGCTGCCGAATCGTGACCGTGGATCATTTCCTACATCATTTATCTTGCTAACCTTGTACCTTGTGCAACAGTCGGTTAGTTTTTCTTGAGATTTTGACATAATCTATGTACCCTTATTTGGTCCTTTGTGAGATTATATGTCCATGTATCTTCTTCACTTATCGTTGGTAATTTCATTTTATTCGTAAAGCTTGGTTCTAATCGGTCACTAGTGTCATGAAATTGGTTTTTTTTAGTATGACTAGAAAGTAATAAACAAAACCAAAATGAAAAATCAATTTACAGTCAAGCTTCTTTTCGTCAAATATCACTTAAGATCGTTTCAAGGTCCAACGCCATAACAGTTCTCTTTGCTTTTTTTCAAATGAATTAAAACATTGTTTCAAGGTCCAATGCCTCAACGACTTTTTTGTTTGCATTTAAAATGAATCTTTCAAAAAGAAACACGTGTATTCTTATTAAAGAACTACGTAAGTCTGATTTCCTCATTACACTCGAGGATATGTAGGAGCAAGGGCAACACCCTTGTCGATTCAAAAATAATAATAATAATAATAATAATAATAAATAATAATAATAAAAGAGGGAAAATAAATAATATTGAAGTCACATTTTTGCACATCCGATTAAAGGTTGTCATCCCTTGTGACGGGCGTATGGGGTGATAATACCTTCCCTATGCGTAAACAACTCTCGAACCCATCTTTTCAAAATTCGCGGACCTCTTTTGGTTTTTCTAACGTTTTCCTTGAATAAACGTTGGTGGCAACTCCCATGCGTTTTCTTCATAGGAGACAAAAACGCCATTACTTTCTTTCATCATCCCGTTGTTGCGACAATGAGTAATGTCATCTTCCACTTGCTCCAGCAAGTTATTAAAAAAAGTAGAAAAATCAACCAAACCCTCTTCAGATAACGAACCCATAGGCATAGGGGTGGGTAAGTGGGCTCGGGTCCATGGACTGACCTGCGGTCCGTGCGGATAATGGACCAATTTTTTTAAATAATCCATGGTTATGCAGTATTTTGGGCCCACCCCACTTAACCCGTAAGCTGTACAGGTTTGGTCCACCGGGTCCGTGGGTTGGCCCGTAAGCCCGCTTACTAAGCCTAAATATACATTTTTAGTTGAAAAATTGAAAGTGTCAAGCATTGTTGTGCATATTAAATAAGACAAAAACTTAAATGAAATTTCTATACTAGAGTAACTTTTAAGTTCTATTTGTGTTGTTTCTTTTTAAAATTAGAACTAATAAAGTTTTATCTTGATAATTTGTACAATCTTTTAATATAAATTTTTATTATACAAATTAGTAAGTACAACTTCAATTTTAATTGAAAAATAATTCAAACATCACTTAAGAACATGTACTGTAAGAGATGTATCAATAACATTTTCTAGTACACATTAATTGCAGTACAAGTGCAGCTTTAAGACTCATTCATACATTGTATGTGATACAACGTTTACTTCCACTCAATTAAAAAATCATTTGTTGTTGGAGATGTTTAAGTTTCATATTTTAGATTTATTGTTTGGATTTTCTTTTGTTAAGACATTATTTATTTTATTGATGTAATTGGCTAATTGTTGAGATTTTATTTACATTTGTGTTGAACTTAATTTGATTGTGTTGCATTTTTTTTGAAATTGTAAAATATTTTAAAACTAGGCCCGTAGACCAACTTATTGCCCGCGAGGTCCACAAGGCAAGGCCGGACCAATTTATTAGGTCTGTGTAAGAGTGCGGGGCGGGCTGGTCCAATCCGCTACCTATGTGGGCGAGCCTTACGTGGGGGTGGGCTGGCCCACTTATCCACCCCTACATAGGCATAACCGAATTTGACCCCAACAAATCGACATTCGATGACACCTTGAACACCTCGTTGGTAGGATCCTTAACCCTAGAACCTGCCTCCTTGAACTCCCTTGAACAACCTTTGGACAAACCCATTATCCTATAAATTACACACATACTTGACGTGTAGCAAAGAAAAATAAGCTCTTCGGTCCAAAGCAAGAAAAATTAACAAAGGTGAAAAGTCAGCGACTCCCATCCCCTTTTATAGGAGATAGACCAGCAATGGGCCCTGGCCCAAAACAATACCCTACCTTTAGATCATATATATCAATAGTTAGAAATGAGAGGCATTTTGGTTATTGATAAGAATAGGTGAAAAGACATCGTGTCAAAGCATGTTCTTCTTGTTCAAACTGCCACAATAAAAAGTGTAACCATCCCTAATCACTGAATACCATATTTCCTCCTTACACAAACTTTTAGTATAAAGCCCTCTCGGTCTTAGAAGACCAACAGAGCTTGAGGGCTTGTATACCGAACAAGTATTTGACTAATATGAAAACCCCAAAGCTGGTCCCATTGAACAGGTATTCAGACATAAATTAGCAAGGTATTCGACTAAGATCCCTAACCAACCCCTACAAAATATATTCAATTTTAATAAAAGTCTTATTTAATTTTGCTTAGGAAAATCCATATGATTTTTTTTGCGCTTTAGAAATATAAATTATAACACCAGAGTAAAAAGAAACATAATATCATTATTGATAATAGTTCCAACATTTTTAAGTACATAATTGGAAATGTTCCATATACAAAAAGATAACATAATACCCATCACAAAGAGTACCAAATCATCCTCACCCTAACAGAGCAACACCTACTACGAAACTAGTTCCCACCTTCATCATCTCCGAAATAGTCCTCTATGTAGCTAAAGTGGTCATGGTGTGGAAGGCCAGCAAAATGATCAATCATAGAAGAAGACGACATATACTTCGGAGAATAAAAAAACCACACTGAAGAATATGGAGAAAGCAAGAAAAATGTCTTAAAAAGCACCTAA
Source organism: Glycine soja (assembly GCF_004193775.1). Taxonomy (NCBI): domain Eukaryota; kingdom Viridiplantae; phylum Streptophyta; class Magnoliopsida; order Fabales; family Fabaceae; genus Glycine; species Glycine soja. The sequence continues at coordinate 8,707,606 of NC_041006.1, read as the reverse complement.
AAAGTACGTAGTTTTGGCACTTAACAATAATGTGTATGTAAAATCTTAAAACATTTTTCAAAAATAGTTTGCAAAACTAGCATCCAAAGATGTAAACATGAGTGGACAAATATAAACAATGTCAAAATAGGTATAAAAACACATTTTATATTGATTCACCCAAATTAAGTTACGTGTAATTCTCTTTCAACCTGAGAAGGGTTCACTAATCAATGAATGATTACAACAAGTATTCTACCATTGTCACTTGTGACTTATAACAAGTATTCTTTACGAAACACAATAAATCACACTAGAAAGGGAGGCTTGAATAGTGTGTTAGAATAACTTATAATATTTTTGGAATTGAAAAGGATAATATATAAAGAGTTTTTTAGTTCTGTCTTTCAGTGATTAATAAACCAATGATTTGAGAATAGTTTAATATATATATATATATATATATATATATATATATATATATATATATATATATATATATATATATATATATGTTAATGTTAGGCTTTAAAGATTACTTAGACAAGCTTAAAGAGAGTAGTAGAAAAACTTGATTTATACTAGTCCACTCAAATTGAGCCACGTTCGGTTCTCCTTTACAAAACAATAAAGGGTTCCACCAATCAATGATTAATTACAACAAGTATTCTAACCTGCCACTCCTGGCTTTAAAAGTATTCTCTAGGCAATACTGGCACAATCCTTAGACTCCTTATAATATAGGAGCACCCAAGTATTGCCACTCCTAGCTTTCACAAATAAACAATTTGAAAAATCACATATTCTAACACTCGAAGACTGTATTTATAGTAAAGTAAGACTCGATACAAGAACTTTGTTAAACAAAGGATAGACTCTATAAGTATTGTGTTTCACTCAGTACTATTTTTCTTTGATTCTTTCTTTCTTTTCCTTGATGTATGAATGTTGCTCATCAACTTTGAGTGTTTCTTTGACATGCCTTTTAAAGGATAAGGATGATCAAAACATTGCAAAATCTTGTCCATTTAATTTATGGCCTTGTTGATTTAATTCTTCTAGTGCTAGCTGGGAACAGATGGACTTGGCACAGTTTATAGCAAGTGTGATATTTTTTCCTCAGTGAGAATGATTGCGGATCAATTGTTTCTAAAATTTTCCTTGACATTCTGATTTCAAATGTTAGTTATTTGTAAAAGGAAAGATAATGTTATGACACATAATATTCTTTGTATAGATGAATATTTATACAAAATGTAATAAATGGATCATACTCAAGTAATATATTGTATTCGTTTATAAGCATAAAGAACAAATGGACATCGACCATGATTTAATACAGACCAAATTCCATAAAAAGATAGTGGACGATGATAGTGACCATTTAGGACTAAATAAGTTTTTCCATATTTGCTTCAATGATGCGTCCTGTCCACTTATAAATAAATCATTAGTGATCACAAATTTATATTTGTTTTCATCAAAACTAAGGGATGTGTGGATGTTACAGTGATGGATTGTCTAGTTAAAACACTCTATGCTAATTTTGGCATAACCACAATCTCACCCTGAGATTGCAGAAACACCCAAGTATTCTTTGTCCCTAAGCCACTCATGGCTTTCTCAAACAACAAGGTTTGAAATATTTACACAAAAATCAACTCTCAAAGAGAGAAGAAATTATAAAGCATAAATAATTGACTTTGGTAAGCGAAGGATTAAACTTTTTGTATATGAGTGTATTGTTCAAAGATGATAACTTTCACCATTCTATGTTTTTTGTTCTAATGATCTCCCATTTTTTTATGATGAAAAATCACATTAATTCTTTTTAATAAAGCACTTATATTCCTCTAATTCCAATAATTTATTATAAAACACACACACACATATCAAGGCATCAAAGTATAAGAATATTAGACCATATATTAGAACAAAAGGCATAAAAAGCATTAAGAGCAAAAAACTTATGCACAAAATATGATGTCACAACCACTTGTTTATTAAAACTTGAAAACAACCAACAATGTTTAATAGATAACATCAAAATCTCCCTCTATCCCCCCTTTTGGCATCACCAAAAAGAATGGGCAGAGATATATCATCATAGTCAAGGATGAGGAGATAGATGTGGTGGTTGATTTTCTTGGTTTGGTTTTAGTGGTGGAGATGGTGGTTGTTGCATGTCGAGAAAAACATGTTGAAGCATATTCATGATAGGGTCGAAGGCAATTTTTATCTGCATGGTGAATGAATATTAAGTTCAACGCCTAAAGTTGGTTAGAGACTTAATGAGTAATCTAAAGGCATTATTGTTCAAGGTGAGCTTGGAATATTGAAGAATCAATTATAGCTTGCCCTTGAACTTGAATAGGTGGATCTTCAGTCTTAACGTCCACAAAAATGGTAGTTATGGAAGATATTGATGCAATCCTCCCTAGGAAGGGACCAGTCACTAGAACCATGAGCAAGAGGCTCCAAGAAGATTGGGCTAGAGTTGCTGAAGAAGGCCCTAGGGTTCTCATGAACCTCAGGGTAGATTTCTGAGCCCATGGGCCAAGGTTGGGTCCAATTATCTTTGTACATATTAGACTAGGATATCATTATATTTGGTCCTTGTATTTAGGGCTCCATATTGTAGGTAGGGTACCCTAGAAATGTAGGATTTTTTCAGCCCTTGTATTTTAGGGCACCTAGACTAGTTTTTATATTAGGGGTAGTTTTGTAATTTCACATGCACTAAGTGGATATTTGATGTGTGTGGTTGGAAATAAATTTAATTGAATTGGTAGAAGCCCAATCCAATTAAATTTTAGAGGGGGAGGTGAGCATTTGCTTACTACACCCCATTGCCACATCATATAGTCACACTTTGTGCATATCCTTCATGCCTTTCATGCCTCATGACACCTAAGCACACTTAGTGGAGAATCTTGGAATTGATCTTGGATTAGTGGGCTGAACCATAACTAAAATTCACTAATCATAATTAGTGAAATTTTGGCTCCAAAGTTTGGCTCCACAAATTCAATTTCAAATTCAAGTGAAATTTGAATTTCCCTCAAATTTTGTGTGACACTTAGGCAATAAATAGAGGTCATGTGTGTGCATTTTTTAAAAACTTTGATCATTTGAATATTAAATTCAGATTTCAGAGCTCTTTTAGAGCACAAAATTTCTTGCTCTTCTCTCCCTCTCCCTTCATTCATCTCCTTCTTCCTCCAAGCTCTTATCCATGGCCTCCTATGGTGGTGAGCTTCTTTTAGACTCATCTTCTCCTTGAAGTGGCATCTCCTCTCTCTCTTCCTTCTCCATTCCGCTGCCATTCATCTTCCAAGAAGCAAAGGAATCCATTGATGAAGAAGATCCTAGGCCTACAAGCTCCAATGGAGCTTACATCATGTGGTATCAAGAGCATCTTCATCTAGGTGATGTTCTTTTGCTTCCTCTATCTTTTTGTTCGGTGAATTCTCTTTAATTCCTTGTTCTTCATCTTATTCTCCATGTATATCCTCCATTGTATTGTGGTTTGGTGCTGTTTAGAGTAGATTCAAAAAAAATAAACCGATTAAATCTTAGATCCACACTTGTTCTTGCATTTCTATGGTTCAAATTTTGTAGATCTACTCTTGAATCTTGTTTTTGTGTTGATTTTAGGTTCTATCATTTTTCATTCATAATATTCTTGTGCTAAACCTTTAGATCTAAATTTTCTTCCAAAATATTGATTAGAAAAAAAAACACAAAAATCTGAGTGTAAATCACTTAATCCATGTTGTCTTTGAGTCATGTTTAGTCATAGTAATTGTCACATTATGTTCTAAGTTTGTGTTGAATTTTTATTTTGTTGATTGAATTCTAAATACATTTGTTCATTTATTCTTGTCATTCTTAGCCTATATTTTGAATTTTGAGTCTAATTCATGCATGTTATTTAGTTCATAACATGTTCTAAATCAATTCCTAGAAGTAGTCTTGTTCTTGAACTTTTTTTTGTTTTCTAAGTTTCCTACATGATGCCTATGATGAAGTTGAGTTGTGGTGCTGAGTTGTGGCTGGATTTGTGAATCAAAATAAGTCTTAAGATCTCTTGAATTGTGTTATTCAAGATAATTGAGCATAAGCAAACACAAATTGTAACTATCCAAGCCTTAAGCAACATAAACACTACTCTTGATTTCTAGGTTGAAATTGCTGGTGCTGGCAGCTTGAACATACGAACTTGTATAAATTACTGGGAATTTGTCACTACGTTTTTTGAGCTGAAAGTTTTAATAAATTTTCTAGACATCTGGACCAAAATTATAAAAAAAGAAACAAGCGATTTGGATTAAAGGAAAAAATAAGAAAAATCGCACAAGTTGGCAGAAAAATCAGTGTCCAGGAAAAAAAAGTGAAAGGAAAGTGTGCTTGTTGTTTTGGCTCAAAATTTGCTCTATAATTGGTGCCTATTTTATACCAATCCTAGTTCTGAAATTTCAATTGAAAATTATTGTGAAAACAAGTGCCAAAACTAGAGGTTTCTTGAGTCTTTTTTTTTAGTTTTTCTACTCTACTCTAGAGCCATTCTAGGTTTCTCTTTGAGTCCTAGCTTGCTTTTTTTGTGCTTTTCATTGCTTTAATTGTTGAATAATCCTTGGAAATTTGTCTTGTTAAAACTCTATTGGTTTAGCTTTCATTTCATTTTTTTTTTGTCTTTGGTTATTGTTTGTCTCTTTGTTTCCTTGCTTATGAGTTGCCATATAGGGAATTGGAAAGGAGTATCGGTGCCATATCTTGAAGAATTTGAGTAAAGAAGCAAGGGGCCAACCACCTTAAGAGCTATTCGACTAAGAAGAACTCCAAATTGAGTGAAACACTAAAGAGAGAATAGCCACCACAATTGAGGACTTTTTTTTGTAATTTTGTAATTGGCAATTTGTTTTGCTTTCAAATTTTGTAACAAAAAGGCCTTTCATTGGAAGTAAGTTGGGAGCCTCCAATAGGTCACCCTACTTCCATTTGTGTGTAATAATTTTAGGCAATTTTCCATTAGGATAGTGAGTGTTTTGTTGGGAACCTTAAATGAGGTCATCCAAACACTCTTAGGATCCGCCTAGTTTGCATTTCTTGCACTTTAATTTCTTGCTTACTTTCATAGCTTATTTCCTTTACCCTCCATTGTCAAACCGCCTAGATAGCTTGCCTTTTACCAATTAGTTTTTACCTTATCTTTCACACCTCTTTTAGTGTTTATTTTGGCTAGTTTCAACCATAGTTTCTTTTACCTTTTTTTCAAACCCCCAACAAGAAAAAACCATAACTTAGGAACCAACATGAGTCTTCATTCTTCATCTAGTGTTAATGGTGAGGGTTCTACTCCTAAGGACCTCTTGTATAAGATATTAGATGATTTTAGATCCCTTAAGTTGTGGAAATAAAAACAAGAGAGAAAAGAAAAAGGTAAAAAAAGAGTGGAAGAAATAAGTCAAGATGAAAGAGAGAAAATAAGAGAGGAAGAAAGAAGAAAAATAATGAAACAAATGAAAAGAGAAAAACATGCCTCCTATAGTAGTCATGACTCTTGCAAAAGTTTAAGTGAAGAACTTAGCAACTATTATAGAGGGCGTCATAGTTCACATACTAAACATCACTCCCAAAGAAGAGAAAAGGATAGAAGGCCTCAAGAGGTTAACATTAGCCTCCCATATTTCCATGGAAAAGATAATGTTGAGGCCTACTTAGATTGGGAAATGAAGGTTGAACAACTCTTTGCTTGCCATCATATTAGCGAAGAGAGAAAAGTTCCATTGGCTACCCTTAGCCTTCAAGGGTATGCCCTCTATTGGTGGACTTCCCTTGTTAGGGAACGAAGGATTCATGGGGATCCTCCAGTAGAGTATTGGAATGATCTTAAGAGTGTCCTTAGGAAGAGACACATTCCCTCCTACTATGAGAGGGAGCTTATGGACAAGCTCCAAAGGCTTAGACAAGGGAGTATGAGTGTTGAATAATATAGACAACAAATGGAACTACTCCTTTTAAGAGCTGGACTTAGGGAGGAGGAAAGAACAAGCATAGCTAGGTTCCTTAGTGAGCTTAATATGGAACTGAGGGACAAGGTTGAACTCCTTCCATATAGGGACCTAGATGAGCTAGTCCAACTTTGTATAAGAGTGGAGCAACAACTTAAAAGAAAGCCTTCTTCAAAATCTTGTGGCTCTCACTCTTATCCAAGGAAGGACCAAGCCCATGGAATTTTAGGGGCTGCACCTTCAAAACCCAAGGAAGATAAGGGTAAGACCATAGAGAAATACACCCCTAAGACTAGTTCCCAAGAAAGGACTAGCAACATTAAATGCTTCAAATGTCTTGGGAGAGGTCACATTGCCTCTCAATGCCCCACAAAGAAAACCATGATCATGAGGGGTCACGACATTTATAGTAGTCAAGAGGAGACTACTTCTTGCCCTTCCTCTAGTGGAAGTGAAGATGAAGTAAGGGGTGAAGAGTCTAGTGAGGAAGTCTACCCCCATGAAGAAGGTGACCTCTTAATGGTTAGAAGGCTCCTTGGAGGTCAATCTTGCGATCTATCTCAATCCCAAAGAGAGAACATTTTTCATACCAGATGCAAAATTTTAGATAAAACTTGTTCTCTCATTGTGGATAGTGGATCTTGTTGCAATTGTTGTAGCACAAGATTAGTTTCCAAGTTGAACCTCACTATCATTCCCCACCCAAAACCATATAAACTTCAATGGCTCAATGAGCAAGGGGAAATGATAGTTAACCAACAAGTGAAGGTACCTTTCTCCATTGGGACATATAAGGATGAAGTTAATTGTGATATAGTTCCCATGGCAATTTGATAGGAAGATCATTTATAATGGCCTAAAAAATGAGATTACCCTCACCCAACTTGGCACTAAATTTGTGTTGCATCCTCAAACACCTTCACAGGTGGCCAAAGATCAACTAACTATGAAAGATAAGAGGGATGAGGAAGAAAAATTAGAAAAACAAAAGAAAAAAGAAGGATAGTAAGGCCTTGTCTTCAAAGGCCAGGGGGAAGGAAAAAGAGGAAAAGGATTCCTCAAAGAAGATTGTTAAGAAGGAAAATCATTTTGCAACAAAAGGTGATATTAAAAGAGCACTCTTTCTTAAACAATCTTTATACCTTCTCCTATCAAGGGAAACATCCCTTAGCACTGCCACAATTCCTACATTTGAGACCTTACCCCCAAAGGTCCAAGAACTCTTACATGAATTTGGTGATATATTTCCCAAAGAGATACCCCCTGGGCTATCTCCTTTAAGGGGAATAGAACACCAAATAGATTTAGTCCCAGGAGCAAGCCTTCCTAATAGGCCAGCCTATAGGACTAACCCCCAGGAGACTAAGGAGATAGAGTCTCAGGTTAAAGAATTGTTGGAGAAGGGTTGGGTTCAAGAGAGCCTAAGCCCATGTGTTGTGCCAGTGTTGTTGGTGCCCAAAAAGGATGGTACGTGGAGAATGTGTACAGATTGCAGGGCCATCAACAACATCACTGTAAAGTATAGGCACCCCATTCCTAGACTTGATGATTTTCTTGATGAGTTGCATGGTGCCAATATCTTTTCAAATATTGATCTTAAAAGTGGTTATCACCAAATCAGGATGAAAAAGGGTGATGAGTGGAAAACCGCTTTCAAGACCAAGTTTGGTTTGTATGAATGGCTAGTGATGCCTTTTGGGCTCACTAATGCACCAAGCACCTTTATGAGGCTTATGCATCATGTCTTAAGGGATTTCATAGGTAGATTTGTAGTTGTTTATTTTGATGATATTTTAGTGTACAGTGAGAGCCTAGATGATCACTTAGGACATCTCAGGCAAGTTCTTTCAGTCCTTAGGAAAAACACCCTCTATGCAAATATAGAGAAGTGTACCTTTTGTGTAGATAATATAGTCTTCTTACATTTTGTAGTTGGTAGAAATGGGGTCCAAGTGGACCCTGAGAAAATCAAGGCCATCCTAGAATGGCCCACCCTAAAAAGCGTGGGAGATATTAGGAGCTTCCATGGGTTAGCAAGCTTCTATAGAAGGTTCGTTCCTAATTTCTCTACAATTGCATCACCTCTCAATGAGCTGGTGAAGAAGAATGTGACATTTACCTGGGGTGAAAAACAAGAGCAAGCCTTTGCTTTGCTCAAAGAAAAGCTTACTAAGGCACCTATTCTAGCTCTTCCTGACTTTTCTAAAACTTTTGAGCTAGAATGTGATGCCTTTGGAGTGGGAGTTGGAGCTGTATTGTTACAAGGTGGGCACCCTATTGCTTATTTTAGTGAAAAAATTCATAGTGTCACCCTTAACTACCCCACCTATGATAAAGATCTTTATGCCTTAATAAGAGCCCTCCAAACTTGGGAACATTACCTTATTTCCAAGGAATTTATCATTCATAGTGATCATCAATCACTTAAGTACATTAGAGGGCAAAGCAAGTTAAACAAGAGGCATGCAAAATGGGTAGAGTACCTAAAGCAATTTCCATATGTTATCAAATACCAAAAGGGAAAAAAATGTTGTAGATGATGCCCTCTCTAGGAGACACACATTGTTTTGCTCCCTAGGAGCTCAAATTTTAGGATTTGATAATATTAGGGACTTGTATGCTTTAGATGAACATTTCTCTCCCATTTACGAGAGTTGTGGGAAAAAGGCCCAGGATGGATTCTATTTGGTTGAGGGGTATTTGTTCAAAGAGGGAAAGCTTTGCATACCCCAAGGATCCATTAGGAAATTACTTGTGAAAGAGAGCCATGAGGGTGGGCTCATGGACCACTTTGGGATAGACAAGACCCTTGTCTTACTCAAAGAAAATTTTTATTGGCCCCATATGAAGAAAGATGTCCATAAGCATTGCACTAGGTGTGTGGCTTATTTACAAGCTAAGTCTAGGGTGATGCCTCATGGGCTATACACACCCTTACCCATCCTATCTGCACCTTGGGTAGACATTAGTATGGACTTTGTCCTTGGGCTTTGTCGCAACCTACCCTTCGGCGGGAGGGCGACGCGAGACTCGCGGGATGCGTGTTCCACGAAAGGAATACGCGCGGAGTCGCCACCAACGTTTATTTGAGGAAAACGTCAGAAAAACTGGAAAAGACGCGATCTACGAACTTTTAAGTGAAAGGTTCGGGAGTTGTATTTACACACGGGGAAGGTATTAGCACCCCACACGTCCGTCCCAAGGGACGGCAACCTTTAATCGAATGTGCAAACATGACTTTGATTTTTACGTTCCCTTTTATGTCCTTATATCCTTTATACCCTTTTTATATTTTTTCTTTTTTGTGGTCGACAAGGGTGTTTCCCTTTGCTCCTACGTATTCCTCAATTTGGGATGAGAAAATCAGACCTACGTAGTTCTTTCTTATCAAGTGATTCTTTTTTACTTAAGTGGTGATCATTTTAAGGCGTTGGACCTTAAAAATGATCCATTTTACTTAGTGAGAAATTGAAATGACAAACTTCAAAAGCCTATTTTTATGGACGAGCTTGACTAGGCGAGTTGATTTTAGCCTTAGTTTCACTTTAGTTATTAATCAATTCGATTAAGAATGAGAAATCCCAAAGAGAAAACGTCCGATTGATTTTCCGCTTTATTTTGCTAAAAGATTTTTTTTATTATTATATTATTTTTTACCTCCTTTTTTGATTTCCAACGTGGTTACGGCACGACCGAACGGTCGGAATTTATTTTAACCGAAGTTAACGGATAATACAATTCAAACGTTCGGTGGAAATTTATTTTATTTTTAAGTTAAGCGAGAAATGACTTAAGTAAAATGGCTTAAGCACGTCAAGAGGGGGTATAAAAAGTAAACAAAACAAGAATAAAAATGCACGAAACACAATGTGGACCACTACGGTTACATAGAATGAATCGAAAAGCTTGGTTCGAGGTACTTACCCGTTGAAGATCGAAGAACGATGAAGAACGAATGAAGAACGTCGAAGAACGGTCGAAACCTTCACGAAATTCTTCACGGAAAACGTTACGGAAATGTTTCGGAAGCGCCTCGGCTTAGATTTTCTTCACGGAAACAATTTTTCCAAGCAAATTCGAAAGAGAGAGAAGTGCCTAAGGGGCTGAACCCTTTTCTTCTTCACTTCCTCCCCTATTTATAGCAAAATAGGGGAGGTGGTTGCCACCCAGCTCGCCCAGGCGAGCCAGGTTGCTTCCTCCAGAAGCAACAGCCTTCTGGAGGAATATTCTGGAGGGCCCAAGTGGGCCTGGGTGCTATTTGCACCCCCATTTTTACTAAGTACACCTCCCTCTGCCTTTTTTTTGGTGATTCTTTTTTCGTAAAGTTACGGAAACTTACGAATTTTGTAACGATACTTGTTTTCTTTCCGTAATGTTACGGAACCTTGCGGATTACATAATCATCCCCTTTTTGACTTACGGAATGTTACGGAATCTCACTTAATTATGCAACGATGCTTCCATTTGATTTCCGGTGTGTCACGGAAACTTACGGATTGTGCATCAATATTTTTTCGGTTTTCCGGCATGTCCTGGAATTTCACAAATTGCCTAATGATGGGTGCCAAGCACCTCACAAGGACCAAAGAAAAGTCGCATGTCATCAAGCAAAGGTCCCCGGATGAAATTAGGGTATGACAGTTGCCCCTCTTTACTTGTCTTTTATTGGAGATAAAAGGAAAGTAAAGATAAGACACTAATTTCGTTCCTCTCGATTTGACGAGAGTCGCGGGTGACCATAAAATCTCCACATGCAAATGACTTGTTGTTCCCGAGGGAACAAATTGCCTAATGATGGGTGCCAAGCACCTCACAAGGACCAAAGAAAGGTCGCATGTCATCAAGCAAAGGTCCCCGGACGAAATTAGGGTATGACACTAATTTCGTTCCTCTCGGTTGACGAGAGTTGCGGGTGACCATAAAATTTCCGCATGTAAATGACTTGTTGTTCCCGAAATTTCACAAATTGCCTAATGATGGGTGCCAAGCACCTCACAAGGACCAAAAAAAGGTCGCATGTCATCAAGCAAAGGTCCCCGGACGAAATTAGGGTATGACACTAATTTCGTTCCTCTCGGTTGACGAGAGTCGCGGGTGACCATAAAATCTCCACATGTAAATGACTCGTTGTTCCCGGAGGAACAAAAGGTGCAGAAGACTATGTCAGTCTCTGCATGTCATCGGGCCCGCCGCCTCTGGATGACAAAAGGGTGCGGATAACCGTAAGGTATCTCCGCGTGTCATCGGGCCCGCCGCCTCTGGATGACACAAGGGTGCAGAATGACCAAATTTTGTCTCTGCGTGTCATCGGGCCCGCCGCCTCTGGATGACACAAGGGTGCAGAATGACCAAATTTTGTCTCTACGTGTCATCGGGCCCGCCGCCTCTGGATGACACAAGGGTGCAGAATGACCAAATTTTGTCTCTGCGTGTCATCGGGCCCGCCGCCTCTGGATGACACAAGGGTGCAGAATGACCACATTTTGTCTCTTCGTGTCATCGGGCCCGCCACCTCTGGATGACAAAAGGGTGCGGATAACCGTAAGGTATCTCCGCGTGTCATTGGGCCCGCCGCCTCTGGATGACACAAGGGTGCAGAATGACCAAATTTTGTCTCTGCGTGTCATCGGGCCCGCTGCCTCTGGATGACACAAGGGTGCATGTCACATGACCTCAGGGTCAGTATGACAAAGATTATGGGGCGGCCGACAAAAGCAAGGCTCTTGCTCCTACGTATCCTCCAATGAGGAACTCAGACCTACGTAGTTCTAGATAACTTGTGAGACTTGAAAAAGTCTCCACCAGAAGATGCCTACATCTCCGGAAAGGGCGCAGATGACCATATTGGCCTCCGCTTATCAATCACACTCGAGGTGCGGATAACCGTAAGGTGTCTCCGCGGGCTACCAGCTCTTGGGTCATGGTAACAGAAAGCAGTGTGGTCGACAAAAGCGAGGCTTTTGCTCCTACGTATCCTCCAATGAGGAACTCAGACCTACGTAGTTCTGGATAACTTGTGAGACTTAAAAAAGTCTTGGTGTTTTCTTCACTAAAAATGCAAACATGCTTTAGTAAAGAAACAAATATTCCAACTGATTAGAGCAGCATATGCTTTTTTTTTTAGTGAAAAGAACAATGTGTTTACCGGGGAAGGAGAGTATGTTGATGAAATCCCCCATAACCATAAATGAGATTTTGGATGTTAGCATTTCGTTTCTAAATGACCATTTAGAGGAAACACTGGGTTCGACAAAAATAGAAGAAATCCACTCAAAGTGTATCAATCTCGCACAGGTAAGTGTTTCATCCTAATTCTGAACCATAGATATGTCATGACTTGACTTTGCAAATTATTTCCTATCAAATCAAAAATTACATGCGTGATCATGGATCAATAGGACTTCCCTTGGGAATGGGTTCTTTTAGCGGGTTTTTCGGCTTTTGTGTGTCTTTTTGGCTTTTGATTTTTTGTTGGCTTTTTCCTTTTCTGTTTTTGTTTAGTGCGGGGCGAAAAAGTCGCTAGCGCACTGATTCTGGTTGGCAATTAAAGGGAGAAGACCATTTTAGGTCATGGTTTCCTTTCCTTCTTTTTGTTCATTTGGTGACAATTCTGTATTGTTCAGATATTGTCCGGTCTAAAGACCTCTCTACACATTTCTTCTGGTTTCTTTGACCAGGAGCTTTCTTCTTTTCTTTCTTTACTTTCTCCCATTCTTTGGTTGGGAATTTTCTTTCTTTTCTTTTTTTCTTTCTCCCTCTGTTTGATTGGGAATTTCCTTGCTTCCTTTTTTCCTTTGATTGGAAACTTTCCTTCTCTTTTTCTTTGATTGGAAATTTCCCTTCTCTTCTTTTTTGCTTCCGAGGGTAAGGATTGACATTCTCACCCTGGGTCAAGGTTTATGGTGAGTCAGGATTTTGGCTCAAGACTTGTAGAATGGCTAGGCATGGTACATGTCAGGGTTTGGTTTGGTTCAAGGATAAAAGGGATGCCCCACATTATTTCCATGACACAAATGCAAAAATGATGATTTGGAAACTTCATGCAAAACTGGTCATGCATGCACCTATGTGGACACTCAAGTGTCAAACTTTTATGGTCATGTGATGCTAGGGCTCAGGATTTATTTCCTCTATTTTAAATCAACCCAATGTTTTCCAAAATATGTTCTTTTATCAATTTGTGCATTCATCCGAGTCCATTTCGAGCGTCCGGGAAAACTTCACAGCATTCACCCTTCAGGTGTATACACATTTTTTTCAAAAACTAGTTATGATCAGTGAATTTTTTCAAAGAAAAGTTGGAAGTCATCTCTTTTCAAAAGCATGTCGGTTTTTCAGCTAGACAACTTATTTTTCTTTTCTTTTTCCTCTCTTTTTTTCTTACTTGCTCTTTTTTTCTTATTTGCTCTCTTTTTCTTATTTTCTCTCTTTTTCCCTTTTTTAATTTTTATTTTTATTTTTATCATGATTTTTGTTTGTTTTATTATATATTTTTTTTTACGATGTTCCTAAACGAAGAACTCTACACGGTTCCAAAATTTCAAGCATCATTGATAGTAATGATATATAAACACTAACGCAACAATCCAAACAAAAATGTATGCGCTGTACAAATGACAATCGAAACAACAAAAACAAACATTAGTCTCTCAAGTCAAAACAATAACATAGCATAAAAATGATAAAAGAAATATGAAAGAAAACATGAATCTGGGGATCTCCCAGTCACGTATCTCCACTCCCTCCCAAGAAGTCAAGCAAATCGGCCATCTCCTCGTCCTCGTGGGCCTCTTCTCCACGGCCGGGAGCTTCTGGGGGTGCCTCTCCTGCTTGGGCCTCGGGCCAATCTCCGAACCATGCGACCTCTACCCTGAACTGGTCTGGAGTAGGGCATGAAAAAGAAGCGAAGCCCTGGCTCTGCATGCTGAGGCTCATCTGGTACAGACAATCATGGGTCTGTACATGTGCTCGGTGGTTGGCCGCCTGCTGGCGAACCAAATGCCGTAAATACTGCTCCATGTCAAATGCCCCAGCCTGGCCAGCCTGATGAGGTGGTGGTGGCGCGCCTGCGGCCTGTGGAGCATCACCCTGAGCCTGTCTCTGGGTACAGTACTTCTCAATAAAAGCCCGGGTGATGGGCGGCCGAATTACCTTGGTAGGTGCAACGGGGACTCCGAATGACTGGCAGAGTCCTGTGATCAGCGAGGGAAATCCCAGGGCCCTGTTGGACTTATCTAGATCCAAAGGATGCCTGGTAGGCGCCATACCTGCAAAAATATAAATGGCATCAGCGATTAACTGAGCCACATGGACGCTCATCCGCGTCAGGATGGCGTACACCAGCTGACACTTCGGCAGGGGGAGGTCGGAATTATGATCGCTGGGCAGGATGTTGCTGAGGAGCAACGTCATCCATATCTGGGTCAGGGTGGTCATGTTGGTGCGCATGATTCGCACTCGCCTCCCTGCAGCAGTCCGGGCAAAATCCTGCCCCGGTATACATAGCTGCTGGGCGATGGCCTCCTCATCGAACCCATCAGACCGGTTCCTCCTCTGGCCATACTCACATTCCTGGCCCTCTTCCAACACCAACGGATATCCCAGGAGCTGGCCGATAGCGTCGGCATCAAACGGGATCCACTGACCCCTTACCCAGGATCTCATGTCACGCACGCCCTCCTCTGTTGGCCAAGCATTGGCATAAAACTCAAGGACTATTTCTGGATCGAACTTGGCCATGGGAGTAACCAGTGATGCCCACCGCCGGCGCCCTATTTCCTCCTGGAAATCAGTATACTCGTCGTCCCTGAGCTGGACGCGTCGCTCCCGGAGAAACGACCATCCCTTGATGGCCTCGAAGCGCTGCTGGTGTACAGCGCTCCTAAAGCGGTGACTGTCGTACTCCGGAGCGGAACTAGTTCCTTCGGCCGCCTTGTCCTTCCTGGACCTCTTTGAGGCAAGCTTCCTCGGGGCCATTCCTGCGAAGGCAAACATTTGGAAAGTTAGTTTTTACCAAGAAATGCTACCCTTAAAACAAAAATGGCATACAACCCCCTCCAATAAATACAAACATCAATGTAAATTTAGAGCAAGCTTATGCGCATACTTCTTCACGAACGTTCACTTGCACAAGACATTCTTATAACTAAGAAAAATGCACCCATATACAATCAAGGCACCTTCGTTACCTAGATTATTTACATGTACTTCCCAGGTGTATTTGTTACCTACATCACACACATTTCCTTTGCTAAATTCACATACATGCATACTCTAAGCACTTTGGCTATCAAAAATTGCATACGTGCACATCTTGGTATTTCTAATACCTATACATACACAAACTTCATGATGAATCTTGACTATCTACACAATAAGGTGCTACATTTCATGCTTTTTTTTTCAAGTGTTTTTACTACCTAAAGCCGCATGCAAATTCAAGTATATTTTCTTTTGCTCACTAAAATTGTATTCAAATTAAAAGGTATTTTTGTAATGTATTTTCTTTACATAACATGCAACATATTTATAGATTTTTGTGAGACATTTTGACTACCAAAAATTATATGTACATACATCCAAGTATTTTGCTACCATACCCAAAGTGTAAATTGCCAAAGGTATTTTGCTACCTATTCTAACCTACACATTTATGATGAGCAAAATTCCTAACCATCTAGGCATAGGGAAAATATTGTAGCGTGGCCCATAGCTGATTACTGGCCAAAAAGGGTAACTTTACCCAACATGCACCTCCTCTTGTGTTCTTTTGCATAAAAACTTTGGTTCCTAGGCCTAGGATATATGTGGGGCAATCACTCTAGCCTTTTTCGGGAATGAATGCATGTCCCAAAAAATAGAAAATATGTGCAAACCAAAATGCCCCATGGGTTGTTTCCTTACAAAAGTCACGCGCTAATGCCATTGAGGCATTTCACCGAACACTTGGTGGGCGCGCGTTTAGGCATCAATAGCAAGAGAACGGGGACAATGTGGCATGTCCCATTGTTTCAAAATGCACTATAGGCCTAGGGCCATCCCATACAAACCCCCAATTCAACCTAATCAAGCAAGAAAACAAACCAAAATTGCCCCACATATTTAAGCACATTCCCACAATTTAGAGCACCAAAAGGAGATCAAAATACACCAATGAAAAGCTAGAAAGCTTAGGGATGGAACACTTACTTGTTGGTGATGAACAAAAGCACAAAACGGAATCAAAAAATGCGAAAAATGATGACCCTAGGGCTGCAAACTCGTCAATCCCGTGGGTATGGCTTTTGAAAGGGGGGAAAAGAAGTTTTTGAATGCAAAAACGTCCCCCCTTTCGTCATTCTTATAATTTGGTGCAGGGGTGGCTCGCCCAGGCGAGCTAACCTGCATTTTTTTTTTTTTTGAGAGGAACATTAACCATGTCCCCTCCTTCCTTATGGTTTAGCGTCTTGCTTAACTTGAACTTACTTAAGTTAGAGTTAGGCATTGATTACTTATTTTTAAAACAAACAAAAAGTAAAAGAAAACTGCGAATACAAAGGATACAGGGCTGCCTTGCAGCGACGTTCTCCGCTTGCTTAGCATGGAGAAAGGGGAGACGATCAGTCGGTCGTGACCCCATCCCCACTTGCATCCGTTCCTATGTACCTGCAAGTAAGAAACAACCTGGTGTGGCCAATCTTGACCGCATCGCTGTCTTACCTTGATTGGTTTCTGCTGTTCATGTTTTGTCTCTACCCCAGAAGGTAGCTCAAGATGATCCTGCCCCTGTTTTACCACAACAATATGCATGCGTATGCGTATGCGTATGCATGAATGTTTTCAAACGCAGCAAATTTTAGGGAAAGTTGGTTCAGGTTCAATTCTAATTAAGCGCTTGGGGCATCCCATGAACTGAGCGGAAGGGCTCAGGTGATCACAAATCAACGCAAGGTTTGAAACTAACGTGAGGACTAAAGCCTCGAATCCACGTTCATTTCTTTGAAAGATTGTAACGAGAGATACAACAGACAGGAAATCCCTGGGGGAAATCCAGAAAACGCATAAAGATAAAGAACATGCAGCGACATCCTTAATTGCCCCAACTTCTAAGCATAATATCGTTTGACGACATCAGAATTCACGGGTGAAGGTAGCTCTTCGCCATCCATGTTGGTAAGCACCAGGGCTCCTCCGGAAAAAGCCATCTTCACAACAAAAGGCCCTTCGTAGTTCGGGGCCCATTTCCCTCGATTGTCCTTGACAGCATGGGACATTTTCTTTAGCACAAGGTCTCCCTCATGGAACTTGCGCAAGCGTACTTTCTTGTCGAATGCACTCTTCATTCTTTGCTGGTACACACGCCCATGACTCATGGCTGTTAAGCGCTTACCCTCAATGAGGTTGAGCTGGTCATAGCGCGTTTGAGCCCACTCTGATTCCTTTAATCCGGATTCTGCCAAGATCCTTAATGACGAGACTTCTACCTCAAACGGTAACACAGCCTCCATCCCATATACCAATGAGAACGGCGTTGCCCCAATTGACGTTCGCACTGAAGTTCGGTAACCGTGTAACGCGAATGGGAGCATTTCGTGCCAATCCTTGTATGACACGGTCATCTTTTGGATAATCTTTTTGATATTCTTATTGGCCGCTTCCACGGCTCCATTCATCTTTGGCCGGTAGGGTGTGGAATTGTGATGCTGGATTATAAACTCCTCGCACATTTCCCCCATCATCTTGTTATTCAGGTTGGTGTCGTTGTCCGTGATAATCTTCCTTGGCAGACCATATCGGCAGATGATCTCTTTCTTAATGAACCTGACCACCACATTCCTCGTGACATTGGTATATGAAGCCGCCTCGACCCACTTGGTGAAATAATCTATCGCTACGAGGATGAAGCGATGACCATTCGAGGCCTTAGGCTCAATGGCCCCGATGACATCTATTCCCCACATGGAGAAAGGCCAAGGGGCGGACATGACATTCAGAGGATGTGGTGGAGCATTGACATTATCTGCGAATGCTTGACATTTGTGGCATTTCCTCACATGGACATAACAATCACTTTCCATGGTAAGCCAGTAATAACCTGCCCTTAGGATCTTCCTGGCCATAGCATGCCCGTTGGCGTGTGTTCCAAACGAGCCCTCATGGACTTCCTCGATCATGTGATTTGCCTCCCTGGCATCCACACACCGCAGGAGTGTCATGTCGTGATTTCTCTTATACAGTATGCTTCCGCTCATGAAGAAACCGGCTGCCAACCTTCTCAATGTCCTTTTATCATTGTCGGCAATCTCTGGCGGGTATTCTTTGCTTACGACATATCGCTTGATGTCGAAATACCAAGGCTTTCCATCCCGTTCCTCTTCCACTTGGCAACAATGCGCGGGTTTGCCACGACACCAAAATTCAATGTAGGGTAGATCCCCGTGCGGTGTTAGCTGGAACATAGACGCCAACATAGCAAGTGCATCCGCCATTTGATTTTCCTCGCGGGGAACATGATGGAAGGAGATCTCATCGAAGGTCTTAGCCAATTCCTTGATATAGGCTTTGTAGGGTATCAGCTTGGGATCTCTAGTTTCCCATTCCCCTCTCAGCTGATGGATTACCAACGCTGAGTCGCCGTACACCTTGAGTAGTTTGACATTGGAGTCAATTGCTGCCTGGACGGCTAGGGCACATGCTTCATATTCGGCCATGTTGTTGGTGCAGTCGAATCCTAGCCTGGCTGTGAAAGGTACACATTGATTGTCCGGAGAGACCAACACTGCCCCAACACCATGACCTAGAATGTTTGACGCTCCGTCAAACCATACGGTCCATTTGTCCCGATCTTCGTCCAATTTTTCCTCAAACAAGGCCATGATGTCGTCATCCGGGAATTCAGGATGCATGGGCTGGTAGTCGTTAAGAGGCTGTTGAGTCAAATAATCTGCTAAGGCGCTTCCTTTTATCGCCTTTTGGGTGACGTAGACTATATCAAACTCGGATAGCAGGACTTGCCACCGGGCGATTCGTCCCGTGAGAGCTGGCTTTTCAAAGATGTACTTAACCGGGTCCATTTTGGATATCAACCAGGTAGTATGACTCAGCATGTACTGCCTTAGGCGATGGGATGCCCATACTAAAGCACAACACGTTCTTTCGAGCAAGGAGTAATTCATCTCACAGGTCGTGAACTTCTTACTTAGGTAGTAAACAACACACTCTTTCTTCCTGGATTCGTCATGTTGCCCCAGTATACACCCCATTGACTCGTCCAAGATTGTCATGTACAAAATGAGAGGCCTTCCAGGTACTGGTGGCATAAGCACGGGAGGATTCATAAGGCACTTTTTGATCCTTCCAAAAGCTTCTTGGCAATCCTCATTCCAGCGATCAGTTTGGTTTTTGCGTAAGAGTTTGAACAACGGCTCACAAATGGCGGTGAGCTACGATATGAATCTGGCAATATAATTCAAGCGTCCCAGGAAACCTCGGACTTGCCTCTCTGTACGGGGTTCTGGCATCTCAAGGATAGCCTTCACCTTTTCGGGGTCTACCTCTATCCCTTTCTGGCTTACAACGAAAACAAGCAATTTCCCTGATTTGACCCCAAAGGTACACTTAGCGGGGTTCAACCTTAATTGATATTTCTTAAGCCTTTCGAACAACTTCCGCAGGTTGACAAGGTGTTCTTCCTCGGATTTAGATTTAGCAATTATGTCGTCCACGTAGACCTCGATCTCTTGATGCATCATATCATGGAACAAAGCTACCATGGCCCGTTGATAAGTTGCCCCGACATTCTTGAGTCCAAAGGACATCACCTTGTAACAGAACGTCCCCCATAGGGTGACGAAAGTAGTCTTTTCCATATCCTCGGGCGCCATCTTTATCTGATTGTAACCAGAGAAACCGTCCATGAAGGAAAATAAAGCGAAATTGGCCGTGTTATCTATGAGGATATCGATGTGTGGTAAAGGAAAATTGTCCTTGGGACTAGCCCGATTCAGGTCCCGATAATCCACACACATTCGTACTTTCCCATCTTTCTTAGGAACCGGTACGATGTTGGCAACCCATTATGGATACCGAGTGACGACCAGAAATCCAGCGTCAAATTGCTTCTTCACTTCTTCTTTTATCTTCAAGGATGTTTCGGGCTTCATCCTTCTCAGTTTCTGTTTTACCGGGGAACACTCGGGATTTAGAGGTAATCGGTGTTGTACAATGTCAGAACTCAAACCGGGCATATCTTGGTATGACCAAGCAAAGATGTCTTGGTAGTCTTTTAGCAGGATTATTAATTCTTCACGGATAGGTGCGGTAATACCTGTACCCCTTCCCTTTTTCCACTGCCAATTCCTAAGTCTACCAGCTCTGTTTCTTCTTGATGAGGCCCCATTTCTTGGTCCTCATGGGCGACCATTCTTTCTAATTCTGGGGGAAGTCCCACATCCTCGTTTCCTTCATCTTCCGTTTGATTCATTTCTTGCTCGAAGTCGATAGGCGGGTCCCAGGTATTAGTACCTTCGGGGGACTCGTCATCGGATCTGCCGTTTCAGAAAAAGAGTAAACATGCAAATGAATGAGAATGGGTAGAGACGTAGGAACAGATGAAGAAAGATCCTTGTATTATAAATTCAAAAACAAAAGACACAAAGCCTTAACAAAAGGAAAAACTCTAAAGCCTAGGCCCAACTATAGAGCTTTTAAAACCGTAAAGGTTTACATTATGCTCGTTGCGTAAATGCCGGGGCGTTCCTCCACTCGCCAATTTCCCAGCTGGAAATCAGGAGGGCATGGTCGTACCAAATCCAATGTACTCGGAACATCATCTTCGCATATTGCGACCACTTGACCTTTGTCTTCCAGACCTGCGCTTATAAAGCTTCTGCTTATGTGGCAGGGCGGGCTACCTTCACTTTCTTGTCTCCAATGCGAGCTTTGACCACTGCTCTTCCTTCCCGCGATGCTTCTTTTCATGTCCGCCTGAGTGGGCTTATAGCCTAAACCATACTTCCCACGATTTCCTTGGGCATTTATCAGGCTAGTTATGCCGCCGTTGTCTTTGCCTAAACCCATTCCGGGTTCATAACCGTTCCCCAACATAACTCGGGCCATCATTACTGCTGCATCGGACAGACAAGGCTGCCCAGAGAGGGAGTCCACGGAGGAAATGCTGACCACCTCAAAAGACTGGAAAGCGGTTTCTAACGATTCTTCTGCGGCTTCCACATAAGGCATAGAGGATGGGCAGCACACCAAGATGTCTTCCTCGCCTGACACGATGACCAAGTGCCCCTCCACTACGAATTTCAACTTTTGGTGGAGCGTAGAGGACACAACTCCCAATGAGTAGATCCACGGGCGCCCCAACAGACAGCTGTAGGGGGGGTTAATATCCATTATTTGGAAGGTGACTTGACAGGTGTGAGGGCCTATTTGTACTGGGAGATCAATCTCTCCCCTAACCTCTCGGCGAGTGTCGTCGAAGGCACAAACCACCATTGAACTCGGCTTTAAGTGGGAAGCATTGAATGGTAACTTCTCCAAAGTGCTTTTAGGCATCACGTTTAAACTGGAACCATTATCGATGAGCACCTTGGCTACGATATGGTCCATACACTTGACTGATACGTGTAAAGCCTTATTAT